>NC_074698.1:35444016-35755655 GCF_029448725.1 Salvelinus fontinalis | reverse complement strand
GACCCTGTAGTGAAGAAGGAGACATCTTGTGTTCAACCTCACAGGGACCCTTTAGTGAAGAAGACATCTTGTGCTCAACCTCACAGGGACCCTGTAGTGAAGAAGACATCTTGTGTTCAACCTCACAGGGACCCTGTAGTGAAGAAGACATCTTGTGTTCAACCTCACAGGGACCCTGTAGTGTTACTAATACATCTAATTAATAATACTTTTACCAGCAGTGTAGGTGTGTGCAGTAGTTAGCCATTTAACAGTCTTATGGCCAGGAGATTTAAACTGTTTAGGAGTCTGTTCGTCTGAGCCTTGATGCACCAGTACCACCTGCCAGATGGGAACATGGAGAACAGTCCATTTGGCAATTTTTCAGGCCTTTCTCAGACACCGCCTGGCATTTACGTCCTGAATGGCTTGGTGCTCACCCCCAGTGATGCACTGGGCCGTCCGTACCACCCTCTGTAGGGCCTTCCGGTGGAGGGGGTTGCAGTTGCCATACCAGACGGTGATACAACCAGTCAGGATGCTCTCGATGATGCAGCTGTAAAAGTTCCTAAGGATCTGAGGCGCCATGCCAAATCGTATCAGCCTCCTAAGGGAGAAGAGGCACGACTGTGCTGGTGTGAGAGGATCATGTTAAGTCCTCAGTGATGTAGACACCGAGCAATTTAATACAGTCTATTCATGTAATAATCTGCAGATATGGATTTAAAACTTTAAAAAGTAGTTTAGTCAGGGGATAAAAAATGTTTTCGACATGTCTGGTGCTTATACAGTACAGCCTAGGCATAATTGTACTTAAAGACAAGTAGCCTATTGGTTTCACAGCCTACACTATTACCATCCATTATCATCCATTATTATCTGTCTATTAACAATGTGTTTTACGCTCCAAGATGCTGACCCTAAACCCAAACCACTGGTAGGATTTCCCCATTAGTGACTGGGTCAGTCACTTCTGAACTGCAGACGAACTCAGCAACTCTCCAAGTTTATGGCTATCTCATCACTGCACTGTTAATTAAGCTTTGAAGGAGAGAGTGAAGAGTGTTAAGGCTGGTAGACAGCTTGTCATAATTAATGATTGGTTAGCGGTTGTAATTCATTGTGAGAGCCATGGTGGGTTTATAGGGACAGCAGGGCTTTTACATTTTAGAACGATGTGTTGAGTTGCTCGGTAGTGGTGTATGTTTTAGAAGGTGTCGATTGGCTGGATAGGGGTGTTTATGTTTTAGGAAGATGTGTTGATTAGACAGTTGGATGGGACTTGATGGATGTGCCAGTGTTGTCGGGTAGGACAGGACGCCAATCAGAGACACTCAGGTGTCGATACATTGATCAAGGCAGGTCTCACATGGACTGAGTATCTGTTGGCTGAGTCGGTGTTGATTGGCAGAAGGCTCAACTGTCAACTCAACATTCAGTGTCAAAGTGAGTGATGACTGGAGAAGAAGGGCTCTATCTCAATTTGTCTTTCCGCAATTCCGCACCTCCTTCACAACCGTATTGGAAGAGAAGGTCCAAGGGGAGGATGTCATATAGAATAGAGAGAACGGTGAATAGAATGAGGTTGTGAGGAATCGAGGACAGATGAATTGAGAAAGAGGTGTTTTCACTTGCAGTTGACCTGGTGTTGAACGGGATCCCTTCATCTTCTCTTCCTGCAGCCGCGCTGAAGCAGGAGGTGGCACTGGAGAATGGCGCCACAACGCTGAACCACTCCATGGCAATGGTGCAGCGCATGGAAGGTCTGCTGGCCCAAGGCAACGGCAGCGATGTGGCCCTCCGCGTGCAGACGGTTAACACGGATGAGGTGAAGGTGATCCAGGCGCACACGCTGGTGCTCTCGCTGCAGAGCGAGGTGTTTGAGGAGCTGCTGCTCAGCCACAACACCAGCACCTTGGTCCTGAGGGAGCCTGCCGACTGTGCTGCTGTCTTTGACAAGTTCATCAGGTGAGGGGACCTGGGGGAGGGGGGGGGGGGGCAGAATGAGTGTACACCTCAAGAGGATGGGAGAAGGTACAAAAATGGGCTAGTGGTGTTTCATGTTTTTTTTTTTTTTTTTTATGATCTCCTTTCAAGTTCAGTAATGACTGCCAATGTTTCTGCAGACCGATCTAGCCTTGTTTTATCTCTGCAGGTACCTCTACTGCGGTGACATCTCCGTGCGCCTGGACCAGGCAATCCCTCTGCACAAGCTGGCCAGCAAGTACCGTGTGTGGAGCCTCCAGCAGGGCCTGAGCCAGTACATGACGGGGCACCTGTCCAGCGACTCCCCGACCGGCCACGTGGTTGGCTGGTACCAGTACGCCATGCAGATCGGCGACGCCAACCTGAGGGACAGCTGCCTCCAGTACCTCTCCTGGAACCTGTCGTCGGTGTTGCAGAGCGGCGAGTGGGGCTCCATCAGCGACGACCTGCTGCTGTCCCTGATGCAGCGCTCCGACCTCATCCTGCAGAGCGAGCTGGAGCTCTACGAGGCCCTGGAAGCCTGGATTGGCCAGAACCAGCCGGCCGGCCTAACGGTGGAGAATGCCCTGAGGCAGGTGCGCTATGGCATGATCCACCCGCAGCACCTGTTCCGTCTGCAGAAGCAGTCACCAGTCATGCTGAAATACTACGAGTCCATCCGTGACCTGCTCTTCCTGGCCTTCCAGTTCCACTCGGCCTCGCCCGTCCAGCTGGCCAAATACTTTGACGTCAACTGCAGCATATTCACGCCACGCAACTACCTGTCACCGTCCTGGGGCTCTCCGTGGGTCATCAACAACCCCACGCGCGACGACCGCAGCTTCAGCTTCCAGACCCAGCTGGGCCCCAGTGGCAGCGACGCCAGCAAGCGGGTGACCTGGAACGCCCTGTTCTCCCCGCGCTGGCTCCCGCTCAGCGTGCGCTCTGCCTATACAAACGAGATGCAGGCCACACGCACTGACGGCGGTCGTCCTCGCATCATCGTCACCCCAGCCACTTCCAGCCCCGACTTCGCCGGTGTGAGCTTCCAGAAGACGGTGATTGTGACGGCGAGGCAGGGGGGTAAAATGGTGGTTCGTCACGTCTACAACTTCCACCAGAGCACTGAGGAGGCCGGGGATTTCCTGGTGGAAGCCGACCTTCACCGCCGGGCATCTGAATACCTCATCGACAGCTCCCTCTACCTGCACGTCGTGGTAAAGCCCCTTTACCACAGCCTCATCGTTGCCAGGAAATAGGCCAAGAGGTTGTTGTTGCCTTAGTAACCAACGGTTCCCATTAGATGGTCAAGTTGCAGAGTAAAAATTGGCTATATCATAAAAAATAATGAAAACAAAACATGTGCTTTTTGGTCTTAATTTAAAGTACCCGGCATAAGGTTTGCAGTGTGGTTGAGTTTATATTTCAAGAATAGAAATTGTAGAAATAGGCTGGGTTTATGACTTTGGAACTTGCCCAGACAGTGATGACCGTAACCAACCGCCCTCCCTGCTGAGTCCCACCCCCCTAGCCTGCAGACAAAGTCACACATGCACACACTCATATCACAACTCCTGTTTTTTGGCCTGGTACTGGGCACTTCTGTTCTACATAAGGTCATGGTACTTTTTACAGTAGTGGTTAAGTTTGTCTCCAAACTGTTTTAGCTCTGAAAAGAGGTGTCTGGAGCCAGCTTTAACTGTACTGCATCTATTAAAGAAGTCAATGAAAGAGTTTCAGATAATAACAGTTCCTCCACATTGATCCCCCCCCCCCCCCCCCCCCCCCAATCTTACACACATGGTAGGGGCAAACACGACTGCACTGTATCTGTTTGAGATATGATTATGTCAATAGTTGGATATTTCCTTGATTGCCCCTGATTAGAGGAAAGGCACATTCTTTATGACATATTTAACTGTATGATGTTATCTGCATAGCTATAGGATACTACTAGTAAATCAAAGTGTCAGTTATTGGTATTGTTTCCATTAGCTGAACTCTCACTTTGTTGGTGCTAACCAAACCTCACAGGATCAAGTGAAGCTTATTTCGTCGCTTTGCACACTGCCAACACCATAAGTACAGGCCATTTTAAAAGCATGCATTCATACCATTAGACACAATCACACACATAAGTTTACAGGCCTAAATGTTATAGCCATGCTGATACTCAGTGACTGGACAATTCCTATACCAGAGTTTCTCTAGAAGCCATTTTGCTGTTGCCCTACTCTTTTGCAATTGAGGAGCATTTCTATTGAATCTTTAAGCCAACCTGCAGTATTAGTGCTATTAGAAGGATTGTGTTGTTGTGAGTAGTGCTTATATAATGAATTATGCACGGGCCTATGGACAACATTGTTGGTCTAAATTATACTTCCGGGTCTTTAGAATGTTACTAGTTCATGTAGCTACCATATCTCTCTATGTCCTCTTCCTATAACCTGAATAAAATGATATTTTACCCAGTCTGTAATTGGTCTGTTTACTTGATTCACCCTAATATGCAGAACACAATGTGATACAGAGGACAATTGTGACTTAAGCCTAATTTATATCATACATATGCAACAAAGTAATGCAAACACAAAATGACAACCCTGCAAACTGGCATCACATTTATAATCGTGGGGCTGCAGACGTGTGTGTGTTTTTGCTACTCAACAATACAGCATTGCAATTTTTCATAGTTATTTGTAGCTCTTGTATTTCATAGTACTCTAGGTATGGTATAAATTAAGCTTTAATAAAAAACAAACAAGGTAGACCTATCAAAATTTATTTCACATACCTTGTATGGGGATATTTTTCTGAAATCAAAATGCTTTGAAGCCATTGAAAACCACAAATTATACAATGACATTCTTAGAATATATTGTAACGACCCTGGGTTTCTGCCTGTTTCATTACAATATATATATATATATATATATATTTTCAATCATGATTGTTGTGACCATGGACCGGTCTTGGACATGTCCACGCTTGTTGGCAATGACAGCAGAGACTACATCTCCCACAACTATGTACAACACAGGGAGGAAAAACGTCATAACGCATTTGACGCTCGAGCTTTCAGATGTCAGATTGATCGAGTTCGTTTTGCATAGCCCGGTGCCCCGGGTGAACAGAGTTTACTCATTTTAGACCATTCCATTGGTCATGAAAAAAATCTCCATACACCCGGGACACCGGGCTATGCAAAACTACACCGACCACTTCTTTCGCTATCTAAAAAGTGTAGCGTTTAGTATTGTAACGTTATCGAGTTAAATTCACCGGCATTCATATATGCTTTCGGTTTATAACTTTTTTTAAACAAGAAGCCCTGCGACACGGAGACAAACTTAACGCAACATGCATGAAGATTGAAACAGACTTGCATCGTAGTTGCAGGACAAGCCGCAGCTTCTGAGCGGGGTAGATGCAGGGAGGGAGGGAGTAAAACAGTCTTTGTGCTTCCCCTCCCCCTCATCAAAGCAAAGGGGGAAATGTCTCTTTCTAGAGGAGGTAAGAATTCTAACAATAATGTTAATCTCGTGCAACTAGACTGCATTTTGGACAAAGATGCATTGATGGAAGTCAGGGTTATTTATTACGTCATTGCATTATTGACGTTTTTTAAAATATCAGTTAGTTTCCGGCTTAACTAACGTTAGGGTCTGCCCTTGTACAAAGTTGCTAGCTAACTTCAGCTAGTTACAGTACAAGTTGTACCGTGGTGCCTGATAGCTTTTCTCTGTAACCTGGCTAGAAACCAGAACATTTATGCGGATTCCCCGTGGTTGGTTGTTTCCTGTCAATTCCTGGAAATTTAAACAATTGTTTGAACACGCGATAACGTTGCTAACGTTAGTTAGGCTACTTGGGGCTGCAAGTTGCAACTGTTGCTTGCTAGTTAGCTACCTAGCGAGCTAACGTTACCTATAGCATTGTCTATTCGACCAAACGAAAAGTGCGTAGCTAGCCACACCGGTATCGATGTAACGTTAGCTATATCGCGTGCGTTATTTTATTTGGAGCACGCATGCCATGCCTCGCGACTTGTCGTTTGATGGGAAAACATGAGTCATGTATTTTTCCCGACAGCGTTACTTGGTCTAATATTACCGTGTGAGTGTTCATGTTGTCTCTCACGCATTCTTGCAATAGTTGTTCACTTATATTTGTCTCGCATATTTTCTACAAATGCCTGATCTATTATACAGTTGGTCTCCCTCTGACACTAAGTGATGTGTAGTTAGCTAGCAACAAGCAATGTTGAATAAAAAACACCTGGTGGAAAATAAATCAAGGCCCTCCAACGTCACACATGGGGACATTATGTTGTTGATGATGTAATATTATGCTACACCATCGTTAACCAAACTCTGTCCTGGGGGATCCCAAGGGGTACACATTTTGGTTTTTGCCCTAACACTAACGTTACACAGCTGATTCAAAATATCAACTGATTATCAAGCATCCATTGTTTGAGTCAGCTGTGTAGTGCTAGGGCAAACACCAAAACGTGCACCCCTTGAAGAACCCAGCAACAATTTGGGAAGTGCTGATCTATCTACACAATCCTACTGGCATTACCAGCAGGATTGTGAGAGGCCTGCTCACTGACTATGATCACAGGCAGGCCCTCTAGCCTAGCTACCTGAATGCATGTGTTGACCTGTTCTTCCAGTGACTTCTGCAACCTGTGGTTGTACAGCTGCTACACTGTGGCGCTATGCTGACGTTATTGGTGCTCACCTTTCTTTCGGGAGCAGCAATGGCCTGTTTGCTTATAGTAAAAGTGTAGGATGAGCCCTGGGTTTTCCATTGTGTATGGACTTTTCTTGACCGCTGTAGCCAGTTTCACTTTGTTTAAGGTATTGGGTGGAGTAGGCTTAAGTGCTTTGCAATGCTTGTTTGTTCATTTCAAGTTGCTGTTGCTTAAGGAGGTTATACAACAAATAATGCACTCTTCTACAATGGTGTTTGCCCTGCCCACACAAATGTCAGCTGCAATGTGAGACATTTTCAAGCACCCCGTTTTTTTTGTTTTACATTGACCTTTTGATAATTTAGCAGGCGCTTTTATCCAGACTGATTTAGAGACAGTGCTAGGCTTTAGCACAGTGGGTTAACACGGTCTGACCGGTGTGCCTTCTGACTGGCAGCCAGTCCCATCCTGGACACAGATTAAGCCTAGTTACGGCTAAAAAATTAATCTCAATGGTTTATCTCCATTGAAAGTGCATGGTAGTCCCGGACTAGGTTTAGAGGTAAACTTAATTTGTATTTTATTCGTATCCCCATTAGCTGTTGCTATGGCAGCAGCTACTCTTCCTGGGGTCCAAAAAAAACATGACATAATCCCAGAACGTCAATAGACAAGAACAGCTCAACGACTGAACTACACATCTTAAATAACAATAGAACCCTAAAAAGGTCCTACTGCCATTTACACACATTACTGAGTTACCCACACATCAGTACATGTACCTATGCCCAAGAGTTATTTGGGTCAGACAGGGGAGAGGCATTGTGATGTTGTTTTATTAGTTTTTTTCTTTACGCTAACTTTGCTGTTTGCTTCAGTCATTTGAGATGGAAATGAGTTCCACGCAGCAATATCGGGCCGATTTCGACAACAACTAAGAACGGTGAAGCACAAGGCTAAACTTCTCTGCTGTTTTGGTCCCGTACCTACCACGTTGTAACAGTGTGACGTGAACCTGTGCACATGCACAGAAACTCTAGCAGTGAGAGAGCACTGCTGCTTGTCCAGAGTGAAAAATAACCTGTTACTTGGTAGCTTCATCGTTGCCGGTTTAAGCGGGTCAATGGTGGCTGTGATGGTGGCCCGTGACCCAGCTATTCACGCCGTCATCCATTGGGCTGTCCAAGAATTCTGAGTATTCATCTTCACACAGAATATATAGCATACCTTGTACAGGCTTCACACAGAAGATATAGCATACCTTGTACAGGCTTCACACAGAATATATAGCATACCTTGTACAGGCTTCACACAGAAGACATAGCATACCTTGTACAGGAGTCTTCAAACCAGTGCACCTGTCTGAGACTAAAGCCGGGTGGGGTTATTTTCCTCTAGAAGGTAGTGAATCACCTGTAACATGAGATGCACACACACCACAGCTACGGCTGTAGCTAGATTAGTCAGCATCAATTATTTCAGTTTACCGCCTATGCCTATAGGCTCTTTTTGTGCATGGTTCAGGCCGTTGAGGGAACGCTTCCTTGGGAATCTGCTCTATTGCTCCAGTTGTGTCATGTCCAAGAATCAATGGCTGACGTGCGCATTCATTCCATCTTGTGAATTGAATGAGAAATAAAGTTGATTTTGGTTACATATGGCCTTGACTATACACACCACTGGTTACTTTACAAGGCTTTACAACACGCTCTGTGTAGCAGGTAGAATTTCACATTGACACGATGCTAATGTCACATTGACACGATGCTGATTTCAAAGCAACACGTGTAGACAGTGGGCTTACACTCCACTATAACCAAAGGGTTGTAGGGCAGTAAGCTTATTAGGCTGGGTTTAGGGTTCAGGTGGATGTACCAGGAGTTCAGAAAGCTGGAGGAGAGCTATGCCCAATGACATCATGCTTCCCAAAGGATCTCGTGACAGCTATTCAGAAAGGATGTCTTGTTTGGTTGGGAGTCATCCTCTCTTGCCTGGACACAGGCAGTAGAGGGGAGTGCGCACCTGCCCCGACCCCCCCCAAACCCTGAGGAAGTTAACGCAGTAAGCATCGTCCATATGGGCTACCATTTGTAACATGAGAACTTCTAACTTGGATTCGTCGACGTCAGACATTCCCACAAAGAAAGTGTTGGATACTGCATAGTCCCATGCCTGAAATGCTTAGAGTTGTAGGATTTTTAATAGCTCCTTCATTGATATGAGGCCTGATGTGGGCCTAGCTGTCAACTAGTCAAATATGTGACCTCAGACGCTCAAGGTATACTGTATGTCAGGGAGTTCATCTGAAATAGAGTGCCACGTAAGATCCGTTTCTGACATGCATTTTAGCTATGCGAGCTACGGGTAGTATTTAGCCAAACTAAATAGTTTCTTGCCATGCTTAAAACAATGTTGGGCTGTGGATCAGCTTTAATATAGTAGGTTATGGCTTCTAACAAATGTAATTGTCTGCATCATTTCCAATCCCCCATATATATTTTTTTATAAATAATAATATATATATATAACAACAATTTCATTGAGTTTACTGTATTGCAGTGAGGAAATCAGTCAATTGAAATGCATTTGGATTTCACATGACTGGGAATACAGATATGTGTCTGTTGGTCACAGATACCTCTTTATTTATTTTTTAAATGGACCTCACAATGGGCCTCAGGATCTCACCACGGTATTGTACATTCAAATTGCCATCGATAAAATGCAATTGTGTGTCGTTGTCTGTAGCTTATGCCTGCCCATACCATAACCCCACCGCCATCATGGGGCACTCTGTTCAAACCGTTGACATCAGCAAACCGCTCGCCCACACGATGCCATACACGTGGTCTGCGGTTGTGAGGCCGGTTGGACGTACAAAAACAACGTTGGCGGCAGCTTATGGTGGAGAAATTAACATTCAATTCTCTGGCAACAGCTCTGGTGAACATTCCTGCAGTCAGCATGCCAATTGCATGCTCCATCAACTTGAGACATCTGTGGCATTGTGTTGGGTGACACAATGCCACAGATGCCCCCAGCATAAAGTGCACCTGTGTAATGATCATGCTGTTTAGTCAGCTTGTTGATATGCCACACCTGTCATGGGAAATGGATTATCTTGGTGAAGGACAAATGCTTGCTAGGGATGTAAACAAATTTGTGCACAAAATTTGAGAGACTTTTTTTTTTTGTTTTCATGGAATATTTCTGGGATCTTTTATTTCAGCTCAAAAAACATGGGACCAACACTTTACATGTTGCCTTTATATTTTTAAGTGTATCTTAAATATAAAAAATATATATTTTCCCCTAACCCTACCACCCCTAATTGGAGTAAACAAATGGACAACAATACCAATACTTCCAGCTTATACATACTATATACATTTTACAGACACAGTATATTTTACATGAATTACCTTTTTTGTTTTCAGTCCCAGCCTTCAGCTACCCTCAACCCCTCCCATCAATCTCTAAAGATCATCCAGTTTGGATTTTTAGCTGCCATATATTTTCCAACTGTGATGTTTCACAAAAGTTCTGAACCTTTCTATTCTCCTGGTTTCTACAGATTGTAAATTAAATATATATTTTTTGCTAATTGTATTATTGATTAGGACTTTTCAAACCCCCCAGCCGTGCTATTTGTAGACTTAGCGCCAAGTAAATGTTGACATTTTTCAGCTATTCCTGAACCTGCGACTAAAAATAAGCTACATATGGGCAGTACCAAAACAAGTGATCTAATGATTCTGTCTCTAAGCTGCAAAATCTGCAGAGCTGGGATGGTTGTATCCCCATGTACAGTGCCAGTAAAAAGTTTGGACACCTACTCATTCAAGGGTTTTTCTTTATTTTTTTACTATTTTCTACATTGTAGAATAATAGTGAATACATCAAAACTATGAAATAACACATGGAATCATGTAGTAACCAAAAAAAGTGTTAAACAGATCAAAATATATTTGAGATTCTTCAAAGTAGCCATCCGTTGCCTTGACAGCTTTGCACACTTGGCATTCTCTCAACCAGCTTAACCTGGAATGCTTTTCCAATAGCCTTGAAGGAGTTCCCACATATGCTGAGCACTTGTTGGCTGTTTTTCACTTACCCTGCGGTCCAACTCATCCCAAACCATCTCAATTGGGTTGAAGTCAGGTGATTGTGGAGGCCAAGTCATCTGATGCAGCACTCCATCACTCTCCTTCTTGGTCAAATAGCCCTTACACAGCCTGGAGGTGTGTTGCGTCATTGTCCTGTTGAAAAACAAATGATAGTCCCACTAAGCACAAACCAGATGGGATGGCATATCGCTGCAGAATGTTGTTGTAGCCATGCTGGTTAAGTGCGCCTTAAATTCAAAATAAATCCCAGACAGTGTCACCAGCAAAGCACTATCACACCTCCTCCATGCTTCACGGTGGGAACCACACATGCGGAGATCATCTCACAACGACATGGCGGTTGGAACCAAAAATCTCAAATTTGGTTTCCACTGGTCTGTCTATTGCTTGTTTCTTGGCCCAAGCAGTCTCTTCTTATTGGTGTCCTTTAGTAGTGGTTTCTTTGCAGCAATTCGACCATGACAGCCTGATTCACACAGTCTCCTCTGAGCAGTGGATGTTGAGATGTCTGTCACTTTTACATTTATTTGGGCTCCAATCTGAGGTGTAGTTAACTCTAATGAACTTATTCTCTGCAGCAGAGGTAACTCTGGGTCTTCCTTTCCTGTGGCCAGTTTCATCATAGCGCTTGATGGTTTTTGCGACTGCACTTGAAGAAAATTTAGAAGTTCTTGAAATTTTCCGGATTGACTGACCTTCATGTCTTAAACTAATGATGGACTGTCATTTCTCTTTGCTTATTTAGCCTCTTTTTGCCATAGTATGGACTTGGTCTTTTACCAAATACGGCAAACTTCTGTATACCACCCCAACCTTGTCACAACACCACTGATTGGCACAAATGCATTAAGACGGGAAGCAATTCCACAAATTAACTTTTAACAAGGCACACCTGTGTTTTGAGATGAATTCCAGGTGACTACCTCATGAAGCTGGTTGACAGAATGCCAAGAGTGTGCCGTGGGTGGCTACTTTGAAGAATCTCAAACAAATCATAATATATTTTATATTTAACATTTCTTTGTTTACTACATGATTCCATATGTGTTATTTCATAGTTTTGATGTCTTCGTAATTTTTCTACAATAATAGTGTAATAGTGAAAATAAAGTGTGGAATGTGTAGGTGTCAACTTTTGACTGGTATGGTGTGTGTATGTAACATGCTATTACATGCAAAAATGTTTTATAATTTTAATTTGATAAACTCAGTTTTGAATCCGGCGTCGTTTTGTGTATCCTTACCTTCTCCCCACTTGTCGCCTCCATTTTTGCAGTGATGCTGCAATCAGTTGGTTGTAATTTTGAAAATGGCAGACATTTCCATATTTTTGTTAACAATTCCACCAATCCTGTTTATATAATTTAGAAAGATTAGACCATTTAAAAAAAAAAAAGTGTTTTTAAATAAATTAGTATATTTGAGTTTAACAATATTTGTTGTAATATTTGTTCAGTCTTTTCTGGTGGATTAAACTGAAATTGCAACCAGCTTTCTATGGCTTTTTTTTTCTTCAAATAGGGATATTTTGGAGATTTCATTTCAAATAACCGAAAGGGAAAAAGGCAATTTCTTGCCATGCTACTTCAGTTGGGACAAAGGCTGTTTTTATACTGTTGTTCTGGGTCATTTTAAGGTTTTGAATGCTCCTTTTTTTAGCTCGACGGAGGAAATGAACATCTATTTTTACTCCGCTGGGTGCATGTGAGCATAGCACAAGTCAATGAATCTCCCCTCACTGTATTTCACTGGGAAGTCAATTAATCTCTTCTTACTGGGAAGCTGGACATCTGCAGTCGCTCATCTGAGGAGAGCATGAGATGCTACCTGTCCAGTCTATACGAACTTGCTTTCATCCGGATATGTAGGTTATTTGCTAACATTTAGCCTCCTGTGTATGTACTGCAGATAATCCACCCACGATTAGGCTGCACTGTATTACCCGGCCAACACACTATACCCAACCTAAATGCTTCACTTGAAACATTGCATTGCCTTTCATGAATGGTGTCTCTGCTCTCTGCAGCCTTATTTCCAGTTGTTCGTGGTACAGAGAGCCAATGGAAGCTTTAAACAGCAAGTGGTGTTTAAGTGTCTGGTTACCTCTGAGCCAATTTACACGATATACAAAAGTATGTGGAAACCCCTTCAATTTAGTGGATTTGGCTATTTCAGCCACACCCGTTGCTGGCAGGTGCATAAAATTTAGCACACAGCCATGCAATCTCCATAGAGATGCAGTAAAATGGCCCGTACTGAAGAGCTCAGTGACTTTCAACATGGCACCGTTATAGGATGCCACCTTTCCAACAAGTCAGTTCGTCAGATTTCTGCCCTTTTAGAGCTGCCTCGGTCAACCTCGGTGCTGTTATTGTGAAGTGGAAAATGTCTAGGTGCAACAATGACTCAGCCGTGAAGTGATAGGCCACACAAGCTCACAGAACGGGACCTTGTGCTGAAAATGGATTGCAACACTCACTACCGTGTTCCAAACTGCCTCTGGAAGCAACGTCAGCACAATAACTGTTAGTCGGGAGCTTCAGGAAATGGGTTTCCATGGCCAAGCAGCCGCACACAAGCCTAAGATCACCATACGCAATGCCAAGCGTCAGCTGGAGTGGTGTAAAGCTCGCCGCCATTGGACTCTGGAGCAGTGAAAATGCGTTCTCTGGAGTGTTGAATCGCGCTTTACCATCTGACAGATGGACAAATCTGGGTTTGGCAGATGCCGGGAGAACGCTACCTGCCCGAATGCATAGTGCCAACTGTAAAGTTTGGTGGAGACTGAATGATAGTCTGGGGCTGTTTTTCATGATTCGTGCTCGGCCCCTTAGTTCCAGTGAAGGATAATCTTAATGCTACAGCATACAATGACATTCTAGACGATTCTGTGTTTCCAACTTTGTGGCAACAGTTTGGGGAAGGCCGTTTCCTGTTTTAGCATGACAATGCCCCTGTGCACAAAGCGAGGTCCATACAGAAATTGTTTGTTGATCGGTGTGGAAGAACTTGACTGGCCTACACAGAGCCCTGACCTCAACTCCAATGAATGCCTTTGGGATGAATTGGAACACCGACTGCGAGCCAGGCGTAATCACCCAACATCAGTGCCCGACCTCACTAATGATATTTTGGCTAGCTGAATGGAGGCAAGTCCCTGCAGCAATGTTCCAACATCTAGTAGTTCGCCTTAAAATAAAATAAATAAACATGATTTCACCTTTTATTTGACCAGGTAGGCTAGTTGACAACAAGTTCTCATTTACAACTCCGACCGGGCCAAGATAAAGCAAAGCAGTGCGACACAAACAACAACACAGTTACACATGGAATAAACAAGCGTACAGTCAATAACACAATAGAAGAAAAAAAAAAGTCTATATACAGTGTGTGCAAATGGCATGAGGAGGTAAGGCAATAAATAGGCCATAGTAATGAAGTAATTACAAGTTAGCAAATTTAACGTGTGATAGATGAGCAGATGATGATGTGCAAGTAGAAATAGTGGTGTGCAAAAGAGCAGAAAAGTAAATAAAAACAATATGGGGATGAGGTAGATTAGTTGGGCTATTTACAGATGGCCTATATACAGCTGCAGCGATCGGTTAGCTGCTCAGATAGCTGATGTTTTAAAGTTAGTGAGGGAAATATAAGTCTCCAGCGATTTTATTTATTTAATTTTTTTGCAATTCGTTCCAGTCATTGGCAGCAGAGAACTGGAAGGAAAGGCGGCCAAAGAAGGTGTTGGCTTTGGGGATGACCAGTGAGATATACCTGCTGGAGTGCGTGCTACGGGTGGGTGTTGTTATTGTGACCAGTGAGCTGAGATAAGGCGGAGCTTTACCTAGCATCAACTTATAGATAACCTGGAGTCAGTGGGTCTGGCGACGAATATGTAGCAAGGGCCAGCCAACTAGAGCATACAGGTCGCAGTGGTGGGTAGTGCCAGCAGCATACCACCCTGCATACCACTGCAGGCTTGCTTCTGAAGCTAAGCAGGGTTGGTCCTGGTCAGTCCCTGGATGGGAGACCAGATGCTGCTGGAAGTGGTGTTGGAGGGCCAGTAGGAGGCACTCTTTCCTCTGGTCTAAAAAAATATCCCAATGCCCCAGGGCAGTGATTGGGGACACTGCGCTGTGTAGGGTGCCGTCTTTCGGATGGGACGTTAAACGGGTGTCCTGACTCTCTGAGGTCATTAAAGATCCCATGGCACTTATCGTAAGAGTAGGGGTGTTAACCCCGGTGTCCTGGCTAAATTCCCAATCTGGCCCTCAAACCATCATGGTCACCTAATAATCCCCAGTTTACAATTGGCTCATTCATCCCCCTCCTCTCCCCTGTAACTATTCCCCAGGTCGTTGCTGCAAATGAGAACGTGTTCTCAGTCAACTTCCTTTTTCCCTTCCTTGCCTAATGGCCTGTCTGGGTTAGAGGGAACATCATCTCCAGGTCAATGACAGTTGTTGTACAGGACACACATGTACCAGGAGGCATCTCAATAGTCTCAAGTGTCATCCATTCCTCGTGTTCTTTCCAACACAGATCTACCAACAGAGAGCAGAGCCTATCATTGGCTACCTGCCAAGGTGGCTGGTGCAGAAGACATGCAAGGGTTGCTTTAGAGTTCATAAAGCTGCATTTTCAAAACGCAGACATCAAATCTGCCTTTTTTTAAACCATTTCACCTGCGTTTTATATTGAAAGTATATATATATATATATATTATTTTGCTTCAGTAGTGATCAGCGGCATAAAAATATAGTTTACCTTGACAGAAAATACATTAGTGCAACACATTCGGCAGAAATAGCTTAATTCATCAGATGACAATAGAAGTGGAACTCTTTGGCAGTCAGCCACACAAGTAAATGAGCTTACAATGAAAAAGCTATGTATATATATATATATTTTTTAAGCAGAAACGATACATGACCTCATATTTCTGTTTATCATAGAAAGAATGTCACCAGCTACATTTCCTGATGTTTTGGCTGAAGCTAATCGTGCATTTTACCAGAGAATAGTAAAACAGAGAGTCGGCCCAGAGTGCTGTCTGCTGATAGAATGATGGAGTAGCTCCACGTCAGTCAGAGTGCTGTCTGCTGATAGAATGATGGAGTAGCTCCACATCAGTCAGAGTGCTGTCTGCTGATAGAATGATGGAGTAGCTCCACGTCAGTCAGAGTGCTGTCTGCTGATAGAATGATGGAGTAGCTCCACGTCAGTCAGAGTGCTGTCTGCTGATAGAATGATGGAGTAGCTCCACGTCCGTCAGAGTGCTGTCTGCTGATAGAATGATGGAGTAGCTCCACGTCAGTCAGTGCTGTCTGCTGATAGAATGATGGAGTAGCTCCACGTCCGTCAGAGTGCTGTCTGCTGATAGAATGATGGAGTGGCTCCACGTCAGTCCAGAGTGCTGTCTGCTGATTGACTGACGTGGAGCTACTCCATCATTCTGAGTGCTGTCTGCTGATAGAATGCCTGTTTCGTGAATTCTCATCTGAGTGAAGTGCAGCTGAAGCCCAAAATGAGTCTCGGCAACAAAAAAAACATTTAAACTAGCATTTTACAAAACGCAGCAAGATTTTTATTTTGCGTTTTCATTTTTTGTCTGCGTGAAAACACAGAATTCTGCATTTAACGGGACCTCTGCAAATGTACCTGCCAATAGCTGGCAGAAATCAACCTGCCTCAGGCCCCGGATGAGAGCAGATCCTAAATATCTTTCTACTGTATCACTCCCACTCATCCAATGTTGTGCAGATCAGGAGAGGAGAAAAGGGTCCATGTTTAGACTATTGAGGCGCATCCCTCGTCTGAATCCCACGTTCCTTCAGTTGGGGTTGTTGTTTTACACCAGCATGGCCCTGTTGCCCTAGCCTGGATGAGAAGTCCCCACTTGTTGCTTGTGAACAGTGTTTATGAATGCACTGTAGTGTGCATTTCACACAGGGAGAGGTCTCTGGTCTCCATTGTGTAGGCAGCAGCAGACCTACTGCAGGAGCTAACATGAGTCACTGTTCAGTGAGTATTCTTCTGATTATGGTTGAGTCTTTTGGTTCGGACAAACCAAAGCAGTTAAATTGCTACTTGTATAACAATAGGGTTAGACAAAACAGAGGGTTAATAAGTGAGGTAATCTGTTTCTGCTTTCTCGCTCTCTGTGTCATCGTTCCGATTTATGAGCGAGTCATTCACCTGTTTCCTATTGTTAAGCAATCTCTGGGTAGATAACAAATGGAACTGTACAGTCAGTAACACGTTACAGTACAAGTCGGAAGTCCACACCAAAAACAGAACAGCTACCCCACTGAAAATCAACACCAAGCACTCTCACAACACAAGGTTCAACTGGGGGGTTTCTCTGTTCTGGTTTATTGAAAGGGAAAATGGACAGGTCTTGGTACAGATGAGTTTTCTTAAAGAACTGATCTCTCCTCTCCCCATCCTCTCCTCTCATAGGGAAGAAGAAGAACCCAGGGCTCAAGCTCTCCAAAGAGGTCTTTGATCAGCCCCCACCTGCAGCCGCAGCGTAAGGCTTCTTCTCTGTCATTGGTTGGCCCGATTCCAGGTTGTCTTTTTCGTGGTCACGCTGTGTGGTCCCGCTGTGTGGTCCCGCTGTGTGGTCCCGCTGTGTGGTCCCGCTGTGTGGTCCCGCTGTGTGGTCCCGCTGTGTGGTCCCGCTGTGTGGTCCCGCTGTGTGGTCCCGCTGTGTGGTCCCGCTGTGTGGTCCCGCTGTGTGGTCCCGCTGTGTGGTCCCGCTGTGTGGTCCCGCTGTGTGGTCACGCTGTGTGGTCACGCTGTGCGTCTCAGAAGATTGCTACGTCATATTAACGTGCTTTCTGAGATGGTGGGCTGAACACTCCTCCAGATATTGTGAGATCTCATCTGTGCAGCACCACTCTAAAAAAAGATGCCCTGGAAATTAGCCACTGCTGTGTGTTTGTCACAAACGTGACGATGACCTCTGTGCAGATGATGTGTTTGTTTTAATTTCTGAATAATGGTGAAGAGGAAAACCACTGATACCAGACAGAAGCTAACAAAATAATCAGGGAGAGTGTACTGAAGAGGTAGCTGTACAGTAATAGATGATGAGGTTATGGTTTCATATGCAGATGTCATTACCCGAATCTCCTCTTTCACACCCTAAACTCTACCAGCCAGGTTTCACATAGCATCTTGTCAAAGTACAGTCATACAGTGTGATGTTCAATGGGAAAGAGCATTAGTTGTTGGTGTTAAGTTTGATATCGATGTCACATTTTTAAAGGAATGCATGGTATTAATCCCACTACCTATCCTCTCTCCTCAGCCCCCCTCGAGATCTGGATTCCAAAACCTGTGTTACCATTGGAGAAAAGGTAGGGAGGAACGTTGTGTTCAGGCTGTAGTACTTTCTATCACCTTTTGTGGTTTTACTTGGGTCATGTTCATTAGACACCAAACGGACGAAAACGGACTGAAACAGGGAGGGACTGCTTGGGGTGTATTCATTACGCCGATTCTGTTGGAAAACGTTTCTTAAACGGAATGGGGATGGATCTGAATTTGTCCAATAGAAACTCATGTTCTGTAACTTTGGACTAATGTTTGCACCCCTGGACTTGTCCAATAAGAAGCACTTACTTTTGTTTTGCGTTGCTAAGCTTTTTGAAAATGTTTTCTGTTGCGTGTCCTAATGAACACGACCGTAGCGTTTTCTCTAATGCATTTACTGGGTGACTTTGATGTGACTGGTAGACTTTTCTCACGCTGTGCATCTCAGACAAACGTGACGATCACCTCTGTGCAGATGATGTACTTGTTTTAATTTCTGAATAATCCTGATGAAACAAACCACTGATGCCAGAGAGAAACTAAACAAAAAGACAGGGAGAGTGTTGAAGAGAGTTGTAATGTAGTCAACGATAAGTGTATGGTTTTGGTGCAAAATGGTGATGTCATTACCTGACTCAGAAATCCAGAACTATACCACCCAGGTTTACCTGGACTTGTCCAATAAGAAATATTTATTTTAGTTTTCTGATGGGTCCTAATGAACACGACTCTGGGTTTTCTCTTTTGCATGTATTGGTTGAACTTGATGTGATTGGCTGATAGACCTCTTCCTCTTTCTTGATGTGATTGGCTGATAGACCTCTTTCTCTCTCCGCTGTGTTTCTCCCTCTGGCCAGAACTTTGTTATGAAGGCAGATGACTTGGAGCAGATTGGGGAGCTGGGTAGAGGAGCGTATGGCGTGGTGGACAAGATGAGACATGTGCCCAGTGGGCTTATCATGGCCGTCAAGGTGGGTGGAGTGCTCCAGCTAGCTCCAGGGTGCATGTTAAATGAGCCAACGTTATGGAACGTTGCAGATAGAAATGCCATGAATAGAGACAAAACAATTCCTTATTCTACATGTCAGAGGCATGTTTGTTCTACATGGCATATTTGTATCTGAATGTTTCAAAATGTTGCATTCTACTGAAACAGACATTTTAGATTTCTGTACAGTGAATTCGGAAAGTATTCAGACCCCTTGATGTAAATAAGGTATTTCAGTTTTTACATTTGCAAAAATGTCTTAACCAGTTTTTGCTTTGTCATGATAGGGTATTGTGTCTAGGTTGCTGTGGGGGGGGGGGGTATTGAATAGATTTTAGAATAAGGCTGTAACGTAACAATATGGAATAAGTCAACTGTTCTGAATACTTTCCGACGGCACTTTATCAGAGATGTTTATTAGATATTTGATAATATTAGATATGTTTTCAAAAGTCAAAACGTACATTTTCTATTTATATATCTGAGATGTTGATTAGATAAGTGTGCGTGTCATATTTTAAAGACAAGCCACACAGCTCTATCTCAACATCAACACTCCTGACCAACACAGACCTGTGCTGTTTTGACAACTCCTACGGTCATTTTGGGCTCCCGAGTGGCACAGCAGTCTAAGGCACTGCATCTCAGTGCTAGAGGCGTCACTACAGACCCTGGTTCGATTCCAGGCTGTATCACAATCGGCCGTGATTGTGAGTCCCATAGGGCGGCGCACAATTGGACCAGCGTTGTCCAGGTTAGGGTTTGGCTGGGGTAGGCCATCATTGTAAATAAGAATTTGTTCTTAACTGACTTGCCGAGGTAAATAAAGGTTACATTTACATTTAAGTCATTTAGCAGACGCTCTTATCCAGAGCGACTTACAAATTGGAAAGTTCATACACATTCACCCTGGTCCCCCCGTGGGAATTGAACCCACAACCCTGGCGTTGCAAGCGCCATGCTCTACCAACTGAGCCACACAGGACCACAGGTTAAATATGTTTTTTCATTTTTTATTGTCAAGCCAAACGTGGCAATGAATGACCTCTGTGCAGATGATGTATTTTGTTTTAATTTCTGAATAATCCTGATGAAAGAAACCACTGATGCCAGAGAGAAATTTAACAGGTAGTTTAACAGTAATGGATGAGGTTACGGTGTCCTAGGCAGATGTCATACCAAATTTAAAGTTCATTTTCACTGGGAACTCATAATCTTTAACAAGTGAGCCCTGAACTATATTTAATTTACACACAAATTCTAAATAGATACATTATGGAAGAGCTAATTAGTATTCCTGTGAGTCCATTCAAATTGCCATGGTCTGAGCCACAGGGCTTTGTTCCTTCTAGTGATTGTATTTCTGTGACTGCCCCCCCCCCCCCCCCCCAGAGGATCCGGGCCACAGTGAACACCCTGGAGCAGAAGAGACTGCTGATGGACCTGGACATCTCCATGAGGACCGTGGACTGCTTCTTCACGGTCACCTTCTACGGCGCTCTCTTCAGAGAGGTCAGCTCTCAGCACCACATCTATAGCACAGCCTGGGTTTGCCTGGACACTGTCACTCAGCACCACATCTGTAGCACAGCCTGGGTTTGCCTGGACACTGTCACTCAGCACCACATCTGTAGCACAGCCTGGGTTTGCCTGGACACTGTCACTCAGCACCACATCTGTAGCACAGCCTGGGTTTGCCTGGACACTGTCACTCAGCACCACATCTGTAGCACAGCCTGGGTTTGCCTGGACACTGTCACTCAGCACCACATCTGTAGCACAGCCTGGGTTTGCCTGGACACTGTCACTCAGCACCACATCTGTAGCACAGCCTGGGTTTGCCTGGACACTGTCACTCAGCACCACATCTGTAGCACAGACTGGGTTTGCCTGGACACTGTCACTCAGCACCACATCTGTAGCACAGACTGGGTTTACACAGGCAGCCCAATTATTGTATTTTGCCCATTTATTTGCAAAAGTTCTGATTTGTTCAAAATACCAATTATTGGCCAAAAATCTGAATTGGGTTACTTGTGTAAACAGCCATAGATGGCACACCGTCACATTCGCTTTTAGTTTGTCAAATTAAGATGGAGTTATCTGGACTTCATTTTAATTGGTTAAAAAAAAAAACTGTCCTTGTCTCATTCCCTTCATCAACTGGTTGGAAAAGACTTAACAGGTTGTTACGTTCCCCAGCAAGAAAACCAAAAATTGTCACTCAATCCGAAAGGGGAACCAAGAGTCACTGAGAACAACCAAAAGGAAACGGGTGGGGTTTTAGGAGGGGTTCTGAAGGACACTCATGGGGGGTGTCCACTGAAAGTTGACTAGCAGCAACAACTGGCACCTAAAAGAAACCCACCATGAGACACACTATATTTGCCCAAGAGGAGGCAAACAAAATCACCAAACTTAAAGACAGGAAGCAGACCAAAAAAGGTGGAACAAAACTAAATCAGGGAAGACCAGATAAAGGATTGTTATTCTAGAATGATGGGGGAACCAGCACAGGTGTAACACATGCTGACTAACGAGATGGGGGGGGAACCAGCACTTGGCCACTTCTTTCTGCCTTCAAATACATTTTCAATTCAGTTCGGTTTTCAAACTACGATTAAAAGTAGTCTCCTCTGTATCAGTCATGGAAGGACTTATTTGGTTTTCTTTGTGTGTTTTTGTGTGTGTCACACTGACCTCTGTGCAGATGATGTGTTTTGTTTTAATTTCTGAATAATCCTGATGAAAGAAACCGCTGATGTCAGAGAGAGAGAAACAAACAGGCTGAGTATTTTAAAGAGGTAGTTCTATAGTAATAGGTGTTGTCTCTGCGTTGCCAGGGTGACGTGTGGATCTGCATGGAGCTGATGGACACCTCTCTGGATAAGTTCTACAAGCAGGTGATAGATAAAGGCATGACCATCCCTGAAGACATCCTGGGGAAGATCACTGTAGCGGTGAGTGGACACCTGGGTCGTGTTCATCAGGGCACGCAATGGAGATCATTTAAAAAATGATTTGCAATGGAAAACAAATGTGTTTCTTATTGGTCCACTTAGTCCCTCCCTGTTTCAGTTTGTTATTCTGTTTGGTGCCTAATGAGCACAACCCTGCAGGGTTACTGAGTAATGCTTATAGCTACAGTATAACGTCACACTGAACTCTGCAGATGAGGTATTTTGTTTTAATTTCTGAATAATCCTGATGAAAGAAACCACTGATGCCAGAGAGAGAACAGAAAAACATGCACAATAGTGAAGTACACTGTCCTGTTGATATGATTTATATTGTCATCTGTAAAAAGTTTCCACACCAGCTTGTTGTGATGTTGTATAAGGAACAGTCACACAGTTCCCTCAGGTTATCTGGAATGATGGCATTAAAATGCAGTGTGTGTAACTGCTTCTTTCTCTCTCTCCAGATCGTCAAGGCTTTGGAGCATCTGCATAACAAACTTTCAGTGATACACCGAGGTAAATGAAGGATACGATTTTGTTAGCCTGCTGAGCTAAAACCAAGGCAAACAGCTTGGGGAGCTGGGAGCTAACAACGCCTCATGTCTTGGGCACGGTTACTCATCACTCGATCACCTCCTTTACCCATGTTGATCTGAAATGGCCCTTTATTTTATTTGTATCATTTTTTTTGCCTTCCGCCACGTTTGGAGGAACTTAACTATTCCTTAGTTTAAAAAACAAACATATTTTTAATAATATGTACTTTGTGCAGATGTGAAACCGTCCAACGTGCTGATCAACACACAGGGCCAGGTGAAGATGTGTGACTTTGGCATCAGCGGCCACCTGGTGGACTCTGTGGCCAAGACCATGGACGCCGGCTGCAAGCCCTACATGGCGGTGAGTAGGAATGGGGGAGAGAGAGAGAGGTGGGTGAGCTCTGACACCTTCTCGGCCATGTTCAGTAGGCACCAGGGTTTCTGTTAGCCGGTAATAGACGGCTTTTGGTAAAAAATAATAATTAAAAGCCAAAAAAATGTAGCTGCCGAGGGACAATTGTCCAGGAGAAGAAAAAATCTGATTGCAAAATAATGCTTTTTAGCCTATTCATTGATGGAGATACCAGTCGACATAAATGCATTTGACCGGTCATGCTTACAGTGCATCCTTATTTAAAAATGGATTCAATTCATTTATTTTTCTAATGACAAATCGAAAACAAGTTTTTAGAAATGTTTGCAAATGTCTTACAAATAGAAATATCTTACTTGCATAAGCTTTCAGACCCTTTGCTATGAGACTCGAAATTGAGTTCAGGTGCATCCTGTTTCCATTGATCATCCTTGAGAGGTTTCTACAACTTGATTGGAGTCCACTTGTGGTAAATTGTGTTTCCCATTTTATATATGCAACGGTATGTGTAGGCTTCAGTGCGTCACACACCACTTTGTAATGAGCTGGAGGCAGTATGCATTTAGAAAACATACTTACATGTAATTGTTTGAAACCTGAATGTTTTACTTCATATTATGAGACGTGTCTTACCTTCCTTCAAAGTAAAACCCGACCATAGAAACGTGGTGGCAATTATTTTATAGACTTCCATATGCCATTGAAACCAGTAGCATATTCAACTTTCTTTCATTGTCCAGTAGCCAAAGGCACAATCCTAGTCATGTTAGCAACCCATGCTAGTTGTTGCATCTTTAGTTCTCCCCTCTTTCTACATTGTGTGTGCGGTTCGATTTGACAACGGGGTTTTCATGCTAATTGCATTATGGAATGAACATCTGCGTATAACCTACTGCCATGTGCTCATTGCTGCGCTTATAATGTGAAGAAATAAAAGTTTATCCACATTTTAGTTAACGTTCGGCTCTGTAGCATCAGCCTCGTTATTTGTTTTTATGTAGCCTAGGTCTACTGGTTGTATGAATTTGGGATCCTTCGTCCCAGAATCTGTTTGGAAAAGGCCATTTCTTTCTCGCACAGAACGATAAACTGACCAATAGAATAGGTCAACTTTTCTGCTATGGGGGGGTACTAGATTGACATAGGCTAGTGATGTAGCTGTTTGTTATTCGTCTCGTCTTCGTGTCTTGGCTGAGGAGAAGGAAACATGACAGTCACTCGAACATCTTCAAAGTGCTCATCAGAATTATAAGGAGGCACACCGTTATATCCTGGAGTGGCATGTTCTGTTAAAATGAATAACCATCATGTAAAAGTGACTTCAATGGGTGGACTCGCTAATCAGATTACACACCCAATGTCTACATTTCGTGAATGTCTGTTTAAATTAAAATGCTCCTGGTCAAATGTCCTGCGCCACATTTTCCTGAAGGGAAACCCCGTGTTTCTACACCTGCATTGCTTGCTGTTTGGGGTTTTAGGCTGGGTTTCTGTATAGCCCTTTGATATATCAGCTGATGTAAGAAGGCCTTTATAAATACATTTGAATTTAGAGAAGTTTGACACGTAAGAAATTAAACGTTCATGTGGTACCTCCTACGTTTCCATTTTGTGCCGACTGAACACGACCCTGGTTGCAGCCGCAGCGTAAGGCCTCTTCAGTCATTGGTTGGCCAGATTCCAGGTTCTTTTTCGTGGTCAAGCTGTGCCTCTCAGAAGATTGCTTCATCATATTGATGTGGTTCCTGAGATGCTAAACGTGACGATCACCTCTGTGCAGATGATGTATTTGTTTTAATTTCTGAATAATCCTGATGAAAGAAACCACTGATGCCAGAGAGACTAAATAGAACAACAGGGAGAGTGTGTTGAACAGTGATGCCAGAGAGACTAAATAGAACAACAGGGAGAGTGTGTTGAACAGTGATGCCAGAGAGACTAAATAGAACAACAGGGAGAGAGTGTTGAACAGCGATGCCAGAGAGACTAAACAGAACAACAGGGAGAGAGTGTTGAACAGTGATGCCAGAGAGACTAAACAGAACAACAGGGAGAGAGTGTTGAACAGTGATGCCAGAGAGACTAAACAGAACAACAGGGAGAGTGTGTTGAACAGTGATGCCAGAGAGACTAAACAGAACAACAGGGAGAGTGTGTTGAACAGTGATGCCAGAGAGACTAAACAGAACAACAGGGAGAGTGTGTTGAACAGTGATGCCAGAGAGACTAAACAGAACAACAGGGAGAGTGTGTTGAACAGTGATGCCAGAGAGACTAAACAGAACAACAGGGAGAGAGTGTTGAACAGCGATGCCAGAGAGACTAAACAGAACAACATGGAGAGAGTGTTGAACAGCGATAGAGTGAGGAGGACTGGGGAGAGGTGGCTCTGACACCGTCTGGGCCACGCTCAGTAGGCAGCGCATGGAAAACGTCCAACACAACAAAAAGACTTAACACGACCCTGGTCTAGTTGTGGTTGGGAGCGCACTGCCTGAATGAAATGGTATTGGTGCTTGTTGTGTTGATGTGGTTATATGTTACAGTGGTAATCTTATCCTATGTGATGGCGTTGCTGTCATTATGTCATGGTGTTGATAGTGTTTTCATTCCCCCGGTTTCAGCCGGAACGGATAAACCCCGACCTCAACCAGAAAGGCTACAGCGTCAAGTCAGACATCTGGAGTCTAGGAATCACAATGGTGAGTCACAGACATGATTGGGACCAAATCCTGGATTGAGATCATGTAAACTGCCTTAACGTCAAATGACATCCATTCATCTCAAATCGGTGTTCTACCAGTAACAACCACACCAATTCTTTCAACAGCAGGGTCATGTTCATTAGGTACCAAACAAGAAAATGGGACTGAAACGGAGAGAGAATTTATGTGATTGTTTTCTGTTGCAACGTTAGTTTGTAACGGTGTGTCCTAATGAATACAACCCTGGTCTGAGTGATGATTCTACTGTATTGTCACATGTTTCTTTATGATGGTAAATACCAGTCTCCATAGTTGAAAGATGAGCTTCTGCCTGCCTCTCTCTGTGGGTTAACAAACCTTTGTCTGGTCCTCTGCCCCAGATTGAGCTGGCCATTCTGAAGTTCCCCTATGACTCGTGGGGTACACCCTTCCAGCAACTGAAGCAGGTAGTGGATGAGCCCTCTCCTCAGCTGCCCTCGGACCGCTTCTCCCCCGAGTTTGTGGACTTCAGCTCCCAGTGGTGAGCCCATCTCTCTGTCTGCATTCCAAATGGCACCATCTCTGTTTAGTACGGATGGGTATGACAACTCAACATCAAACCTTTCTTTTTAACCAGAGGTCACCTTTTTTTCCCCAAATACTGTGAAAGTATTTGGTGGAATGGTTCCACACTGAAAATATACAGAGACATTAGTTTGAAAAAGACAAGCGTGTTTTCATAAGAATTATTACGCCTAAACCTACTAAACCAAACTGATGTCGTGGCCGTAATTCATCACTGTGAGCATTGTTCAACGTTGTGAATCCATTTTGAAAATTCCAAAGAACAGGCAGAATAAACCAAATGGAACATCTGTAGGCCTATATCGAAAAGACAGATTTTGGTTTGTAACCCTGAAGAAATTGTATTTCAACGTTTCAAACTGAGCCCCGTTTTCAAACTGAGCCCTGGTTGGGAATAACTGTTCCAGATGCACATCACTTCACACTGGCAACTTTTTTTCATTTGGAAAAGTATTCTGTTGTGTTTTCTTGTTATATTAGATCATGTTTTTTTATATATATATAAAATCTGTAATGGTTATGAAATATTAGGCACTGTTGGCATAGATATACACGCACATATTTATCCTTGTGTTCTAAAAGTAAAAATATATATATTTTCTCCATTCTGAGTACTGCGAAATCCTGCGAGTACTCGAACAGTAAAAAAAAAAAAAAAAAAAAGTAGAATGCCCGTCCCTACTATTAAGTGCACTACCTTTGACCAGGACCTATAGGAGTAGGGTTTAGAGCCCTGGTCAAAAGTAGTGCACTGTATAGGGTGTTTGGGATGCTGCCTGTCTGGCCTTACTGATGAGGCAGTTGAACCAAACACCACCAGGTGGCACTGCCCTGCTGTCCCCTCCCTGTGGGTCCGGGCCTGGGCACTGCCCTACTGTCCCCTCCCTGTGGGTCCAGGCCTGGGCACTGCCCTACTGTCCCCTCCCTGTGGGTCCAGGCCTGGGCACTGCCCTGCTGTCCCCTCCCTGTGGGTCCGGGCCTGGGCACTGCCCTGCTGTCCCCTCCCTGTGGGTCCGGGCCTGGGCACTGCCCTGGGTCACCTTCAGCCTGTGCATCTCTGACTGCTACAACATATGTGGTTGGTGAGACTGATTGTGGGACTTCCTGGTTAAATAAAAGCATTTTAACCTTCTCCAGACATGATCAGATCTGTTTATCTGCCCAGTGTGAATGCAACCTGGGGGAAAATGACCTGGAAATGAATCCGCCTACATTTTTGGGGATGACCCAGTTGTCCTGACCTGGTCCCGCCTTGGCCCGCTCTATAAATGTCGTGCTGTAGCTTTCATGTAGACTTATCTGGTGTAAATGTGTTTTGGTGTACTTAGTGTTGCACAATTACGGCAACCTTCTCAGTTTGGAGGATTCTGCATTTCCTGCTTATTCCTTCCTGATTCTGGGAATCTCCTAACCAGGATATCTGGGAAAACTTTCCCAAAAATCACAGGTTATCAGAATGTTGTCCTCAAACAGGCTTGATGTGTTTGGGGCTCTTACTAAAGGTATATTTTAAGAAGTGTCCACTATTGAGGTATGTTTCTCAGTTCTTTGTTTTGTTTTCTCTCTGCAGCTTGAGAAAGAAACCCAACGAGAGACCCGCCTACACAGAATTAATGGTTGGTTTTAGATCCTCATAAGCATTTGTTTAAATCTGACCGGTGAATACGTGTAATGTTGTTGGATTGTGTTGTTTTTCTCTCTTCATTCACAGCGTCTTTGTAAAGGCTCACTTCCTGTCTCTGTTTCCTCTTTGTTATGTGTCCACAAGAGGACAGGCTTACCCAAGTGTTTAGTCAAACCATGATGATGATGTATTCTTGTATTTAAATCTTGTGTGTAAATGTGTACTTTCTGTTGGACTAGTGTTTATTGTAGGAATTGTTGACTCATGGTGTTTTCTCATGTATGTTTTTTACAGAAACACCGCTTTTTCACCCTGCATGACTCCAAAGAGACGGACGTAGCCAGCTTTGTCAAGATCATCCTGTCAGACTGACACGCCCCTCCACCCACTAGGGTAGGAGGTAGGGACTTCTCCACCCACCCACCAATCCAAGGCCTTTCAGAAAGCTCACTGGAATTGATCTGCCACACAACTCCAACTTCCTGCCCCCCTACCTACTCCCACAGGATTTCCCCAAAGACTGACTACAGCTCCCAGAGGCCACGTGGGAAAGCGCTTGTTATATGAACTCAAGATGTTGATGGTGTCTACCCAAACTGGAGACTCGCCCACAGGTCTAACAAACCTTTCCCTCCCTCTACTCCTACAAACTGAACTGAATCAAACTCCTCACTGTACCAGTTTTCTGATTTCTGATTGGACCGTGTCTCCTCAGCAGGAAGAGAATCTCTCTTTATACATACTGTATGTCCATCACTCTGAATTACACAGAAAGTGAAAAAGAATTTGGTGAAATGTGTACGTCTCTGTATAATGAATTGAAAAGATATATATTTTTCATTTATGCGTTTTTGTTTTTGTGATACAGTTTGTAATACTGTATATTTTCATCAAATATGAATTTAAGGGAGTGTCTTTACTCTTTCTGAATCGTATCATGAGGGGAAGAGGTGACCTACATTTCTCCTCTCGCCTTCTGGTGATTGGTCAGTAATGGGACGGCAGATGCTGTCGTCAGGCAGGGTTTTGGGAGGCTCTGGAGGGGTCAGACGAAGTAAGTTTCTTTTGTAGGGGGAAGTTCAAAGGTGAAAGTGTGACTGGGGGCCCTGTACAAAAGGAAATGCAAGTCCTACCTAGGTCTCTTTGGTGGCATGGGAATGCGAGGCATCTGTTATCATCTGACCCTATATACAACCCCTCACCCATCTGTATACACCCCTCTGCCCCGCCCCTTGCTGACTGCTCTGTCACCAAGAGTGTTGTGAAGAGTATGTGAACAGTGCATTCTCATATAGTACATGGACTTGTAATTGGGGGAATGATAATCTAACTATCCAGACTATACTGTATCTTCCAGTCCCTCTGAGCCATTTTTAAAAGCTGTATTTTGATGATTAATTAGGACTATTATCACTTGGTTTCCTGGATGTGGTTGGGGGCTGCTGTTTGACCCATTTTAACTTTTTTCATTTTATATTTTTCTCAATTTCCTTTTCCCGAGTGCTGGACAGGAGCATGTCAGTATCGTGTTTCATCCCCGAAGCACAGAGAGGTCTACGAAGCCTCATGCCTTACACGTACAGTATGTTAGGGGAAATCATTTATGTGTGTTGAAGATGTAAATACTATTTTGGACAACTTTTTCTCTTTTTAAATGTACCGTTGGCAACGTGGCGACAGAGTGGACGTGTAGTCGTGTGCTATGCGGCTGATTGATGTGAACGGGTTGGTTTTAATGCAGTCGGTGTGTGAGGCAAACGCAGCCCGCTGACTCCTCCTGTAATCATCTGTCTGTTTGATCGATCTGCTGCAGCCACCTCTCAGGTTTCAATGCCCTGCTTTAAGTCCTGTTTATTTCCCCACCATGTTGTACCTCTCTTCAGCACTGGGTTGTGTTCATTAGGCACCAAACGGAAGAAAACAGTGAGGAACTACCTGGACTTGGTCCGAATAAGAAACGCTAATGTTCGGTTCCTCGTTGCAAAATGCTAAACGCTTCCCGTTGCATGCCCCAATGAACGCAACCCTTTATGGTGGAAGACTACTTATGTGTGAGATCATGCTAGGCTGTGAATGGGTACCTGCCATCTAGGCTTGAATCCCAAATCGACCCCCTAATCCCTAGACAATCATCTAGGTCTGAGACCGATTTGGAGGTCTGAGCACTATAACAAGGTGAAGCGATCACATATTGGTTAAAGTTTCCACTCCATACTTTATAGAAGTGCCCTAGGGAGCAGGGAGGCTCTGGGTTGATCTGGAACTCAACCCTCTGGACTCTGCTATGCAGTGGCCCTTTGATCAGGACTATGAGAATCCTGCCATGTGACCACCAGTGGTAGTGGTGACACATGCCCTTAGTGTTTTTAGGGTGCGTCCAAAAGGATGCCCTATTTCCCTATCTCTTCTTTCTAGGGAACCGGGTGCCATTTCAGACGCAGCCCTGGTCTGTAACTGGTAAGCCTATCCGGTCTTCTCTCAGCCTCTCTGACATACATTGTAGTGGGTTTCTTATCAAAGTTGGTGGATGAGGAGTATTTATAATATGTGAGTAAAGAAGGGAAAGCAAATAAAGAGCTGCTGTGATTTGACCTTTTTTTCCTTCTTGTCGGCCATCTTAAAAATGGGCCACTGTAATCCTCGGAAAAGTTCCGTTCCACTTTTTAGTTCCGTAAAGCAGACTAGAGCAGTGAACAACACATTTGAACATAGCTTGATGGGCCTTTTGATGGGCCCATTCACAATGTGTTCATGGCTATCTGACTGAAGGTGTTAGTTCTTTATGGGTTACTTTGTAGTTTGTGAAGCTTAAGGATCTAGATGTGGAGCGGGACTATTCCAAATAGTACAGAGGCTCCTCACAACACACTGATTCCTTATGTGTTGAGAAGATTGAGTAATACAGTGTGGATGGAACTGTACAGGCTGACTGGGTGGATGGAACTGTACAGGCTGATGACAGTGGATGGAACTGTACAGGCTGATGACAGTGGATGGAACTGTACAGGCTGACTGGGTGGATGGAACTGTACAGGCTGACTGGGTGGATGGAACTGTACAGGCTGACTGGGTGGATGGAACTGTACAGGCTGACTGGGTGGATGGAACTGTACAGGCTGATGACAGTGGATGGAACTGTACAGGCTGACTGGGTGGATGGAACTGTACAGGCTGATGACAGTGGATGGAACTGTACAGGGTGGATGGAACTGTACAGGGTGGATGGAACTGTACAGGGTGGATGGAACTGTACAGGGTGGATGGAACTGTACAGGGTGGATGGAACTGCACAGGCTGACTGGGTGGATGGAACTGCACAGGCTGACTGGGTGGATGGAACTGTACAGGCTGACTGGGTGGATGGAACTGTACAGGCGGATGACCGGGTGGATGGAACTGTACAGGCGGATGACTGTGGATGGAACTGTACAGGCGGATGACTGGGTGGATGGAACTGTACAGGCGGATGACTGGGTGGATGGAACTGTACAGGCGGATGACAGGGTGGATGGAACTGATGGTCTACCTCTCTCATTCACTCTACAGAACCACCCAATGACGTGGTGGCATGACAAACTTGAACTGTGGGAAGACAAAATAAATGCTTTCTTCTTAAATAAAATGTGTCCTTGTCAATTACTGTTATCGCACCAAACTTGTTGAGTGTCATGTCTTATCATTCGTTGACCAGGATCGTAGAATCGTGATTAAATCAAAGTTTATTGGTCGCATACACAGTTTAGCAGATGTTATAGCGAGTGCAGCCAAATGCTTGTTACTAGCTCCGAACAGTGCAGCAGAAATGTCAAACAAGAAGTCAAATGTCAGAACGAGGCCAGTTAACAACCCAAATAACACTCAGTAATCCAAATGCAATCTATACGTCTATACTAGTGTTGACACGATACCAGAATTTTGACTTCGATGCCAGGTTTATTATACTCGATACCAGTGGAGGCTGCCGAGGGGGATACCAGGTTTATTATACTCGATACCAGTGGAGGCTGCCGAGGGGGATACCAGGTTTATTATACTCGATACCAGTGGAGGCTGCTGAGGGGAGGACTGCTCATAATAATAGAATGGCATCAAACACAGGGAAACTGCAACAATGCCTAAACCAGGTCAGGGCACCAAAAAACGTTTCCCTTTAATTAAAGTGCACATGCACTGTTTAGTTAGCGGTGGTTCTGTGGGCCACTGGATTGATGCACATAATCAAGATTATGCCTGGTAGGCATAGGCTACTTTGTTAACTTTTAATTGAGAATTTTTTTGGGGACCCCTTTCCATCTACCTGACAAAGGTTATCCTATCAGTAGCGTTGCTAACGGCCACACAAGGTGGTAGACACACACACAGACGGGCATCCTGTGCCGTTGACTCTTCAGATAATGATCAACTTGAGCACATTTTCTCATAAGTTCAATAGATTTAGTTGATTTCCAAACGTGAGACACATCTGATAGACGAACCGAAAGTACAACTACTGGACTGGACTGTTGTTCAGGTTTTGGTGTACTGTGCAACAGTTTAAACCACAAAATACATACAAAGAGTATGTACAGCGGTAGATATTACAGTGAGCTATGTTGAGAATCCAGTGTATAAATAAAGTGTAAAAACAATGCAATGTACAGTAGTATATATATATTACTATGAGCTATGTGAAGAATACACTACATGAATACACAGTGCAGTCAATTAGATTTGTTTTGTATATTTACACACTATGAGGTTGGAATAATATTGTGAAATATATAATGCCCTTTTAGTGTAAGAGCTGATTAACCAAATATATATAATACAATAAACTGACATTTCAGCCTGTTTTGGTGGGAGGGAGTTTCGGCCTTCCTGGTGACAGCACCATGTGGTCAATTAGTCAATAGACCAATAAAAAAGATTTCCAAACTTCTGTGCCAATAACAGTACATTTTCAGTTTTCCCCTCCCCTCAACCACTCCCAGACAGTCCTTGCAAAAATCTTGCTTGAGTAATTACTCTTTGATTAGAAGCTATTTTTTTTACCATTTTAATTGAAAGTAGGTACTTAATTGTTAACAAGAAATAATTTGATATTGAGATAAAAATGGCTGCATTGGATATTGTTTTAAACTGCAGGCATAGTGTTACCTGAAGTTCATGCTAGGACCTGCAGGAAACTGCCAGGAAGTGTACACATGTAGTCCAATAAATAGTAGACTAGTGTTGTGACTGTTCCAATACATGGTTGAAGTATCTGTCTCTAACTTTTATTGTGTAATTGCTTGTATTGTGTAATTGCTGCTGATCCTGTCATGCAGGGCACTCTTGAAAAATAGACCTTGGTCTCAATGGGACTCCGTGCCTAAATAAGGGTTAAATAAAACATGCATCTTGGCCATCACCGTTAGACCTGCCATTGAGACAGGTCCTCCATCAATCAAGCTCAAGCCTCCTGACCCTGAGTTGTGCGTCACTAACGGGTTCCACTTAAGTTCATCCTTCCTGAAACCACACACCTTGATTGAGATGGCAGAGATATAAGATGTCTGATCCTTCAGATAAAGTAAGGAAACAGTCTCTCTCGCTCTTGCCCCCTCTCTCACTCCTCTCCTCCCTTTCTCTTCTCCCCCTCCCTCCTCTTCTCTTTCTCACTACTCTTTCTCTCCCCTCTCTCCCTTCTCTCCTCTCTTTCTCCCTCCTCTCCTCTTTATCCCCCCTCTCCCTCCTCTCCCCCTTTCTCTTCTCCCCCTTCTCTCTTTCTCCCTCTCTCTCTCCTCCTCTCTCCCTCCTCTCCTCTTTCTCCCCCTCTCCCTTCTCTCCTCTCTTTCGCTCCTCCTCTCCTCTCTTTATACCCCTCTCTCCCTCTCCCCTCCTCTCCTCTCTTTATCCCCCTCTCTCCCTCCTCCCCTCCTCCCCCTCTCTCCCTCCTCTCCTCCCTTTCTCCTCCTCTCTAACCTCCTCTGCTACCTCTCTCTCACTCCTCTCTTTCTCCCCCTCTCTCTCCTCTCTTTCTCCCCCTCTCTCTCTCCCTCCTCTCCTCTCTTTCTCCCCCTCTCTCTCCTCTCTTTCTCCCCCTCTCTCTCTCCCCCCTCTCCTCTCTTTCTCACCCTCTCTCTCCTCTCTTTCTCTCCCCCTCCTCTCCTCTCTTTCTCTTCCTCTCACTCTGTGGTGCTTTTCCAGAGTACTTGTCCCGCCGGCTCCATACTTCTTCTCCACTATGTACCATGAATATTTGTAATGGTTAACCTTTAGTCATTAGATATGTTAAAGAAGAACAGTGTTCCAGTACTTGCTAGAGGCTGTATAGGATGTTTGATCAGGAAATAGGGTGCTGTTGTTGTCTACACATGCTCATATCTGTATTGTAGGAATGCATCCCGATGAAATGTAGTTTTTCAAAGATGGAGAGGAAAGATGGTAGCTGTGCCCCTTCTCTCTCTCTCCCTCACACACACACACGCACACACACACACACACACACGCACACACACACACACACACACACACACACACACACACACACACACACACACACACACACACACACACACACACACACACACACACACACACACACACACACACACACACACAGATTTGGGAACAACCTCATTCTTCTCTGCGGTATGACTTTTCAATCTGAGTTCACTTTACAGCCAATTTCCCCGTTTAGTTATATTAATTCATCTTGTTCATTATAAGACATGTGCATGTACCTGATGATATTGCAGTGGTGTCTGTCTTTATGTTGCATCTTAATGGAAGCAAAAAGAGGACTGTGTTGCACGCCTATTCATTTCAGAGGCTTCATAAAAAGAAACACAAAAGCACATTTCCGTGGCTCTTCTTGAGTCCTTTCACTATCAATGCAACAGCTAACAAATGATCACTTCCCTTGACCAGTCCAGTGCAGACCACTCCACTCTGAATGTGTGTCTGTCAAAGATCCAATCTATTCACGGCACCATGGGGAAGCTCAATGCCAGGAGACTGCAGCCACCGGCTCAAGAGTTGAGAGGTCCAAGACATGGCCACCAGCCAAAGCGGAGGCACTCTTTTTAGGAAAATAAAAGTCAGCCAAAGAGAACACTTATATCAGGACAATGAAATTCAAGAGCTTTGCTGGAGAAAAGGGCCAACGTCCATTTGAGTTAATATCCCTCAATGGAGAGGCAACCTTGGTGCCGAAGGGAACCACTGTTTAATAACAGAGGTTGTTTAAGGCCTTGCCAGAGGATGCATTGAGTGTTTAGGCCTAAATGTAGGTGTACTTGTGAGTGTGTGTTGGGTATCCCCATATATGGTTGCTCTGTGTTGACAAGATCTGTATAGGAAAAAGTCAGCAGACAGACAGGAAGCGGGCCCAAAATCATTTCCTGAATTTGCTAGGGGTTTCCTGTGTTTATATTCATGTACATTGAGTCGAAAAAGCATCCACTTCCTCCACACCCTCTTCTCTCTCCCTTCAAACATATCTGTCTGGCTACGGGAGAAGGTTTTGGGCACATATGTGCTCCATAATTCACTGTAAAGTCATGGAGTTGAGTGCTGGTGGCACCTGGAGAGCAGGTTAAGAAGTAATAAACAGCAGACAACCTACTGAACATTGCTGCAGGATCGTCTTCATTAGGCACCAATTGGAAGAAAACAGGCTGAAACTGAGAGGGACTACCTAGACTTGTCCAATGAGAAGAGCTCATTTTCTGCTGCAAAAGAGCTTCAACACATTTTCTGTTACGTGCCCTAATGACCCTAAATGGGTGGGTGCCCTAAATGGGTGGGTGTAAATGGGTGGGGGTAAATGGGTGGGGGTGAGGGAGGCAGTCCGACGTGTTACCGACTCAAGTTCAGCTCAACTCACAATTCCCCTAATGATTTACACTCCGCATTAGAAATTAGTCCAGAGGATTATTGTCTCTCTAGTGCTGCTCAAAGCTAGTCTCATCCTGTCTAGTCCTGCTCAGAGCCAGTCTCATCTTGTCTAGTCCTGCTCAGCACCAGTCTAATCCTGTCTAGTGCTGCTCAAAGCTAGTCTCATCCTGCCTAGTCCTGCTCAGAACCAGTTTCACCCTGTCTAGTGCTGCTCAAAGCTAGTCTCATCCTGCCTAGTCCTGCTCAAAGCTAGTCTCATCCTGCCTAGTCCTGCTTAAAGCCAGTCTCATCCTGTCTAGTGTTGCTCAAAGCTAGTCTCATCCTGCCTAATCCTGCTCAGAGCCAGTCTCATCCTGTCTAGTCCTGCTCAGAGCTTGGGTTTGAAAGTAACAGGGAACCTCCCTATTAGAGACTCTCTTATAGGGAGAGTCTCTTAAGGCTCCATGTTTAGAGCCTTAATCTGATGCCAGGTCTCACGATCTTTTGCCCCTTACTACAACAACAACAACATGGGACATTGGAAGGCTCTATTTTAGGATGTGATCTAGCAACTCATTAGAGAGACAGACTAGATCCAGAGACAAAGGACAGTTTTCCCATCCCAGTGCTTGTCCCAGTGTTGGTCCCAGTGCCTCCCGTAATTACCTCTTGGCCTGATGAGGTTTGGGGACAGACAACGAGGGACATGAGAGAGGTCACTAATTGGAATAATGTAGTTAGAGAGAGAGAGAGAGAGATTCTTCCACCCAAGGGGGATGGTCAGCATGTCTGTCTGTCAGCAGTTGGGGAGATCTCTGTTTCTCCCCATGCCTCCTCCCTCTCAGTCTGCCCTGCCAAGGAATGCAGCCCCTATCCTTGTGTCACGGTGCCCTTAGATGGCAGAGCTACAACAGCCCCTTCTAGAACACTTCATCTACCGAGCAAGCATCTCTGTTCACCAGCACTTCATCACTGGATGGCATCGACAGCCAAGTCTGACACAGGATGTACTTGGAACAGGGATTACAGGGATCTATATCTACAGCCCAAATGACACCCTATCCACCTGTATAGTGCACTACTTCTGACCAGGGCCCATGAATGGGAGTTTTGGAGTAGGAGGATGGGGGTGGAAGAGGTAGTAGGAAGGTGGAAGAGGTAGTAGGAAGGTGGAAGAGGTAGTAGGAGGGTGGAAGAGGTAGTAGTAGGGTGGAAGAGGGAGTAGGAGGGTGGAAGAGGGAGTAGGAGAGTGGAAGAGGTAGTAGGACGGTGGAAGAGGGAGTAGGAGGTTGGAAGAGGGAGTAGTAGAGTAGGAGAGTGGAAGTGGAAGTAGTGCTGGGTGTCAACAACCGTCCTCCCAGAACTGACAGGTGGATTGTAGTCATCAGTGAGCAGAGATACATTAGATTGATGATGTCTGTGGCTGCATGCCAGGGTTGGGGTCAATTCCATATACATTCCAGTCAATTCAGAAAGTAAACAAAAAATTCAAATTCCAAATGTTCCTCATTGAAAATAATTTGAATTTCAGTGTTCTTTATGAATTGACTGATGCATGCAGATTCACACAGACACACATGCAGGTAATACAGACACACATGCAGGTGATACAGGCACATGCAGGTGATACAGACACACATGCAGGTGATACAGACACACATGCAGGTGATACAGACACACGTGCAGGTGATACAGACACACGTGCAGGTGATACAGACACACATGCAGGTGATACAGACACACGTGCAGGTGATACAGACACACGTGCAGGTGATACAGACACACGTGCAGGTGATACAGACACACGTGCAGGTGATACAGACACACGTGCAGGTGATACAGACACACGTGCAGGTGATACAGACACACGTGCAGGTGATACAGACACACGTGCAGGTGATACAGACACACATGCAGGTGATACAGACACACATGCAGGTGATACAGACACACATGCAGGTGATACAGACACACATGCAGGTGATACAGACACACATGCAGGTGATACAGACACACGTGCAGGTGATACAGACACACATGCAGGTGATACAGACACACGTGCAGGTGGTACAGACACACGTGCAGGTGATACAGACACACATGCAGGTGATACAGACACACATGCAGGTGATACAGACACGTTGATTGTGGTACAAAGCTGTTCCAGTGGGAAAGGTTCTTATGTGCAGTCAATGTTTCACAGTCAAAATCTTAGATTTTCCACTGTCCTTGAGGGGACTGGTCTTTGCTTTGCTTTCCCACAGAAGCCCATGGTAATGTCATTGAAATGTGTTGGAATAAGGTCAGGGGTCACCATAGGCTTTGTATAATGTACTTACCAACTGTTATCCCTTATTTCCAAAGCCTCTAGGGGAGTACCGTCCCTCTGAAATCAAAAGGTTAGGACACAAAGCCAACCCTGTGTATAAATGAAAGTCCTCTACCAAAAGGACGTCTCAGGGAGACTACATCAGGCCATTACATAAACAACATGTGGGAGAGTTATTTGAGATATTACCTGGCTGTCAAAGGGTTGAATGTCTCAGTAGATGCATCAAGCCTGGCCATGGTGTAACCCATATGTTTCAGAGGAGGCTGGTGGGAGGAGTTATAGGAGGACAGGCTCATTGTAATGGCTGGAATGGAATGAATGGAACAGAGTCAAACATTTGGTTCATTTGTTTGATATCATTCCATTAATTCCATTCCAGCCATTACAATGAGCCCGTCCTCCTATAACTCCCCCCACCAGCCTCCTATGATATGTGTACATGTAAGTATAAGTCCAGGATGCAGTCCAGACCGTGGAACATCCACGTTGCAGCGCGGTTGACATGTAAAGGTCATTTCCAATTGAACCGACATCTGCAGCTTTTACTTTAAATGCGATCTCCGTGACCGCGGTAACATTGCATAGCCGAAAAGGGCAGATGGGATTATACTGGTACACTGCCCTACTGCACTGGAGCCTCTGGGTTTGGGGCCCAACGAGGAGCACGTGGATATAGTGAAAGACAGGTCCAGAGAGGTGTAGTCTGACTAGACTACTTGGCTGTTTAACATTGATAGCTTGATCTCTAAGTTGTAAATAAATACCTGTGTGTAACTGGGTCTCAAGTGGTCTGCCTGATTAAACTTCTGGAAATACTCTAGTCTTACAGGCTGTTTCATTCATTACAGAGGCTCTGGACTTCATTTGCAAAGGTTCAAAGAAACAATCCCTGTTTTAATGTGGATGTGAAAGAAAGTGATAGCCTGGAGAGATTAGTGGATTTAATAGCTGAGCCTGGAGAGAAGACGTAGTCAGTAATTATGCCTTGGTGGCAGCCACCCACCACAAATCACCATGCTAAGGGAGGACATCTGTCCCTGTCTGTTTACTACAGGCCACAATGAGAGGGAGGTGGGTGGGTGTGCTTGTGGGTGTGTATGTGTTTGTGCATGTGGGTGTAGGTGCGAGCATGCTTGCTTGCATGAGTGTGTTTGATTGCATGTGTGTGCGTGCGTGTGTGTGTGTCAGGTACTGTGTTTGTAAACAAACAGATCGATGAGAGCCAGCTGAGTAGGCAGGATCCCCTCTTCAGCAGATAATCACCATAGAAACATCCTTCCAGAGATGTGATGACAGTATATTTCAGCACCCTGACAGAATAAAACATCTAGATAGCTTGGCACAGTAACAGCTAACTGCAATGTTGTTAAAAGGGTATGGAGACATCTTAAGAGACGTGCCAAATTCTGCCTCAGAAATATCTGACTTGCTGTAGAGGGTGTAATGTCAACCAATCAATAAATCAATCAATCAATCAAATGTATTTTATAAAGCCCTTTTACATCAGCTGTTGTCACATACTGCTGTACAGATAACCAGCCTGAATCCCCAAAGAGCAAGCAATGCAGAGGCAGAAGCACGGTGTCTAGGAAAAACTCCCAAGAAGACAGGAACCTAGGAAGAAACGTAGAGAGGAAAAAGAAAAAGCTATATATAGTGTATCTACCATTTTAGGTCATGTTCATTAAGCACCATAATGAAGAAAACTGACTGAAACAGGAAAGGACTACTTGGACTTGGAAAAGAAACACACTTTTTCGTTTCAGTTGTAAAACTTTTGAAAACATGTTCTGTTGCAAGCCGTAAAGAAACACAACTGGTCTTTGGGCTCTTGCTGTCTTCTTAAAACTAGTCCAGTTGTGTTCTATCAATTACATTGCTGCCTTCATTAGCCTTTACATAAACACCAGGACACCAACCACAGTTGAGTGTGTGAACGGCAGCGCTGGGCACTGTTTAACATGGGGAACTGTGCACGGCAATGGAAGATACACGAAACCCTCCCGGGGAATTAGGAGTGATTTCTTTGACATGTGACAACAACCAGTGGCAACCAGCCTAAGAGGAGGGAAGGTGGGGGAGAGAGAGCTGGAGTGTCAGAGCCAAGAATAATATAATTGGTCCAATTAGAGATGTGTAATGGTCACCAGAGCTTGATAAGGGAGGGAAGGAAGTGAGGAGAGGAGGGTGGTAGCTGGTAGAAACGTGACACAAGCACAGGTTAAATATAGGATGTTCCAAACGTGTGTTGTTTACGAGGCAGCTTGGAACATTTTCCGGATTATTTTAGAATCGAGACGGTCCAAGCAGGTGAAATATAATATCGTCTCATTGAGTATTATGTTGAGAAGGAGTAATGGAGGAGGATGGTTAACGAGCAGAACAGCTGCACCTCCTCACCACTGCTGAATGAATAATGGGAAAGGGCCATACCGAATTTTCTGACATGCAAGCCGAGATTTAATTTCAGAATTGGTTCAAGTTAGGTTACAATTAGGGTTAGGGTTAAGGGTTAAATTGGGGTCAGTTTCAGATTTTGGCTAGTCGGTTTGCACATCAGAAAATCTGTAAAGCTCTTCCCAAAACAGTGCCCTCAAGATGCCTCTAGGTTTTACCAGGGGCTGGCCTAGTGCTAGTGCACATTACCCTGGAGGCAGCGGTTTGATCCCCGGTCCCGCTGCTCACCTTCTGTGCTGTCTATCCTCCTGAGACCAAGCAATTCATTTTTGTCCTGTAATGGACGTTAGTTATTGGTCCGTATCTCTAAGACAATAAATGTCACTGCGTTAGGTCCTGTTGTCCCTTTGAGAGGACATTATGGACTTTTCAATGACATCACACGTGTGGGCGTGTCACCTTGATCATCTTTTCTTCCTCGTTCTTCAAAATGGCTACCATCACAATTACCATCACAATTCGCATCACAACTACCATCACAATTACCATCACAATTAGCACATTCTATGGTAAGTTGGTCTCATTTTGTAAATATCCTTTTTCTGAGTTTAAAATTCTACTAGTTTCTAGTAGGTAAATCTCAGGAATAGTTTGGTGAGTTCAGAGCAGTGGGATCATTTCTTCACGTGAAATAAGAGCTAAATAAGAGCATGTTAATGAATGTCCTCTGTAGTGGACATCAGGATGTGCTAACTATATTTTTAACGTACTGTACACATCTTCTCTAATGTCCACCACAGTGCACGTACAATAAAATAAAATAAGATTAAACTTTTTACTTTGTAGCATCTTTTTGTCAACCTTAACACTTCTGTCATGTAAAAAAGAAATACATTCCAAAACTTTTTAAGCTTGGTCTCATGAGGCTATATCTGCCAATAAACTCTATACAAATACAAAATACCTTCCAATACAATCTACATAATTAGAGCACATCATTTGCTTCACATTTGCTATCAATGGAAGTATTGAATAATGCTGTATGTATGGCATAATGTCATCAAGCAAAAACACGCTCTCCTTCAGTTGTGGATGTAAATGTGGACATTCTGGGTATGACTTATTCATTTGCGTTTTTTGTTGCATCAGGCTTTGTTTCACTGACGCAGTAGTAGAAAAGGATTTTTGCCTGATTGCATAAATGTGTTTCCATTCGTGTCCTGCAACCACACTGTCCCCTATTGATCTAACAGTCATGTTGTGGTGCAAGGCTGCAGGCCCTGGGTTGTGCAAGTAGAGTAGCAGCCTACTCACTGAAACAACCAGGATGTTTAAGGCCAGGCTGGCAGCACCAACCAGACATACTAGGATTAAACAAAGCACCTCCATGACATGACAGGGAGAAACACACCATGTGGTGGTGTCACTGGCGTTGGTTGTCACACATGGTGTGTTGTGGGTCGATGGGGCGCAGCGAGTTGTGGTGGTCACAGTGGTGGTGCCGCGGTGAGAACACACCGACCTGATTCTCTTAAATAACCACATCACTGATACATAAGGCATCAACGGTGAAAGATTTCACAGTTTGGTTCGGTTCAAAAAGGGTACAACAGTGACTGGCTTAGCTTGGATTTCTGCCGTTTCCCCCCCACATTTATTATTTCTCTACATTTAAAAAAAGATTTTCAACAAAATACAGCATGTATCCTCCACAGTGTTTTAATCCATCATCGTCCACCTCCTGCTGCCGAATGCCGCTGCCGAATGCCGCTGCCGAATGCCGCTGCCGAATGCTGCTCCTGAATGCTGCGGACGAATGCTGCTCCTGAATGCCGCTGCCGCTGCCGAATGCCGCTGCCGAATGCTGCTCCTGAATGCTGCCGCCGAATGCTGCTCCTGAATGCTGCTGCCGAATGCTGCTGCCGAATGCTGCCGCCGAATGCTGCTCCTGAATGCTGCCGCCGAATGCTGCTGCCAAATGATGCTGCCGAATGCCGCTGCCAAATGCCGCTGCAGAATGCTGCTCCTGAATGATGCTGCCGAATGCTGCTCCTAAATGCCGCTGCCGAATGCCGCTGCCGAATGCCGCTGCCGAATGCTGCTCCTGAATGCTGCTCCTGAATGCTGCTGCCGAATGCTGCTGCCGAATGCTGCTCCTGAATGCTGCTGCCGAATGCTGCTCCTGAATGCTGCTGCCGAATGCTGCTGCTGACGTTACCGTGAGGTCACTACATGACTGTATTCTTTTCAATCATTGAGCTGCACTTGATTGACCATGGAAAGGATTCAATCTGGACCGTGTTTACTTTGAATGCTATCTCAGAGACTGTGGTAATGTTGTTTAAATTGCCTTTAAATGGTGCATAGCCGAAAAGTGGCGATCAGATGGAATCCCGGCCCTTTTTATAGTACAATGGAAACAGCTCAACGTTTTTGAAAGTAAACCAATACTATTTGAATCCAGGTCTGCCTATGTCACCTGCTCCCAGATCTGTGTGCGCTGACCATAGGATGAGTTGGCTATACAGCACAAATAGGTCTGGGACCAGGCTAAGGTATGCCATCCCAAATGCCTCCCGGTTCCCATGGTGGGGCATACACAGAGAGCTGGCTGGTAGCAGCAGTGGAAGGTATCACTCTCTGTAATTCCTGACCCCGTCTGTCCCTGGGTGTTCTCCCCTCCTGGAGGAAAAAGACAGTTTACATTAAGAGCCCAGCTGTCCTAATGGAAACATCCATAGTCCCCAGCGACCCTGGGTGAATAGACACTGCACTGCACTCATCGAAACAGCCTCCATACAAGTCTGTGCCTGTTTGTGACCCAACAACAAGGAGCTGAAAAGGAGCCCCTTTGGAGATAGTAGTATAAATAAACGTCTTTAATGCTCAGTTCACCATCTCTCTCCCTTTCTCCTTTCTCCCTCTAGCCCTCCTCTTTCCCTCTAACTCACTCCCTCTTCCATTCTCTTGTTCTGTTTGGGGTCTGGACACAAGGCTTTGCGTGCATATGGGTCACTCTTGACGTAGCAGCAGGAGAGGTTACCTAATATCAACAAACCCCCGACACAACAGTCAAATGGTAGTGCCACTTTGTTCTCAGAGAGTCACGACTGCAATAGCTGCTACATCTTATGACCCAATATAAGACTCCATAGCTGTGTTGGGGTTTGTTTCCTTGTTCCTTGTCAATCATTGGCTCATTGGTGAAATTAGCATTATGACAATATCTTTAATTAAATAATTCAAAAACCTTTATTAATGCAATTGCAGACAGAAGTTGACAACAGGAACATAGCACACATGTTTCCGAGTAAGTTCTGCAAAATAATCAAGGGTCCAAGTTATTTTATTAAACCCAAAGTCCAGCCTTAGTGATGTCACTGCCTACATCATTACCTTCTACTCATGAGACCAAGCCCATGCATCCACAGCTACACAAACATAGAGTTTCAGTGTTATCTAAAAGCTTAGCAGTAAATGTCCACTCCCCAATTTGATTTATAGTGGAATGTCTGACTAGTCTCTTATCTCTTACACTCCCTGGGGAGTTCTGTGTCTCTGCATCTCTTTTATCTTTTAGGCTCTTCTCACAGACACCCTGAATTTACACATTTCTCAGACAGTTTCTTTATAAGAGGCAGAAACTAGAAAAGTACTGTGGAAAAATATTAAGAGGGGTCTTATAACCCCTCCCCTTCTATTAATACAACATAAGCATAATCAATTACTACAATACATCAAACATGTGGAACAACCCCTATCATGACCCCTAGGTGAACCCCTGACAGCTGCTACATCTTATGACTCAATATGAGACTCAATAGCTGCTACATCTTATGACCCAATATGAGACTCAATAGCTGCTACATCTTATGACACGTTATATGACTCAATAGCTGCTACATCTTATTACACATTATTTGACTTAATAGACAGAAGTGTTTACTTTCCTGTGGTGGACAGTGATTGCCAGAGTTTATGTTCAAGTGGTCCTGCAGGGATGCCGAAGGTAAATCGCGGATTGCAGTGGGAGGAGGGAGAGGAGAATAAAGGCTGGTGTAAATAACATGTTGAGTTGAGGAGAATGAAAGGCTGGTTTAAATAACTGTTGAGTTGAGGAGGGAGAGGAGAATGAAAGGCTGGTTTAAATAACTGTTGAGGAGGGAGATGAGAATGAAAGGCTGGTGTAAATAACTGTTGAGTTGAGGAGGGAGAGGAGAATGAAAGGCTGGTGTAAATAACTGTTGAGTTGAGGAGGGAGAGGAGAATGAAAGGCTGGTGTAAATAACTGTTGAGTTGAGGAGAATAAAGGCTGGTTTAAATAACTGTTGAGTTGAGGAGGGAGAGGAGAATGAAAGGCTGGTTTAAATAACTGTTGAGGAGGGAGATGAGAATGAAAGGCTGGTGTAAATAACTGTTGAGTTGAGGAGGGAGAGGAGAATGAAAGGCTTGTGTAAATAACTGTTGAGGAGGGAGAGGAGAATGAAAGGCTGGTGTAAATAACTGTTGAGTTGAGGAGGGAGAGGAGAATGAAAGGCTGGTTTAAATAACTGTTGAGTTGAGGAGCGAGAGGAGAATGAAAGGCTGGTTTAAATAACTGTTGAGTTGAGGAGGGAGAGGAGAATTAAAGGCTGGTGTAAATAACTGTTGAGTTGAGGAGAATGAAAGGCTGGTGTAAAGAACTGTTGAGTTGAGGAGGGAGAGGTGAATGAAAGGCTGGTGTAAATAACTGTTGAGTTGAGGAGCGAGAGGAGAATGAAAGGCTGGTGTAAATAACTGTTTAGTTGAGGAGGGAGAGGAGAATGAAAGCAGGTATAAAGAACTGTTGAGTTGAGGAGGAAGAGAACGAAGGCAGGTATAAGTAATATAACAGGAGGGTTATTGAGTTGCGCAGTGATGGAGGCAGCCAGGTGAGGTGAATATTGTGTGGCATTAGTGCCAGAAACTCTGTCTGTTCTGAAGACATGTTGAAGTATAGCTCTGTCTGTTCTGAAGACATGTTGAAGTATAGCTCTGTCTGTTGTGAAGACATGTTGAAGTATAGCTCTGACTGTTGTGAAGACATGTTGAAGTATAGCTCTGTCTGTTCTGAAGACATGTTGAAGTATAGCTCTGTCTGTTCTGAAGACATGTTGAAGTATAGCTCTGTCTGTTCTGGAGACATGTTAAAGTATAGCTCTGTCTGTTCTGAAGACATGTTGAAGTATAGCTCTGTCTGTTGTGAAGACATGTTGAAGTATAGCTCTGTCTGTTCTGAAGACATGTTGAAGTATAGCTCTGTCTGTTCTGAAGACATGTTGAAGTATAGCTCTGTATGTTCTGAAGACATGTTGAAGTATAGCTCTGTCTGTTCTGAAGACATGTTGAAGTATAGCTCTGTCTGTTCTGAAGACATGTTGAAGTATAGCTCTGTCTGTTGTGAAGACATGTTGAAGTATAGCTCTGTCTGTTCTGAAGACATGTTGAAGTATAGCTCTGTATGTTCTGAAGACATATTGAAGTATAGCTCTGTCTGTTCTGGAGACATGTTAAAGTATAGCTCTGTCTGTTCTGAAGACATGTTGAAGTATAGCTCTGTCTGTTGTGAAGACATGTTGAAGTATAGCTCTGTATGTTCTGAAGACATGTTGAAGTATAGCTCTGTCTGTTCTGAAGACATGTTGAAGTATAGCTCTGTCTGTTGTGAAGACATGTTGAAGTATAGCTCTGACTGTTCTGAAGACATGTTGAAGTATAGCTCTGTCTGTTCTGAAGACATGTTGAAGTATAGCTCTGACTGTTCTGAAGACATGTTGAAGTATAGCTCTGTCTGTTCTGAAGACATGTTGAAGTATAGCTCTGACTGTTCTGAAGACATGTTGAAGTATAGCGGGGATTGATCAGAAACCAGATAAGAAACTGTTAGGGTGTCCATATTAGGAAGTGACTCTGACACATCTTCCATAAACATGTGACTGTCTATGGACACCGTGAACTGTCCTATCCCTACTTCATATTTACATTCAATTCAATTCGATTCAACTAAGGAAACATTGGCAGATCACAAATAGTAATACAACATCAAGTACACAAACATCACATCAGCCCATTATGTCCCAACTAAAGGGGATCCTTGGTAGTGGAGGAGACTAAATGGAATCCTTGGCAGTGGATGAGACTAAAGGGGATCCTGGGTAGTGGAGGAGACTAAAGGGGATCCTTGGTAGTGGAGGAGACTAAAGGGGATCCTTGATAGTGGAGGAGACTAAAGAGGATCCTTGGTAGTGGAGGAGACTAAAGGGGATCCTTGATAGTGGAGGAGACTAAAGGGGATCCTTGGTAGTGGAGGAGACTAAAGGGGATCCTTGGTAGTGGAGGAGACTAAAGGGGATCCTTGGTAGTGGAGGAGACTAAAGAGGGTCCTTGGTATTGGAGGAGACTAAATGGGATCTTTGGTAGTGGAGGAGACTAAATGGGATCTTTGGTAGTGGACGAGACTAAAGGGAATCATTGATAGTGGAGGAGACTAAAGGGGATCCTTGGTAGTGGATGAGACTAAAGAGGATCCTTGGTAGTGGAGAAGACTAAAGGGGAACCTTGGTAGTGAAGGAGACTAAAGGGGATCCTTGATAGTGGAGGAGACTAAAGATGATCCTTGGCTGTGGATGAGACTTAAGGGGATCCTTGGTAGTGGAGGAGACTAAAGGGGATCCTTGGTAGTGGAGGAGACTAAAGGGGATCCTTGGCAGTGGATGAGACTAAAGGGGATCCTTGGTAGTGGAGGAGACTAAAGGGGATCCTTGGCAGTGGAGGAGACTAAAGGGGATCCTTGATAGTGGAGGAGGCTAAAGATGATCCTTGGCAGTGGATGAGACTAAAGGGGATCCTTGGTAGTGGAGGAGACTAAAGGGAATCCTTGGCAGTGGATGAGACTAAAGGGGATCCTTGGTAGTGGAGGAGACTAAAGGGGATCCTTGGCAGTGGAGGAGACTAAAGGGGATCCTTGATAGTGGAGACTAAAGATGATCCTTGGCAGTGGATGAGACTAAAGGGGATCCTTGGTAGTGGAGGAGACTAAAGGGGATCCTTGATAGTGGAGGAGACTAAAGATGATCCTTGGTAGTGGATGAGACTAAAGAGGATCCTTGGTAGTGGAGAAGACTAAAGGGGAACCTTGGTAGTGAAGGAGACTAAAGGGGATCCTTGATAGTGGAGGAGACTAAAGATGATCCTTGGCTGTGGATGAGACTTAAGGGGATCCTTGGTAGTGGAGGAGACTAAAGGGGATCCTTGGTAGTGGAGGAGACTAAAGGGGATCCTTGGCAGTGGATGAGACTAAAGGGGATCCTTGGTAGTGGAGGAGACTAAAGGGGATCCTTGGCAGTGGAGGAGACTAAAGGGGATCCTTGATAGTGGAGGAGGCTAAAGATGATCCTTGGCAGTGGATGAGACTAAAGGGGATCCTTGGTAGTGGAGGAGACTAAAGGGAATCCTTGGCAGTGGATGAGACTAAAGGGGATCCTTGGTAGTGGAGGAGACTAAAGGGGATCCTTGGCAGTGGAGGAGACTAAAGGGGATCCTTGATAGTGGAGACTAAAGATGATCCTTGGCAGTGGATGAGACTAAAGGGGATCCTTGGTAGTGGAGGAGACTAAAGGGGATCCTTGATAGTGGAGGAGACTAAAGATGATCCTTGGCAGTGGATGAGACTAAAGGGGATCCTTGGTAGTGGAGGAGACTAAAGGGGATCCTTGGTAGTGGAGGAGACCAAAGGGGATCCTTGGTAGTGGAGGAGACTAAAGGGGATCCTTGGTAGTGGAGGAGACTAAAGGGAAACCTTGGTAGTGGAGGAGACTAAAGGGGATCCTTGGCAGTGGAGGAGACTAAAGGGGATCCTTGGCAGTGGAGGAGACTAAAGGGGATCCTTGGTAGTGGAGGAGAGTAAAGGGGATCCTTGGTAGTGGAGGAGAGTAAAGGTGATCCTTCCCATCAGGGATGATGTATTTTCATCATTCATCTTTCTAACACCAGATTATATTGAAATCTAGGCTTGGATTTATTTGCATCGCCCTTTTCAGCTATGCACCTTTTGAAAGCAATTTTCACACACTTGCGGAGACCGCATTCACGGTACACACTGCATATGTCGGCTAAACCGAAAATTACCTTTAAATGTCAAGCACTTATAACGCGGATCTACTGCTGTTCAGACTGAATCCCGGCCCTAGTCTACCATTGGTAAAATAACACAATTCATACAAATAATCCAGGCTTCAGTTCTGGGAAAGGAAAGCATGTGCTGCCTGTCTTTGAAAGCAATCTCTCCCAGGTGTGACAGTGACAGAGGTCTTCCAGACCAGTGTTTCCCAACCCTGGTCCTTGAGTACCCCCAACAGTACCTCCAACAGTACCCCCAACAGAACACATTTTTATTGTAACCCTGGACAAGCACAACTGATTCAACTTTTCAACTAATCATCAAGCCCTCAATGAGTTGAATGAGGTGGGTTTGTCAAGGGCTACAACGAAACTGTGTACTGTTGGGGGTCCTGGAGGACCAGGGTTGGGAATCACTGTCCCAGACCAATGCCTGAATGAGAGAGGGACTACTTCATGTGTACTGTACATGACGTACCTTCTCATCTTTATTTAGACTCAACATGTCTACCACTGAGCAAGTCAGGGGGAGGATGATCCAATCACTATATCACAATCAATACCACACTGATGTATTTGTTAATGTACGTCATGTTAATGTATTAATGTGTTAATGTGCGTCATGTTAATGTGTTAATGTGTTAATGTGCGTCATGTTAATGTGTTAATGTGTTAACCTCTCATGAATCGGCCCCTTTTTATTCAATTTTCACCCAAAATGTCGTACACAAATCTAACTGCTTGTAGCTCAGGCCCTGAAGCAACGATATGCATATTCTTGGTACCATTTGAAAGGAAACACTTGGTGAAGTTTGTGGAAATGTGAAAGGAATGCAAGAGAATGTAACATATTAGATCTGGTAAAAGATAATACAAAGAAAAAAAAAACCTTTTCTGTATTTTTTTGTACCATCATCTTTGAAATGCAAGAGAAAGGCCATAATGTATTATTCCAGCCCAGGTGCAATTTAGATTGCAATTTGGCCACTAGATGGCAGCAGTGTATGTGCAAAGTTTTAGACTGATCCAATGAACCATTTCAATTCTGTTCAAAATGTTGTATCAAGACTGCGCAAATGTGCCTAATTTGTTTATTAATAACTTTTCATGTTCAAAATTGTGCATTCACCTCAAACAATAGCATGGTATTCTTTCATTGTAATAGCTACTGTAAATTGGACAGTGCAGTTAGATTAAGAAGAATTTAAGCTTTCTGCCAATATCAGATATGTCTATGTCCTGGGGAATGTTCTTGTTACTTACAACCTTATGCTAATCTTATTAGCCTACGTTAGCTCAACCGTCCCGCAGGGGACCCACCAATGTGCGTTATGTTAATGTGTTAATGTGTTAATGTTCGTCATGTTAATGTTTTAATGTGTTAATGTGCGTCATGTTAACCTGTTTGAGATAGGGGGCAGCATTTTCACTTTTGCATGAAATGCATGCCCAGAGTGAACTGCCTGCTACTCTGTCCCAGATGCTAATATATGCATATTATTAGTAGTATTGGATAAAAAACACTCTGAAGTTTCTAAAACTGTTTGAATGACGTCTGTGAGTATAACAGAACTCATATGGCAGGCGAAAACCTGAGAAGAAATCCAAACAGGAAGTGGGAAATCTGAGGTTGGTCGATTTTCAACCCAGCCCCTATTGAATACACAGTGGGATATGGATCTGTTTCACTTCCTACGGCTTCCACTAGATGTCAACAGTCTGTAGAACCTTGTCTGATGCCTCTACTGTGAAGTGGGGCCGAAGGAGACAGGAATTAGTCAGGTCTGCCATGAGGTGACCATGCTCTGACCATGCGCGTTCACATGAGGGAGCTCTGTTCCATCGCACATCTGAAGTCAATGTAATTCTCCGGTTGGAACGTTATTCAAGATTTATGTTAAAAACATTCTAAAGATTGATTCAATACATCGTTTGACATGTTTCTACTGACTGTTACGGACCTTTTTGACATTTCGTCTGCTTTTAGTGAACGCGCTTCCTGACTTTGGATTTGTTTACCAAACACGCTAACAAAAATAGCTATTTGGACATAAATTATGGACATTACCGAACAAAGCAAACATTTCTTGTGGAAGTGGGAGTCCTGGGAGTGCATTCCGAAGAAGATCAGCAAAGGTAAGTGAAGATTTATAATACTATTTATGAGTTTTGTTGACTGCACAATTTGGCGGGTAACTGTATGGCTTCCTTTTGTGGCTGAACGCTGTTCTCAGATTATTGAATATTGTGCCTTTGCCGTAAAGCTTTTTGAAATCTGACACAGTGGTTGCATTAAGAACAAGTGTATCTTTAATTCTATGTAAAACATGTTTCTTTCATCAAAGTTTATGATGAGTATTTATGTTATTTGACGTGGCTCTCTGCAATTTCTCCGGATATTTTGGAGGGATTTTTAAACATGGCGCCAATGTGAACTGAGGTTTTTGGAAATAAATATGAACTTTATCGAACAAAACATATATATATTGTGTAACATGAAGTCCTATGAGTGTCATCTGATGAAGATCATCAAAGGTTAGTGATAAATCTTACCTCTATTTCTGCTTTTTGTGACTCCTGTCTTTGGCTGGAAAAATGGCTGTGTTTTTCTGTGATTTTGTTGTGACCTAACATAATCGTTTGTGGTGCTTTCGCTGTAAAGCCTATTTGAAATCGGACACGTTGGTGGGATTAACAACAAGATTACCTTTCAAATGGTATAAGCTACATGTATATTTGAGGAATTTTAATTATGAGATTTCTGTTGTTTGAATTTGGCGCCCTGCATTTTCACTGGTTGTTGTCATATCATCCCATTAACGGGATTGCAGCCATAAGAAGTTTTAATGTGTTAATGTGCGTCATGTTCATGTGTTAATGTCCTTCATGTTAATTTGTTAATGTGCGTCAATGTGCATCCTGTTTGAATTTTAAAGACACTGGTTTACTGGCAAATTGTTTATGTCAAATTTTGTCCTGAATGTTGGCTGTATGGTTCATATGCGAGTCCATTTCTTATCCCAATTCAAACATATGATTTTGCTCATTGGTGTGCGGAGATGTGTCCCTTTCTGTCCAATTAGGTCGTATCTGGACCAGTCCAGTTTGGCAACTCTTTTTGGTTTAAGAGCACCCCAAGATGCTAATGTAGCGTAAAGCCTGTTTAAATGGACAGGTCCTCAGACTGCATGCCTTGTGTGTGTTGTAAGTGAATGGTAGTCAACATCAAGAGATCAGCAGAGCATTGATTACCTGAGACCTGCCTGCTGTAACACTAACACTTCTCTTTTCTCCAAGGACTTCCTGACATGGAGGCCTTCTCCGGTTACCTGTCCCAGAGAGGAAGAGGCGAAGCGAGAGGGATAACTGGGCCCAAAATCTGTCTTCTCCAGCAGGTGGCATTTAAAACATTTAAAAAACGTTTTAAAAATTTATTGCTACATGTGGCTTGATTGGTGGAATATAAGTTTTGTAATGATTAGGCTGTTACGAGTGTACTGATATAAGTAGGACACGTGACATCCCGGTAACTTGGAGAAAAAACACTTAATAATGGAGTTTTGGCAGTTATCACAAGGGTATCTGCCCACTCATTGGCTAGAATGGTCCCACCTGATCTTGCCTCCTCCTGACTGCCTTCCGTTTTTGAATACATTTATTTTCATTTTTAAACTGACCAATGGAGTATCTGGTCAATATAATGGATAATCTGTGCCTATCATTTAGATTGGAAAACGTTCCTGTTTGTCTCTATTACATTGTCATTATAGTCACTTAGCAGACGCTCTTATGCAGAGTGACTTTCAGGAGCATTTACAGTTAAGTGCCTTGCTCAAGGACACATCGATACATATTTTTTTCACCTAGTTGGCTTGGGGATTTGAACCATCGACCTTTCAGTTACTGGCCCAATGCTCCTAACCTGGCACCCCATTACAACTTATCTCTGTGTATAATGGTTTAATTATACTATATCATACAGCAGCCTACTGCATGTTTACCCCTTTATACTGTGTTATATACTATACATCTGTCATGACGTTGGCAGTGGGGGTAGGTTTATGACAGTCATAAATACCTCTTTCCCCCTTTTTCTCTCTCCCTACTATCACTGATGTGACATAAGGAAACCCATTGGTTAACATAGAGATTCTGGGTAACATCAGAAGTGGGGGAAATGAACTATATTCTGGTAATCCGACCAACTGAACATATGCGGTGGTACTTAAGGTATATTATGTCAGTTTGGTTGCCCTCTGACACATTCTCATCAATGATAGAATGACATAAACTCTACTGTGGAAAGTCTAAACGTCAGAGGTATCGGATTCACATGGAATTGTTGTTTAATTCAAATGTTTGAATATGACATTATTTGTGAAGAGGTGAAATGTAATTTTAGCTTCCAAATGAGAGATCTGGACATTCATAAGTGTTCCTCTGCTCACAGTGGCCCGCCCCTGTGAAGAGGCATGGGTTATAAACTTTTCAGACACACCCCTCTCCCTCCACTATAAAAGCCATTGACAAGAATATAACTTCCTGTTCCGGGGGTACACTAGAATGACGGTCCGGTGTCAGAATGGTTCAGATAATAACTACAGAACTAAGCCAACAGCAGCATGGACTTTGATTGTGAATGGTATGAACTTTGAACTCGTATTCACTACAGAAGTGATATCTCCTAGCCGTTGAGTTAGCAACAGCTAAACGCAGGTTAGGAAGGACGTTCCTGCACCCAACCCACACAACGTTCCTCCAACGTATCCAGTAAGGCACCAGAGACATTCTTCAAAGGACAGAGGACTCGAGTTGGCGACACGGTCCATCTACCACCAACCTACTGAAGCGCAGCTCAGAGTTATATTTATTGCATTTTCCTCTTCAAATGGGCGGTAATTTAGAATGCATAAGATACTGTATTTACGATAGCACAGCTTCGCCTCTGTTCCAGTCTCCCGCTCTTTCACTAAAAGCCCCCCCTTTCCTTTATGTAACAAGCTGTCATATCTATTCCGCCCGCTAGGGATGTTTTTCTGTGACGTAATTTGTGATCAAGTTATGATTTCATTGTGTATGTGTGATTCTGTGTGATTAGTTAGGTATTTAGTAAATAAATAATTAAACCCAATTTTGTATTGCTGATTCAACTTGTTAGCCAGGATTCTTGCAGATAATCAAGGATTTACAACTTTCAGATGAGACTGAATTAAATGACAATTAATGTGACTGTTATGGATGTAAAATCTTACTAAATCTTTAAGAGTTTATTCGGAAGATAACAGCTCTATAAATATTCTTTTGTGGTGTCCCTCTCTAGTTAATTAATATTTACATGATTAGTTCAATCAGGTAATATTAATTACGGAGAAATTATTTTATAGAATAGCATGTCATAGCAATTAATCTGGCATAGTCAAAGACACGACACATCTGTACAGTAGAAAGTTGTTAAATATATGTTATATACAGTAAGTCTGTGCACTACGTTGTTAAATAGATGTTTTAGATGTTATATACTGTATGTCTGTGCAGTTGGATGTTAAATAGATGTTATATACTGTACATCTGTGTAGTAGGTTGTTAAATAGATGTTATATACTGTACGTCTGTGTAGTAGGTTGTTAAATAGATGTTATATACTGTACGTCTGTGTAGTAGGTTGTTAAATAGATGTTATATACTGTACGTCTGTGTAGTAGGTTGTTAAATAGATGTTATATACTGTACGTCTGTGCAGTAGGTTGTTAAATAGATGTTTTAGATGTAATATACTGTATATACTCTCTCCCTCTTCACTCGCTCCCTCTTCACTCTCTCCCTCTTCACTCGCTCCCTCTTCACTCTCTCCCTCTTCACTCTCTCCCAGGATTCGTCTCTCACTGTAATCATGCATTGTTGTCTCTCACTGTATTTCTGCTTCAACCCAGCATAAACCACCTCTATAATCTCAGGCCGAACAAGGGACACAATTGTGGGATGACGCAATTGATCTAACCTATGTACAGTAACCTGCCGGATAATGAAAAGTAGTAGTATAATGCATGGACACACACACACACATACACACACACACACACACACTCACACACACACACACACACACTCACACACACACACACACACACACACACACACACACACACACACACACACACACACACACACACACACACACACACACAGTAACATTCATTATGGTTAGGAGTAGGGTTGCACATAGCCGTTTGATTCATGATTAAACGCACCTCATGGTGGTTTCATACAGAACAGTTGCACCACCACAACAATACCGTTACCGTTGCTTTTCCTCCCATTTATGGCCTTATTATGATTGTAAAATAGAATCATAAACCACTGTTGGATCACACTGTTCATTATGACACCCATGATCTGATGAATTCTTCCATACTAGCTGGATTAGGACTAGCTGGATTAGGCTTTTCTATTATTTATGTATTTGAACTTTGAGTTATTGAAAAGATTTGAAAACATACACTGAGTGTACAAAACATTAGGAACACCTTCCTAATATTGAGTTGCCCCCCCTTTTGACTTCAGAACAGCCTCAATTCGTCGGGGCATGGACTCTACAATGTGTCGAAAGCGTTTCACAGCGATCATGGCCCATGTTGACTCCAATGCTTCCCAGAGTTGTGTCAAGTTGGCGGGATGTCATTTGGGTGGTGGACCACTCTTGATACACATAGGAAACTGTTGAACGTGAAAAACCCAGCAGCGTTGCAGTTCTTGACACAAACCAGTGTGCCTGGCAGCTACTACCATACCCCGTTTAAAGGCACTTACCTATTTTGTCTTGCCCATTCACCCTCTGAATGGCACACATACACAATCCATGTCTCAGTTGTCTCAAGACTTAAAGATCCTCCTTTAACCTGTCTCCTCCCCTTCATCTACACTGATTTTAGTGGATTTAACAAGTCACATCAATAAGGGATCATAGCTTCAACTGGATTCACCTGGATTCATCTGGTCTATGTCATTCTTAATGTTTGGTACACTCAGTGTATATTACAATGGTGACCTGGTTATTAGGGTTGTGGAGTAATATCATATCATCAGCAACCAGCGCTCTGCCCCTGAGGAGCCTCACTACACCCACGGGGCCAACTGTTTCCTTGCACTGAGCAGCCTGTCACCGTGGGAACGTGGTACTAATCACCCACCCACCAGGCTGAGACAAAGGCGATAGGCCACCTTCACATTTCACATTGACGGGACAGAGGAGGGATAATCGTATCTATAAAAAAAAGGAGGAGGTAATATCAACCATCTGCCTGGGCGAGGGGATTTCTGTTCATCTGACACGACACTATGATCAGGATTCCAGTAACCCTTTCCCTCTCTGCCAGGGTTTGGCCTCAATCAATGTTACCACTTGATTGGATCCTTTAATCTGGTTTGTTCTGGTTGAATTCAATCTAAAGTCAGAGGGAGGTGGATCAACTCTGTACTCACGTGATCTGGTGTTCCTGTGACTGTTACTCTGTGACCGGGGGTTCAATCCCCACATCCACCCTTCATGCCCCCTCTCTGTCTGTTGCTCATGAGGCTTACCTCTAGTGAAAAGGATTCTCCTTTTTTAAAGGGGAAATACACAGATGAAACAATAACAAAGTGTTTTCCCCACCAGTGTTTCAGTAAAAAGCTGAGGGACGGACTGGATAAATGTAACCACCCTCACATTCATACACAGAGCTATTGATGCAAGGACTGACTATCCATGATATCAACACTACGTGTTTAAATACGTTTTAACGCCATGAAGTGTTTGCTTACGTTTACTTTGTTTACAAACATCGGAGTAAAACAAGCTTATATATTTTGGGTTCTGAAGGGGTACGACAGTTAAAATAAGCTCATGAGGCATTTATAAGTTATATTATTAAAAAATAAATTGGTACATATCATTAAATTGATCTAGCAACTGCAGATTGCCTCTTTAAAGGAAGAACTTTCAAAATAAGGTATGTTTCCATGGTGATAGGAGTTAATAGCAGTTTCCCACTCCTATAGAATTCTATGGGTTTGAGAAGGTCATACATTACAGGGAGTCTCTTAACCTTGGGCTTAACAGATGACCTATCATGGTCAAGTTCAGGGGAGTAACATTTGTTATGGTTGGCTTCAAGTAAAGTATTATTACTGTTTATTTGCAGCTACTATCCAGTGTTGCGTTGCTACCCGTTTTAATGAATTAACAATCCAATAGCAGAAGCTGTTATTATCTTGTCCAATGATAGAAAATTCCTTGATCTGAGCATCCAATACAAGGCTAGTCCTTACAAGGCTATCAACCAATCAGCTACTGAGGAATGTGGTCAGTGGTCGCCTCTGGAGAGACTGACCAACAGTGACCATTATAGCAGGCAGAAAGGGAGCAACAGCGGCATCTCAAGTGACAAGCAAAGATTTGGCGAATCCCAGCTGCTTAAACCAGCTCCACTTACTTCCTGATTGGTCGCCAACACCAATAGCACCCTAAAAATAATCATGAAATGGCATATGATTAACTTTCAAACATCAACAAGGACAATGGGATCCCCACATACAGACACAGCAGACAGTAGACATAAACAACATGTAAAAACCTCTTACTCACATCCCTTCCTCTCTCCTCCTTGTTGACATATTCACCTGAACCTCCACACACACCCATCACATCAACACCTCCACACTACTCTAGGCAGGTTGGCATTTATTGGGATGAATCTTTTCCTGGAGACAGCTCTGCAGAGTGGTCACTAGCTGTCCTAAACACAAAGGCATAACATCTGATTTTAAACATAACCCTAACCTTAACCACACAGCTAAACTTATGCCTAATATTTTGGTTTTCTTGCATGTTTTATGATATAGCTGGCCCATCTAGCGGAAACCACTCAGCTCTGCCTCCAGGACAAGATTCATCCCAATAAACGTCAACCTGCCTTATCTACACCCCCCTGCGTGCACGTCCCCCACCCCCCCAACCACTGACGTCAGCGGTTGCCAGGACCGTGAAAACCCCAGATGGCCCGGTGGGCCTGGCTTTGTGCCACTTTCAGGTGTAGAGAGAAGTTTGGCCTCAGGGGGGTCGTGTGGCACTGTGCAGTGGAAATATCAAATGTTCTTTCACAATGAACAATCTGATCATCTACACAACATGGTGTGGCAAACATGGCAGGTCATTTGAAATTCACAGGATGTTATGACAGCTTTGGTATTATTTAAACTGCCTGCATAATGCCTCTTTGAGGAGTGTTTCAGGTCTGTAGAATGCCTCTTTGAGGAGTGTTTCAGGTCTGTAGAATGCTCCTTTGAGGAGTGTTTCAGGTCTGTAAAATGCCCCTTTGAGGAGTGTTTCAGGTCTGTAGAATGCCTCTTTGAGGAGTGTTTCAGGTCTGTAGAATGCCTCTTTGAGGAGTGCTTCAGGTCTGTAGAATGTCTCTTTGAGGAGTGCTTCAGGTCTGTAGAATGTCCCTTTGAGGAGTGTTTCAGGGCTGTAGAATGTCTCTTTGAGGAGTGTTTCAGGTCTGTAGAATGCTCCTTTGAGGAGTGTTTCAGGTCTGTAGAATGCCTCTTTGAGGAGTGCTTCAGGTCTGTAGAATGCCTCTTTGAGGAGTGGTTCAGGTCTGTAGAATGCTCATTTGAGGAGTGTTTCAGGTCTGTAGAATGCCTCTTTGAGGAGTGTTTCAGGTCTGTAGGATGTGTCTTTGAGGAGTGTTTCAGGTCTGTAGAATGCTCATTTGAGGAGTGTTTCAGGTCTGTAGAATGCCGCTTTGAGGAGTGTTTCAGGTCTGTAGAACGCCTCTTTGAGGAGTGTTTCAGGTCTGTAGAACGCCTCTTTGAGGAGTGTTTCAGGTCTGTAGAACGTGTCTTTGAGGAGTGTTTCAGGTCTGTAGAATGCCTCTTTGAGGAGTGTTTCAGGTCTGTAGAACGCCTCTTTGAGGAGTGTTTCAGGTCTGTAGAATGCCTCTTTGAGGAGTGTTTCAGGTCTGTAGAATGCTCCTTTGAGGAGTGTTTCAGGTCTGTAAAATGCCCCTTTGAGGAGTGCTTCAGGTCTGTAGAATGTCTCTTTGAGGAGTGCTTCAGGTCTGTAGAATGCCCCTTTGAGGAGTGTTTCAGGTCTGTAGAATGTCTCTTTGAGGAGTGTTTCAGGTCTGTAGAATGCTCCTTTGAGGAGTGTTTCAGGTCTGTAGAATGCCTCTTTGAGGAGTGCTTCAGGTCTGTAGAATGCCTCTTTGAGGAGTGCTTCAGGTCTGTAGAATGCTCCTTTGAGGAGTGTTTCAGGTCTGTAGAATGCCTCTTTGAGGAGTGTTTCAGGTCTGTAGGATGTGTCTTTGAGGAGTGTTTCAGGTCTGTAGAATGCTCCTTTGAGGAGTGTTTCAGGTCTGTAGAATGCCGCTTTGAGGAGTGTTTCAGGTCTGTAGAATGTTCCTTTGAGGAGTGTTTCAGGTCTGTAGAATGCCCCTTTGAGGAGTGATTCAGGTCTGTAGAATACCTCTTTGAGGAGTGTTTCAGGTCTGTAGAATGCCTCTTTGAGGAGTGTTTCAGGTCTGTAGAATGCCCCTTTGAGGAGTGTTTCAGGACTGTTGAATGCCTCTTTGAGGAGTGTTTCAGGTCTGTAGAATGCTCCTTTGAGGAGTGTTTCAGGTCTGTAGAATGCCTCTTTGAGGAGTGTTTCAGGTCTGTAGAATTTCTCTTTGAGGAGTGTTTCAGGTCTGTAGAATGTGTCTTTGAGGAGTGTTTCAGGTCTGTAGAATGCTCCTTTGAGGAGTGCTTCAGGTCTGTAGGATGCCTCTTTGAGGAGTGTTTCAGGTCTGTAGAATGCCCCTTTGAGGAGTGTTTCAGGTCTGTAGAATGCTCCTTTGAGGAGTGTTTCAGGTCTGTAGAATACCCCTTTGAGGAGTGTTTCAGGTCTGTAGAATGCCTCTTTGAGGAGTGTTTCAGGTCTGTAGAATGCCTCTTTGAGGAGTGTTTCAGGTCTGTAGGATGCCCCTTTGAGGAGTGTTTCAGGTCTGTAGAATGCTCCTTTGAGGAGTGTTTCAGGTCTGTAGAATACCCCTTTGAGGAGTGTTTCAGGTCTGTAGAATACCCCTTTGAGGAGTGTTTCAGGTCTGTAGAATGTGTCTTTGAGGAGTGTTTCAGGTCTGTAGAATGCCTCTTTGAGGAGTGTTTCAGGTCTGTACAATGCCTCTTTGAGGAGTGTATCAGGTCTGTAGAATGCTCCTCTGAGGAGTGTTTCAGGACTGTTGAATGCCTCTTTGAGGAGTGTTTCAGGTCTGTAGAATGCTCCTCTGAGGAGTGTTTCAGTTCTGTAGAACGCTCCTTTGAGGAGTGTTTCAGGTCTATAGGAGTGTTTCAGGTTAAAACACATATGACTACGTGTCCTCACTATGGACTGAATGCTGCTGGTGCTGCTCTAACTGGTATTTCAGCAGGCCCAGTGAATGGAAACAGCCTGATGTGTCCAACACACTGTAGCTGTCATTGGATTCTCTTTTTACTCCCCAGAGTCATGATACCCTCAGCTAGCAAAGACTGGGCCAATGTAAGTGTTGACAGGCGAGAGAGAGAGTGTGTGTGTGTGTGTGTGTGTGTGTGTGTGTGTGTGTGTGTGTGTGTGTGTGTGTGTGTGTGTGTGTGTGTGTGTGTGTGTGTGTGTGTGTGTGTGTGTGTGTGTGTGTGTGTGTGTGTGTGTGTGTGTGTGTGTGTGTGTGTGTGTGTGTGTGTGTCTGTGGGGGGGGTTGTATTTCAGACTTGTCAGACCTCTTTCCTATATCGAATATCAAAATGTTCCAGTGTAAGTGAAAGCTTCTGTAAATAGCTTTACCCCCCCTCTCTGTATCTCTGGCACAAGCAAACAAACACACACACACACACTCAGCTCCTATGCTGTGTGCTGGGTCACCCCATCAACTCAGTGATATTGACAACTGCCAAGATGTCTGCCTTCCATTAGAGCCCTCTTTTAGCATCTTCTTTTAATCCCCCACTGAAACCACACTAGCCTCTATCCATCCGTCTTCATCGTTCTCCCTGGCATAGAGGAGCCCAATGGATCAAGTCCCAGAAAGTTGTTTTTACAAGGCCTAACTACAGATATTTGTTGCTGCTGTGTTCCCCTAGGTACCTGAACCTCAGTGGACAAAACTGGCTGAAATGACGTAATTAGAACCAGGTTCCAACCAGTTCTGGTTGGCAACTTGTTGTTATTGACTGGTTGTGTAATCTGACTATAATGAAGTCATCACAGACAGCTCCGACCTCTGGAACCTGACCTCTGTGTTCTACTGTATAGCGACCAGAAAACAGTTGGTGAATCTGAGTTAGCTTGTATCTCTTTGCAACGCTACTTACTGCAGGGCGAATGCAACTCAAAGGTGAGCGGCAACTTGATCACCCTCGAAGATGAGAGCTGAGGACACCATCAGCACACAGCGACGTTGAGCGGTTCCTAATCAGTCAAAATGTCAGTCCACAACTATCACACACACACGCGCACACACGCGCACACACACACACACACACACACACACACACACACACACACACACACACACACACACACACACACACACACACACACACACACACACACACACACACACACACACACACACACACACACACACACACTCTGGAGGTCACCATGAAGAAGACACAACACATTGTTAAACGAAAGTAGGACCAAGGCACTCTTCATATAATTAATTAAAATGCCTTTATTTGTATGGCATGTTCAATGGAAACTAAGTTTAAACACTCTGACGTGTTTCGGCTGCATGGCCTTCGTCAGGGAGAACTCTTTTGAACAGCTTTTTCCAATCAACCCTGATTTGAAGAGGGAGTGGTTACAGAATTGATTGGACAACACCTGGTAAGTTAAACTGTAGACATTAAAAAGTGAAATATTGTAGATAAGTTATACAAAATGCAAATCAAGTTTAGAAGCATCACAACCACTAGAAAGGTAGTTCTAACCTTGAATAGGATTGGGCAAAGTGGTCAGAATAGGAGAGCTGTCTATTTTACAGTACACCAGAACACAGCAAACATGGACCACAACAGTCTAAACATAGCTGAGGGAAATAGAGCAATATGTCCATTACACAGTGTATCTTGTATGAGTTGTAACCGGGTCATCAGCAGGGCCATCAAGTGGCTCCCTTACAGAAGTGTCGTCTTTCATCTGTCGAGAGAGGAAATAGCTGCTGCCTGCAGGTCTGGTGATGCGGAGGTAGGTTGGCCTTCTGTAAAAATATACCTGTTGGGATCACCATTTGCTCATCATTCCAAGACTAAGATTCCCTGTATCATTCTGAAAGGTTGACGGTTCAATTCCCACAAGGATCACATACAAAACATGCATGAACTCCCTGTACGGTGTGTCGTGTCCGATAAGAGCGTCTGCTAAGTGGCATATATTCCATTCTGGGAATATACTGAGAAAGCACAGCGCCTTCAGGAAGTATTCATACCCCTTGACTTATTCCACATTTTGTATTACAGCCTGAATTCAAAATGGATTAAATGTATTTTTTTTCTCTCACCCATCTACACACAATACCCCATAATGACAAAGTGAATACATGTTCTTAGGAATTGTTGCTAATTTATTGAAAATTAAAAACATAAATATTTAATTTACAGAAGTATTCATACCCCTGAGTCAATACTTTGTATAAGCACCTTTGGCAGCGATTACAGCTGTGAGTCTTTCTGGGTAAGTCTCTAAGAGATTTCCATACCTGGATTGTGCAACATTTGCCCATTATTCTTTTCTAAATGCTTCAAGCTCTGTCAACTTGGTTTTTGATCATTGCTAGACAACCAGTTTCAGGTCTTAGATTTTCAAGTACATTTAAGTCAAAACTGTAACTTGGCCACTCAGGAACATTCACTGTCTTCTTGGTAAGTAACTCTAGTGTAGATTTGGCCTTGTTTTTAGGTTATTGTCCTGCTGAAAGGTGAATTCATCTCCCAGTGTCTGGTGGAAAGCAGACTGAACCAGGGTTTCCTCTAGGATTTTGTCGGTGCTTATCTCCATTCCGTTTCTTTTTATCCTGAAAAACTCCACAGTCCTTAACGTTTACAAGCATACATATAACATGATGCAGCCACCACTATGCTTGAAAATATGGAGCGTGGTACTCAGTAATGTGCTGTATTGGATTTGCCCCAAAAGTAACACTTTGTATTCAGGACAAAAAGTACAAAAAAAAAAGCTTTGCAGCAAGTGCTTTGATGTAAACAGATGCATGCAATATTTTTTATTCTTTTCAGGCTTCCTTTTTTTCACTCTGTCAATTAGGTTAGTATTACAAAGTAATTACAATGTTGTTGATCCATCCTCAGTCTTTTCCTATCACAGCCATGTAACTGTTTTAAAGTCACCATTGGCCATATTGTTGAAATCCCTGAGCGGTTTCCTTCTTTTCCAGCAACTGAGTTAGGAAGGACGCCTGTATCTTTGTATTGACGGGGTGTATTGATACACCATCCTAAGTGTAAATAATAATTTCACCATGCTCAAAGGGATATTCAATGTCTGCTTTTTTAATTTATAAAAACACAATTCCACTTTGACATTATGGGGTATTGTATGTAGGCCAGAGACAAAAAAAGTATACATTTAATCAATTTTAAATTCAGGCTGTAACACAACAAATGTTGAAAAAGTCAAGGGGTGTGAGTACTTTCTGAAGGCTCTGTCAGTAAGTGACATTTTAGCCCAGATTTCATATCTGTCACATGTTGTTATTTATATCCTCTGACCAAGTGTATTTGGTATGATTTCAGATCTTAACTGGAACGCAAGATCAGACGTTCTAATTTAGTTGTTGGGTGACATGGGTAAGATCTCTGAAGACGGATCCTTATCACTGATGCTGTTGAATCACTTTCCTTTTGCACTTCTCCCTGATGCCTCATCTGGGTCAGGATCAGTCAATATGAGAACAGAGTCAAGGTGCAGACAAAATACAACTTTCACATGGGAGGGAAACAGGCACAGCTCTCCTTTATTTGGAGTAGCTAAAAATCATTGACATCTGTCGTCATTGTCTGTCTTCACAGAGATCAAAAGCTCGCCGCTATCAGAATAGAAAAAGATAAAGTCTGAAAGTTTAAGGGATGGATTCAATGCGGACCGCGGAAGATCCACATTACAGCATGATTGAAGATTAAAGGTCATTTCTGATTGAGCCGACATATGCAGTGTTACCGTAAATGCAGTCTCTGCGAATGAGGGAACATTGTCTTTAAATTTCAATCGAGCTATAGCGCGGATCGTCTGCAGTCCGGACTGAATCTAGGCCTAAATCAACAGCAGCACGAGGCCACACATGAAGAAAGAAACAAGGTAGAACAGCCCTGTTGGATTGATTCATGCTTTGACCAGTTCCGTGTTAGTCAGTCCCTTGGGCCGTCTTCAATACACCTGCTGTAGAAAGGATGATCCGTCTGTAATCCATGGAGCGTTGCCCATGTGGCACAGCTTTACTCCGGCCCAGCAAACCTGAATCAGATAGCCCCAGAGGTCATGACATCAATAAACCTTGTTCATAAGTAATGGTTTATTATGTAAAAGCCGAATACTTCGCACGTCGCAGAGGGCAAAACTGTGAAAAACAGTGAAATGACCTCACAACCCAGCATCTGCCCGCTGGGTTAGTACTGAAGATGTTCAACCATCAACGTTTCATGTCCTTCATACATACATATTTATTTGTATCTGTAGCAGTATTAGTTTATCAGACACCTTTATTAGTGTCTGTATCAGCAGTATTAGTTTATCAGACACCTTTATTAGTGTCTGTATCAGCAGTATTAGTTTATCAGACACCTTTTATTAGTATCTGTATCAGCAGTATTAGTTTATCAGACACCTTTATTAGTGTCTGTATCAGCAGTATTAGTTTATCAGACACCTTTTATTAGTATCTGTATCAGCAGTATTAGTTCATCAGACACCTTTATTAGTGTCTGTATCAGCAGTATTAGTTTATCAGACACCTTTATTAGTGTCTGTATCAGCAGTATTAGTTTATCAGACACCTTTATTAGTGTCTGTATCAGCAGTATTAGTTTATCAGACACCTTTATTAGTATCTGTATCAGCAGTATTAGTTTATCAAACACCTTTATTAGTGTCTGTATCAGCAGTATTAGTTTATCAGACACCTTTTATTAGTATCTGTATCAGCAGTATTAGTTCATCAGACGCCTTTATTAGTGTCTGTATCAGCAGTACTAGTTTATCAGACGCCTTTATTAGTGTCTGTATCAGCAGTACTAGTGTATCAGACACCTTTATTTGGGGCGGCAGGTAGCCTAGTGTTTAGAGCGTTGGACTAGTAACCGGAAGGTTGCAAGATCAAATCCCTGAGCTGACAAGGTAAAAAACTGTCGTTCTGTCCCTGAACAAGTCAGTTAACCCACTATTCCTAGGCTGTCATTCAAAATAAGAATTTGTTCTTAACTGACTTGCCTAGTTAAATAAAGGTAAATAAACGAGGATCAGACTCCTTTATTAGTGTATCGGACACCTGCATTAGTATCTGTATATTATATTGGGATATGTACAGTGCATTTGGAAACTATTCAGACCCCTTCCCTTTTTCCACAGTCTTATTCATTACAGTCTTATTCTAACCTTGATGTAATCCTTTGGGTATGGTTCAATGCAGTCCTGTGCTCAGAAACTATGACACAAATAAATACTAGTACATTTCATGGAGTATGTTTTCATCTGTATGTTTTGAAAGGAGCAACCCGAGCTTGGCGACCCGATATCTCAACTCCACACTCATGATCACACATTGATAGATCTTAGTTAGAGCTGGTGTGTGGTGAGCATGGTTTAGAACAGTAAATTCTCTGACCTTTAAATTCCTGGTAAAAAGTTCAGGATTCCCCCTTGAATGACACATTTAATTCAATCTAAATATGTCGAGACAAGAAATTGTCCAGATATCTATATCTTCCTGCGTAATAAATGTGTCTGTGATTTCAGCACTGTGTATAAATATGTCAAAAGGAAATGAGCCAGATGTATTCACAACTTTTACATAGAAGTAAAAGTGGAGCAGGAAAGAAACATGATTTACTGAGTGTCGCTTCTATGGCATTTTGGGTCAAAGCATTTTTTTTTTTCAAGACGACCCTGGCGGACCACGTCATATTGGTTCCAGAGGGGCCAAATCTGGTAGGCAATTAATCAAAGTTATGAAAACATAGGACACTAAAGAGGCCTTTCTATTGACTGAAAAACACCAAAAGAAAGATGCCCAGGGTCCCTGCTCATCTGCGTGAACGTGCCTTAGGCATTTGTCTCGCCAGGGGTGATGGTCAGGTTCGCGTTTATCGTAGAAGGAATGCGCGTTACACCGAGGCCTGTACTCTGGAGTGGGATTGATTTGGAGGTGGAGGGTTCGTCATGGTCTGGGGCGGTGTGTCACAGCATCATCGGACTGAGCTTGTTGTCATTGCAGGCAATCTCAATGCTGTGCGTTACAGGGAAGACATCCTCCTCCCTCATGTGGAACCCTTCCTGCAGGCTCATCCTGACATGACCCTCCAGCATGACAATGCCACCAGACATTCTGCTCGTTCTGTGCGTGATTTCCTGCAAGACAGGAATGTCAGTGTTCTGCCATGGCCAGCGAAGAGCCCGGATCTCAATCCCATTGAGCACATCTGGGACCTGTTGGATCGAAGGGTGAGGGCTAGGGCCATTCCCCCCAGAAATGTCCGGGAACTTGCAGGTGCCTTGGTGGAAGAGTGGGGTAACATTTCACAGCAAGAACTGGCAAATATGGTGCAGTCCATGAAGAGGAGATGCACTGCAGTACTTAATGCAGCTGGTGGCCACACCAGATACTGGCTGTTACTTTTGATTTTGACCCCCCCTTTGTTCAGGGACACATTATTCCATTTCTGTTAGTCACATGTCTGTGGAACTTGTTCAGTTTATGTCTCAGTTGAATCTTGTTATGTTCATACAAATATTTACACATGTTAAGTTTTCTGAAAATAAACGCAGTTGACAGTGAGGCGACGTTTCTTTTTTTGCTCAGTTTAGATACATACTCTGTAGTATGTGTCCCCGGAGGTTCGAATCTTAACCTTAGATTTGCACACATGTAAGCTCAAGTTTTCTAGGGACATTGATGCATGAATTCGGTCAGGGTTTCCCTAACTCGGTCCTGGGGCCGCCCCCTGGGTGCATGTTTTTTTGCAGTTTTGAATTAAGCGATGAGATCAGCAACTTAAATGTGTGCGTGTCAAGTTGGGATTCTTCACGTTTTTCTGCCACATTTACTATGTGCATGATCTATGGGCAGGGATAATTAAAAGAGTGACTGAAGGGAAAATCAACTTCTCTGTTTGAAAACAGCCTATGTAGCATCGGTATGAGTCAGAAACATTTACTCTAGTGTCAAAATTGAGTACAAAGTGTAAATAGGATCATTTTGGTCATAAAGTCAGTATTGTCCAAAAATGGAGATTAGTGAGATGTAAGGAATCTAGAGTACGTAACAGTTGAGATGTAAGGAATCTAGAGTACGTAACAGTTGACGTGTAAGGAATCTAGAGTACGTAACAGTTGAGATGTAAGGAATCTAGAGTACGTAACAGTTGACGTGTAAGGAATCTAGAGTACGTAACAGTTGAGATGTAAGGAATCTAGAGTACGTAACAGTTGAGGTGTAAGGAATCTAGAGTACGTAACAGTTGAGATGTAAGGAATCTAGAGTACGTAACAGTTGAGATGTAAGGAATCTAGAGTACGTAACAGTTGACGTGTAAGGAATCTAGAGTACGTAACAGTTGAGATGTAAGGAATCTAGAGTACGTAACAGTTGACGTGTAAGGAATCTAGAGTACGTAACAGTTGAGATGTAAGGAATCTAGAGTACGTAACAGTTGACGTGTAAGGAATCTAGAGTACGTAACAGTTGAGATGTAAGGAATCTAGAGTACGTAACAGTTGACGTGTAAGGAATCTAGAGTACGTAACAGTTGAGATGTAAGGAATCTAGAGTACGTAACAGTTGAGATGTAAGGAATCTAGAGTACGTAACAGTTGAGGTGTAAGGAATCTAGAGTACGTAACAGTTGACGTGTAAGGAATCTAGAGTACGTAACAGTTGAGATGTAAGGAATCTAGAGTACGTAACAGTTGAGATGTAAGGAATCTAGAGTACGTAACAGTTGAGGTGTAAGGAATCTAGAGTACGTAACAGTTGACGTGTAAGGAATCTAGAGTACGTAACAGTTGAGATGTAAGGAATCTAGAGTACGTAACAGTTGAGATGTAAGGAATCTAGAGTACGTAACAGTTGAGGTGTAAGGAATCTAGAGTACATAACAGTTGACGTGTAAGGAATCTAGAGTACGTAACAGTTGAGATGTAAGGAATCTAGAGTACGTAACAGTTGACGTGTAAGGAATCTAGAGTACGTAACAGTTGAGGTGTAAGGAATCTAGAGTACGTAACAGTTGAGGTGTAAGGAATCTAGAGTACGTAACAGTTGACGTGTAAGGAATCTGGAGTACGTAACAGTTGACGTGTAAGGAATCTAGAGTACGTAACAGTTGAGATGTAAGGAATCTAGAGTACGTAACAGTTGACGTGGAAGGAATCTAGAGTACGTAACAGTTGAGATGTAAGGAATCTAGAGTACGTAACAGTTGACGTGGAAGGAATCTAGAGTACGTAACAGTTGTCCTTGAGTTGGGTTTATTTTATTAGTAAATTTATTATTTATTTTCCTTTCCATCATGCCCACAGCTGGCAGCACTGAAGTCATCATCAATTCAGACCGCAGCCCCACATGCCCACAGCTGGCAGCACTGAAGTCATCATCAATTCCCCGTGACCCGATCATAATGCCTTTGGGTGCAGAACTCTTCCCACGTGTCGAACACACACACAAGAGACCCCCACATCAAAGCATGCATGCAAGACCCACATCTCGTTCTCAGGCACATTTCCCAATGTGGAGGTTTGAAACTGAGGCTAAACCAAGTCAGTTCAGCCCCTCTATAAAGTCTGTGGGCAATTGGCAGTTGTATTGATCCCACCCCCATCCTGCTGTGTTGAGAGGTGAAGAGGTTAATCATTGACACAGGAAGTCTGCCAGTCACACACACACACACACACACAGCACATACCCTCAAATAATGATGTCTGTCAACGAGGGGAATTAGTAAGCTAAACTTGGCAATGATGTCACAAATGAATTTACAACATGTTTGTGTGGCTCGAGGCAGGGTAGCCTACACTGCTAAATAAGGGGATTTCTAGATCTAGAACCTATAGAACCGTTTCTTCTAATATATTTTCATATTATAGTCATATTTTTGTAACTTCTGCCACAGACAGGCCATCTTTCCTTTTCGGACCAGTTACCGGGCTGAAAAGGTCCTTAAACACTCCCTGTTCTATAGGGATCAGGTCAGAGGGAGGTACAGTAGTGGTATGACCCAGGACACTCCCTGTACTGTAGGGATCAGGTCAGAGGGAGGTACAGTAGTGGTATGACCCAGGACACTCCTGTTCTGTAGGGATCCAGTTAGAGGGAGGTACAGTAGTGGTATGACCCAGGAGTAAGCAGCCAACTATTTCTTAGGAGAGTTCTCTACGTCAGCGTTTCTCTTTCACAGTGAAAGAGAAGCCGAGCAGAAGGCTGTGTGTCAGGGTTGTCCTTTTCAGTTTATTGAGAAGTCATTTCAGCTTACTTCCTGAACTGCCTGCCTTCCATTCGAATTGAGCCCAACCCTGCTGTGTGTGCAATCCGGCCTCATTCTCCTGCTTGGACTTCCATCTGATTCATACGGAGGACTACAGCCTCTGTCAGCATGCACAGCACAGAGCCAGGGGCCTTGTTCCAAACTATGCCTGAGGGACAAGCTGAAATACAACATAGTCAATGTTTTATGGTGACATCAAAGGTCATGAAGAGGCTGTGGGTTGTTTGTCTTCTAGGCAAACAGAGTGTTAGTGTTCCTACTGCTGAACGCAGACGGTGGAAACTGAATCCCTCTAACATGACGGTTAACACTCACAACTAACAAAGTGCTCAGAGAGATATAAGCACTGGAATTGACCCAGGGCCTTACTCACACACACTGCTGTGGCACGATCACATGTCAATATCAATGAGTTGATGAGGTGACCCAGGACACAGCATATGAGCTGTGTGTGTGTGTGTGTGTGTGTGTGTGTGTGTGTGTGTGTGTGTGTGTGTGTGTGTGTGTGTGTGTGTGTGTGTGTGTGTGTGTGTGTGTGTGTGTGTGTGTGTGTGTGTGTGTGTGTGTGTGTGTGTGTGTGTGTGTGTGTGTGTGTGTGTGTGTGCTGCTTGCTCAGTTTGGAATTGACTTCAGGCACTTTCTGGGGCAGAAGGGTGTCGACTAGGACCTGGGACCTCCCCTTGTGGTTGTGACAATCCTGATGCTGGATATTTTGGGAAACTAGTATAAGTCTAGTAACACATGGCAGGAAGTCTAGCAATGTGAGGTTCTTGATCCATGTGAGGGCAATGTGGGGTTCTTGATCCATGTGAGGGCAATGTGAGGTTCTTAATCCATGTGAGGGCAATGTGAGGTTCTTGATCCATGTGAGGGCAATGTGAGGTTCTTGATCCATGTGAGGGCAATGTGAGGTTCTTGATCCAGGTGAGGGCAATGTGAGGTTCTTGATCCATGAGAGGGCAATGTGAGGTTCTTGATCCATGAGAGGGCAATGTGAGGTTCTTGATCCATGAGAGGGCAATGTGAGGTTCTTGATCCATGTGAGGGTGGTCTAACGGAGGATTTTTCTTAGAGGATCTGTAGAAGTAAAAAAGTAAAAGAAAAGGAAATGTAACACGATTACCTTCATCATTCAGAGCGTGATCTCTGGTGATGTTTTATTAGATAATGTGGAAAAAGCCCCAGGGCTGTACCCACTCCATAAGTAGAACCAAATCAAATGGACTCACTGCCTCCCTGGCTGTCTGATCGATCTCCTGACTTCCCCTCATGCTGTCAGACTCCTGCCCACAGTTGGAAACTCATTTGAAATTTGTTGACTAGATGTGTTTCCGTGGAAGATAGGAACACTCTCATTTCTAGGTGTACTGATGATGAATGAATATATTTGGAATGTCTTCCTGAGTCGATGTAGAGGTTATCTCTTTCTACTGTAAGTCTAACAACCACTGAGTAGCCTTTCTATCCCCTCTGGAGTTGTGGACTATGGGGAGGTGGTTACGTAATATGTGCTTGTCTGTAGTGCAGAGGATAAAACGGTATCAGAGCCCACAGCTGCTATTATCAACACAATCTATGAATTAGGCAAATGACCTGTGAATTTAATATGAACCTTGAATGAAAAGTCATCATAAAAAAGGTTTGGGACTGTTCTCTTTCGGAGTCTCTCTGTCCCCTCTCTCTTTTAGACGTTGACTATATGTTAAGATTCATATCGACATGTTTGTGTACCAATCAATACAATTTACAAATGAGCACAATATAACTCTAAAGCATTACATTGTCCCCTGTCAGTAGTCTGCAGTTCAGGACCACATTATAACTGTCCTCTTTTTCCATAGTTTACCAAAGTGAAGCGTTCCTTCCATGCCTGTCGTTGAAAATGACTTCCAACAGAGGAGGGGGATTAAAATAGCTTGGTGTCTCTGTGGGTTTCGCAAAACTTTTCAGTCAGTCAAGTTTGGTGAATAAATGGATGGTGTGAGCTCTGACAGTGAATGGCTTGGAATCTGGGCCATTGGTCTAAATTTGAGGGAGCTTCCTACACAACCAGCCCCCGTCCAGTTCATTCTATCAGGGCTCCTCTCTCTCTCTTTCTCTGTCTCTCTCTCTGTCTGTCTGTCTCTGTCTCTGTCTCTGTGTCTCTCTCTCTCTCTGTCTCTGATGTAGTATGTAGGTCATAAACTGACATCCGGAAAAATCAACCCCCTTAGAAATCAGATATTTTCCACACCTTATGCAAACATAGATACTGTAACAAACATAGCTAGATGCTTTGGCTTTCTAACTGGATTGCATAGGCCGGGGCCTGCTGTTGTGAGACAAAGGCTGAAATGTGTATATACCTGTACTGTAACTTAACCACTTGTAATGGATGTGGTAAGGGTTCACATTCAACAAACACCAATCATTCAGAACTGATGTTTTTGAGGATTTATGTTACTTTTTATTGAAAAAGACTAAACAAAATTGTCACAGACATAATAATAATATTATTATCAACAACTGCATTATTAATATGTATCTACAATATAATTCACAAAATAAAAAGAATCTGTACAACTTGTGGTTTGTGCAGGACATTATAGGAAGACTCTGATAGAAAAATAGACTCAACAGAAGAAGATGAAAGGTACATAGAAGGGAAGAATGAAACGGGGCCGCACCAGTGACTGACCTGGCATCACCGTATGACAACCCAATACACACACACTCTGTCATGGGGATGCAGCGTATCAGACCTCCATGGACATTCTCTTATATATCATCTGAGACACATTTTCTTATGAAGAATTTGCTAACAATAAAAAACAAAACATTTGTATTTGCCTATGTTAATGACATAGGCAATAAAAAGTGACACTTTTGAGCAAGTTGCAAACAATTTCAACACTAAACGTACATTCGGAGTAGAATTTGTGCATTGTCTACGGTAACAAATTGTGAAGATTCGTTAGGCCTACTGTATATAGCCAGAATAAAAAGCTCCATATTTTTGTACGACTATAACTTGTCTAGTGCGTGTGCATTAGTGTGTACGTTTGTGTGCCTGTGTGTGTGCACACATTTCTGTCTGCCTGTTCAGCTTTTGTGTGCCGCACTGTCTGTGTCTGAAAGATAAGAGAACTTGTCCGCCTCATACTCTATGCACCATGCCTTAAAAGCAATGTGACAACACAAAGTGCTGGTCCTTTCAGAAGTGACAAAACAACAGATCTGCTCCCTCTTCACAAGACCCAGCACACACTAGTCTTCCCAGGCCTCGGGCAACAGCACTGAACATTGTGGGAGGTAACCCGTCTGCCTAAGGAGACTAATCACACACAGCAAAGTAACACGGTTTGTAATGTCCCCAGTCAGACAAGGCCAAAACACTGATCTAAATACACAGTAGTAGTCGACATTATACGATAACAGATGGTTTCAAATCAACAAAAAAAAAGAACAGATGAAGGTTTTATGTACATTTGGCTTTTCACAAAAACTGAATAAAATAAAGGGTTTCTACAGTCAGTGTCATGGAATTGGAGGGGGGGAGGGGGTGGGGGGTGTTCTCTTGAAGAGGAAAGTGCACTGTAGCTTTGGATAACTGATAACACTGATAGAATCAGGTCTTTCTACATGGTTTTCAATTAAATAAGTACCTCCACATTTTTACTGTTATTCAAAATGGATACTTATAATAGACAAATAATACATTTTGACTCCTACGTTTCATTCTAACCGTACAATATGTAACTTAGCAGCACTTTATTACCTACATTCATCTGCCCACTCCCTTCCAGCTTTCTAGCTCAGGGTGTCTGGATCCTGAGGGCTCTGGCCAGACACACAAGCCCAGGCTGACATACAGAAGGAGACAGAGATGATGTTCAAAAAGATGGGAACCAAGTGTTCTAATCAATTCATTCAGGTCCATAGATGCGGTAAAGGAGTCGATGGAACGCAGATGTGTTCGTGAGAGTCTCCCCTTTCCACAGTGGGGTCATATTAGTTTGTAGCCCAAACAGTTCGGACACTACAGATAGAAGTTGGCACATCAGCATTACTGACTTCAGACAAGTCCCGTGGGGATTATGGGGGTCGTAGAGCAAAACGGAGATCACCATTGTGTTTCCATAGTATGGTCATATTAGTTTGTAGGCCAAACCGGATGCTACAGCCGTTTTAGTGAAAAGAGCGATTTTCGGTCTAACAAAAAATGTATCTCTAGTTTAAAGTGACGGATTTTGATGTGAATTTGTTTATTATGTTACTTAGATTGACGCACAGGTGAGTTACTTAGATTGACGCAAGGATTAAGTCCGATTTTGATATATTTGGCTGTTTTCGTAGAAGTCGTAGAAGTTTAGAAGAAGTGACTGCTAAATGCTAACTCCCGTTCGTATAAGCTGATAAGCATAGCTAGCATACAGAAAATTGTGGTGGTAGTCAAATTTGTTTTTTAACTGTAATGCAGTTGATTGGTGACGATGACATCAACATGTGTTGGGGTTGACATCCATACAAACAATATACTCTGATTTTTACCTCAACATAGTGTGAAATATAGTGTCTTCAAAAAGTATTGACACTTTTTCCACATTTTGCTGTGTTTAGCCTGAATTGTAAATTGATAAAATGTTGATTTTGTCTCTCTGATCTACATACAATACCCCATAATGTCAAAGTGCAATTTTTTACAAATTAATTCATTTGTAATCGCTGCCAATGGTGATTCTGAAATGTATTGACTCAGGGGTGTGAATACTTGTAAATTAGATATTTCTTTATTTAATTTTCAATAAATTAGCAGACATTTCTTAAAACAAATTTCACTTTGTCATTTTGAGGTATAGTGTGTAAGGGAAAGGGAAAGCATAGATGGGTGAGAAAAAGTAAATACCTAGTAGATGGGTGAGAAAAAGTAAATACCTAGTAGATGGGTGAGAAAAAGTAAATACCTAGTAGATGGGTGAGAAAAAGTAAATACCTAGTAGATGGGTGAGAAAAAGTAAATACCTAGTAGATGGGTGAGAAAAAGTAAATACCTAGTAGATGGGTGATAAAAAAACATATATTTAATCAATTTCGAATTCAGGCTGTAACACAACAAAATGTGGAATAAGTCAAGGGGTATGAATACTTTCTGAAGGCACTGTACACATAAAATATTGCCTTAATGTAGGCACATTTTGCTGGGGGGCAATGAGGAGACTCGGGAGCTTTCCCCCACGGCTCTTTCCCCCACGGCTCTTTCCCCCACGGCTCTTTCCCCCACGGCTCTTTCCCCCACGGCACTTTCCCCCACGGCTCCCAATTTCCCAATACATTTCTGATGCATTTCAGTCACTTCAAACTATACTTCCTTCAAAAGTACTGTCATGCTGATTTGTAATAGACTGTCATAGTCCAAATTTAAAAAGTAAACATTGGCCACTGATTACATCACTTTTTTCACACGGTGGGGTCGTGGGCCAAAATATCAAAATGGGGTCGCGGGCCAAAATAACAAAATGGGGTCGCAGGCCAAAAAGGTTTGGGAACCCCTGTACTAGGTACCCCTGGACCATTGAGATGTATCTTCCTGCCGGTTTATATGACACCTCTTGCACTGGGAGCTGTTTAAAAGCCAAATCTCAAGTGATGGCTCATGTTACTGAGACTTGCGTTAAGGCTCACGTTGCGAAAGACGCTATAAAGATGTAGGATCTTAATTTGACCACTCTGTTGTCGCTGAAAATATTCCTGCGCTGGAGAAATGCAGATGAGCTTGGCGATTTAAATACCGCACTAACACACGGTTGGCTATATTATCAGTATTGCACTTTTCATGTAGCCTAACCACCGATCAAGCAACATTACATTGGCAAAAAAGAGTAAACACTCAAATCTGGTTGCTGCAGGATTATTTTGCTGCGACAATACCGGTCAAATTAAGATCTTACATCTGTACTAAGACAACAAGAAGATGCATAATGTGCATAACGCCCCACACACACACACACACACACACACACACACACACACACACACACACCCACACACACACACACACCACACACACACACACACACACACTCACACACACACACACACACACACACACACCATAAATGGGGTTGTTTTCATGGAGGAAGACTACCTGTTGGTAAACTGTGGCCAAATTAGTGGTATTACATGTAATCTTCAAAGATTATTTTCAAAGGGTGAAAAATGTAATATACCTTTTGTACAGAGATTAAGCTGTGTATACTTTTAGATTGTCAAACTGTGCAACAGTACAATTGAGAAAATAACTACATGCTGTAGCTACATCTCTTGGCATCTAACTGACACAATCTTTTACACAAGAAAATGATCCCTTCCCTTTTTGTTCTGGATAACATACGTTTCCTATATTTCCACCGCTATTTGAAGGTTGAGAACACAACAGGACAGGCTGGTTGACTGGGAATACAGCACTCCTTCCCTGCTACGAACACTATCCCTCTCCAGCCACCCTGAATTAGTCCAAGTAAACAACACTAAGCTAATTCACTAAGCTAATTCAAAATATCAGGGCAGCTCATATTTACAAAATATGCAAATAGAAACATCTCTTTGGTTGTAGCGTTTACAGCGATTAAACTGTAGCAAACTGTAGTATACTGTAGAATACTATACTCCACACTGTAGTATACTGTAGAATACTATACTCCACACTGTAGTATACTGTAGAATACTATACTATACACTGTAGTATCCCTTGATCGTGTAGTACTTACTACGGAATTTTGTAGTATACTGTAGAATACTATACTATACACTGTAGTATCCCTTGATCGTGTAGTACTTACTACGGAATTTTGTAGTATACTGTAGAATACTATACTATACACTGTAGTATCCCTCAATCATGTAGTGCAAGGACCATAAACTAAATTCAGTCGCGGGCTGATTTTGTCTTGAGCAGAAGGTTGAGGGGCCAGAACATAATTACAAATAATTAGCAAATTGGTCGCAAGAAGCCCAAAAATATATGCTATTTGACTAAAACATAAAAATTTCAAACGTTGCTTATATTTGTATAGGATCATGTGTCTATTACGCGTGGGAATAGTTGGCAACAGATTTCTGAAATAAAAATCACTTGTAACTGATTTCCTGGTGTTTTTACAGTCTTTTATGTCCAACAATGAAAATGCTAAATAATGAAAACTTGGGGGGCCAAATAAATTTGGCCCGTGGGCCACTAGTTGGGGAAGCCTGATGTAGTGCTTACTATATAATTTTTTGTTGTACTGGTATGCTAATATTGAATTTGCATATGTCCTGCACATTCCCCTCCCACACCCCAATTAGTGCCACAGATAGACCACATATAACAAAAGAGAATAAAAAAGGGAATAAAACAAAAATACTATAGTAAATACTACAGTATACTACAGTAATGTCTGCAAAAACACTATAGTAAAAACTACAGTATACTACAGTAATGTCTGCAAAAACACTATAGTAAATACTACAGTATACTACAGTAATGTCTGCAAAAACACTATAGTAAATACTACAGTATACTACAGTAATGTCTGCAAAAACACTATAGTAAATACTACAGTTTACTACAGTAATGTCTGAAAAAACACTATAGTAAATATTACAATATACTAGAGTAATATCTGGAAAAGCATTATAGTAAATACTACAGTATAATACAGTAATGTCTGCAAAAACGCTACAGTAAATAATACCCTATACTAGAATAATGTCTGCAAAAATACTATAGTAAATACTACAGTATGCTACAGTCAAATCCGCAAAAACACTACAGTAAATAAATATAGTAATACTACTAAAGTATAGGTATATATATTTTTTGGAATGTGGAATGTCTCAATGTGCCAAATTTCTAATGTTCTCTTGCTACTTTCAAAGGCTCACGCACGCACGCACGCACGCACGCACGCACGCACGCACGCACGCACGCACGCACGCACGCACACACACACACACACACACACACACACACACAGTATAAAATGCTACCTAACCCGTCTCATTCCTATTGTGCCACGGGCCAGAAGAGCCATCAACTCCTCTCAGTCAATCTACCATCGCCTCCCACCAGATGAGGGACTTGTGTGAAGAGAATAAATAATAGTGCATCATTTTCTCTGGTCTGTTAATTCTGTATTCACTTGTGCCTGAGTATCTTCCTCAGAAAATGACACTCACCTCACAGTCAAGCCATCCTGCAGTAGTACAGACAGCCGTTAGGAGCAAAGGTCAAACCTATCATAATAGTATTTCATGTAGTATTTCCCCCCTAACGTCTCTGCAGTCATATTTCTGATTCTCGTCTTAGAGGCCTTGCTTCTGAAGGCATCGTCAGACTCCTGGTATCCTGATTGTGTTCAGAATGTACAGAGACTGTGTCTGTGTTTGTCTCCTCCAGTGTTGCATTCTCAATGCCGTTCTCAATAGCACCCTGATCCTCCATTTTTACCTCCTCCTTCTCCTCCCCATCCTCCTCTTTCTCCTCATCAAACGTCTCCTCCATCTCCACTTTTTCAAGGGCCACCTCGTTCTCATAACAGAAGGAGTTGGAGCAAGAGACCAGAGACTTCTTCTCGGCCAGGTCCCTGGCACTACACTGGGGCGTGCTGCTCACCTCGTAGGTTTTCTCGAAGCGCGAGTAGTCCACCTTGTAGTAGTTATTCTCCTCGAACAGGACTGGCTCGAAGCGGTGGCCCCAGAGAACCTCGCTGGCCACGTAGGAGCTGCGGCACTGGGTGGTCATGGCCGTGGCTTCCACCATACCTTCCAGGATCACTACCATCTCAAACTGGGACGTTTCCAGCTCTTGCTTGCTCATCTCGTACAAGGGGCTGTCCTCGTCAATCTCGTGGACAATGGTGATGGGCGACACCAAGAAGACGCGGTCGACGCCGCTGTCGAAGCCCACGTCGATGTCCATCTGGTCCAGGGGGATATACTCGCCTTCGGCCGTGGTTCGCGACCTGAGGAGGTGGGCGCGCACGTGGGCCTCCACCAGGTGGCTCTTGCGCAGGTTCCCCACGCGCCACATCAGACACAGTTTGCTGTCCCGCATGGCCACCGTGGCGTAGTGGCTGAAGAGCAGCGTCTCGTTCCTCTTCTTGGGCTTGGCCATCTTAGCCATGACGGCGCCAATGATGAAGGCGTCGATGATGCAGCCGAAGATGCTCTGGAAGACCACCATGAAGACGGCCACGGGACACTCCTCGGTGACGTAGCGGTAGCCGTAGCCAATGGTGGTCTGCGTCTCCACGGAGAAGAGGAAGGCGGCGGTGAAGCTGTTGACGTTGGACACGCACATCTGCGTCTCGTTCTCCAAGTCGCCGTAGGAGAGCGCTACCAGCCAGAAGACGAAGCCGAAGAAGAGCCAGGAGAGGAGGAAGGACAGGCAGAAGATGATCAACATCCATCGCCAGCGGATGTCCACACAGGTAGTGAACAGGTCGGCAAGGTAACGCTGGCCCTTCTCGCTCATGTTGATGAACTGCACGTTGCAGTGGCCGTCCTTCTGGACGAAGCGGCTCACAGCCTGCTGCTGCGCCGCGTGAACCTTGGCCACCGTGCCGTTGGCGTAGCCGTTGGGCACGGCGGCGATGGCGGCCAGCTTCATGCCATCTTCCTCGGAGGAGACAATGCTGTAGCGGTGGCTTCGCACGCTCCCCATGGCTTCCCCCTGGGAGGAGGAGCAGCTGGGCCCAACCGCTGCTTCTGCTCTGGGAAACAGTCTGAGTTTTTGGTAGAAGCGTTGGAGAAACAGATTTGAACGCTCGCGGGGTCCCACTAAGACAGGAAATGTGGAGTTTAGGACGATAGGGTCCTAGGGACTTGGATGGGGAAAAGCTGCCCCTGCTGCTGTTGCACCTGGGCTTCTCCAGAGGAGAGCTGTGCCGGCGAGGGGCCTGCTCAGTCCTCCTCTCTTATGGGTGTCTTGGACCTCATCAGTGAAGTGGGCTGTGGAAAGGACAAGCAGGAAGAAAAGTCTGTGTTAAGACTAATGGAACCACGAGGACAGATCAGCGGCGTTCAACCTATTGTCTAAATGATGCATTCAACACTCAAAGCTGCCAACACCACAACTTGACAATTCACATTGAAGTAACTACATTCTACTGTACATTTTAGAATATTTAAGTAAATGTTGGGCTCAGGGATTGGAGACATGACACAGACATTTTTTATTCCAGTTCTGTGGCAGCTGACAAGGTAACAGATCCTCTCTGCTCTGCTTAGTGCTCGTATTAATTAGGCTAGACCAGCCAATTGAAAGTCACATTACAGATCAGGTTCATGTTAATCAAACAAGTCATTGGAGCACAAAGGAACCACTATGTGTGTCCATCACGGGAGGTTGGTGGCACCTGAATTGGGGAGGACGGGCTCATAGTAATGACTGGAGCTGAATCGGTGGAATGGTATCTAATACATCAAACACATGGTTTCCAGGTGTCTAATGCCATTCCATTCGCTCCGTTCCTGCCATTATTATAAGCCGTTCTCCTGTGGTGTCCATGTATGTGGGTTTCTGCAAAAAAGATCAGTGATCATACCTTTTCCCAATATCTTTTAACTTTATATTTTTCCCCCAATTGTTTATTTACATAGTGCTAATGTCCAATGCTTGTCCACCACTGTAAGAGTTAAATAGACATATTTTAGTCAATATTTTCTGTGGCATCTTTCAATGATCTACTAGGGGAATAGAATAACACCTGTTCAGTTTCTTCTTCTACTCTTAACTCAACAACTTCTATAATGTAATCATGTAATCAGGTTTAAAGGGCCAGCCTGTAAACAAGCTCTATACAGGATGGTCTCATTTAAAGCAACAATAACCTTGCAGTGCATGCAACAGAGCAACAAGGACAACTGAACTAGAAAACCAAGTAACTATCGACTGCATTTGTGTGGCCTGAGAGAGTCATTAGAATGCACCACAGGGTATGAATTATTATCTGCCGGCATACTTCCACCCTAATGCCAAAACAACTAACAGTGATTTGAACCACCGTCACAGAGAGAAGGTCAAGATGTCATTTGGGTGAAGTCCCGTCTGAGAGGCAGTCGGTTGCACACTATGGTTATTTTGGTTGGCCCTTGCGGGTTGAAAAGACACATTTGTGTCTCGTTATGAGGTGTGATCTGTTTTGTCCAATGAAACATATTGGATAGTGAATACGTGTCCTCACTCCCAAATTCCCTTGGCGTAAACGCTTGGTATTTAGAGTAGGCTATTACCAACTGATTTACACTAAGTAGGCCTTTTGATTCTAAAAGATAAAGGCTCTAAAGTAGAAGAAATCAGTGTATAATTTAATTAATTTAATTATCCCTTGAAAATATTGCACTCTTTACTGAATGTGACTTTGAAAACGCACAGAGGTGCGTTCAAGACAACAGGGAACTCTGGGGGGAAAAAAGGCATCCAACTTGGAATTCCAAGTCGGGAAACTCAGGCATCTTTTTAGAACTCAGACTTTCCGACATGAAGATCACTGACATCATGATTTTTTCCCCAGAGTTCCCAGTTGTCTTGAAAGCTCCATCTCATCCAAGTCCCTCATCTCTGTTTTGCTCATCCAGTGATGTCACTGTCAGGTTGACTAGGAATAGAAACTAGTGTTGATCTGCATGATGTATTATTGGGAGTTTGGGGCTTAATTTGTTATAACTCCTGGGGCGCTATGCATATATACTGTTCCCGCCGGAGACTGGGGTTTAGTCCCAAACTCCACCTTCCAAACTACCCCTCCCACCTTTCTGCATCGCCTTTTAATTTCATATACAATACTCTCCTTCAACCAAAAAAGTAATTAAATAAGTATTTCGTTTAAATGGACGAAGTCCTACTTAAAATGTAATTTATCATGATCAATCCATCATGTTTGTGTTGAACACAATAGACAGCTGAACTCTTGAGATACCACTAGATCAGTGAAACACCTGGAATAAAACAACAAAATAACAATTACTTGTATGTATTTTTACATCTGCATTTCATGAGGTTATCGGTGAATATTTCATGTAGCGACGTATGACCCATAGGCCAGGCCTACTATCATGAGAGAGATAGAGGCTGGTTCACTGTGAATGAGCTTCCTATGGGATGTCCTAATCTTCTCCAGCTAACTAACTACACCACCACACACCACACCCTATTACAATTAACAGGCCAAATCAGACTGCAACCACCTCATAATCACTATGCTTCCTTGCTATCTAACAAGTCATCTGGCCCCACTGACCATCTACCAATACCTGTGTTGTACCACAACACCAACACCACTAAATGCATTGTCTCAAGGCTAAAACAAACGTAATGGTGACAGGATAAACCAATGGAAAGATATCCTGTATACACACTGACATAATATGACAGACCAAGAACATGAACATCCGACACCGGCCAAGACGCTGGCTACAGTATCAAAGTGATACTGAGTCCTAAAGGTCAGGGACAACAAATAAGACTGGTCAGGAAATCAACAGACAGCACGCCTCAGTTACACCCAATCTGTTTCCTCAAATGAAATCTGTCATTGTGAAGTCCATTCATTAGATTCCACATCAACCCTTATCTAACCAGGTCATCAGAGTGTGACTGTGTGCACTGGGCTTAGCTGCACCACACAGACTGCAACTGTTTATTTTGCCTGCGTGCAATTAGGACAGCACCAGCTGAGACAGATGGAAACTGGTTACATAAACCTGCTCGTTTAAAAAAAATATATTATTGCAAAGAATAGATCAATAATTTCTATCCAATATTCAGCAGCACTGCAGCACCATTCATTATGGAATGACCTGCTACTACGGGATGTCAGGGTTGACAGTTGGCTTTAATTCATTGTTTTGAATCATGTCAGAATTAACATTATTATTGAGATAAATATTTTTCCTAGTCTAACTTTAAATTCGGATATTTGTGTAATAAGTGTAGCCTAATATATTTAGGTAGGCTAGGCCGACTGTCATATTTAATGCATAGGTCTATAACGGCCAATGGAATAATCAAATACAGAAACACACTATAAGAAATAGCGATGAATAAACACTGATCAATTATATATATATATTTATTTATTTTCTGAAGCAATGGGTGTAGGCTACTGGGCATAATCATATCAACCTGGGCTGGCCTACAGGCTCCTTTTTTCTCTGCGTGACAGGTGCACTAAAGGAAGAAAGTAACGGTTTATGTTTAGTTGTCAAGTCAAAACACCTTCCAACTGATAAGGGAGCACTACCTCGGCTATTCATTGGATATGAGTGGCTTGAATTAAACATACTTGAATCTTGCTGACGCATCGATACCCACACAATTAGTGGCCTATAACCCACAGAAAATTAAATTAACTCCATAACTCTCTGAAGTATATCGAAAAAAGTGCTTGTTGAACACTATAAATATGAGACAGCCTCCTCAAAGACAGTAAATCTGAAATGAATAACAATATTTTTTTGCATAAACACTGTCTGGGGCTCTTTGGTTATATTTTAGATGATCACTCTTTGTAGAAATAAAGTAGGCTATGTCCGGTTCAATTTGTAGGCTAACATTATACAGAAGACTCGTTATTCACGGTTGCACCGTTATTCCCACGTAGACTACACCGTTAGAACGAAGTAACGGGACATTGTTTACCTGTTGATCTGTGGAGAGCAAATCAGCGGTAATTTATTCTAATACATCCCATGCATCCAGGTAGTTTTTTGCGTTAATATCCATATTTGGGTTCCACCATTCATATTTGATATCCGGATAGACATCGTAATTACTGCCATCAACCTCTTCAGCAATCACTGAAGATACTTTGCTTTGCACGGGCGGACTTTGAAAACACATGTGCCTATCCCCCGCCCTGTCGTTGTAGTCGACCAATAGAAAGCTACAGCGCTTGTTTGGACTCCAGCATCAAATAGTTCATGTTCAAAGCCCATGCGCGCACACGATTATAATAAGACTGATAAAAGGGCTATTAAAAATACTACAATTTTGTTATAATATAAATGTAAAAAAAAGTGCTTTATTTCAATCAACCTTACACTAAGTAATAGTTTATTAGGTCATCTTATATACTTTGAGTATACTAGTCTACAGTACAGCACACACGCACGCACGCACACACACACCACACACAGTGAACGCAAGGTGGTGATAGAGGTACTGGCGCAGTAGTCAGTGATAACTAACAGATCTGTGATTTAACCCCAGTGTAGAATGTGATGCAGGTTGAATTAAACACATGGTTTATTATGGAACTGTAAATATATTGCATATTACTATTCACTACAATCCACAATAATCTTCATCTTTTTGACTTTCCAATAAAGAAACATGGAGGTATTTTTTTATTTGAAAAAAACTTTACGACCATCACATCAGAAAAAAAGTATATTTATTTTAAATTTGGTGCACAGTCTGTCCATCACAACAAAGACGTTCAAATGAGGCCAGACCTCGGACGTCAGATGTGACTTTAACAATGTACGCTTTGTTTGTTTAACTGATAGAAAATAACATTTAGTTAAATTATTACATTCATAAAGGAAATAACAAACGAGTATAAAATATTATATAAAATAGTTATTTACAATGAAACTACCCTATTACACTTACTCAAGTCCTTTACTGAAGTCCTGTGTGATAATGTACTATATAACGATAATGTAACAATGTAGCTATCTGTCTCTGCTGTTTTGGGATTATCACAGCGTCAGAGCCACGCCTCCTGAACCACCTCCTCACTGACATCAGCCAAGGACCTCCGGAATTTCCGGCTCGATCTCACAAACGGCTGCTGCGATTGGACGATAGACTCCGGGGTCGGCGGTCTCCCCCTGTCCCCCTCCTGGGCGCTGACCATGGGTGTCTGCACCCAGGTGGTCTGATGAAACAGGGCATAGTCTACCTTGTAGTGCCTCCTCCCCACCTGCACCATGTCCTGGAAGCGCTGGCCCCAGCGGATGTCCGCCGGGGTGTAAGACGTACGTGTCTGGTGCAGGATTCCTGTGGAGTCACCGGTGTAGGTGAAGGACACTACCAGGTCAAAGTCCTCCTCCGTCAGGCTGTCCGGTCCCAGGCTGTAGAGGGGGCTCCCAGGCTCCAGCTTGTGAACGATGCTGGCCGGGGCGGCCAGGATGAGGTGTCTACTCTGGATGTCTAGGTCCTGGTAGGTCACGGAGATCATCCCAGAGGGGTGCTTCGTGGGGCGGACCAGCTGCGCCCGGGCGGTGCCTTCCAGGATGTGGTTCCTGCGGAAGTCGGCAATACGCCACACAAGGCACAGGGCACCGTCGCGAGCGTTGACCACAGCGCAGCTGCTGAAGCCCACTGTCTGCGCCCTCTTTCTCGCGCACGCCATTTTGGCCACGGTGATGCCGATGACGACTGTGTCGATGAAGCAACTCATCAGGGACTGGATAGTCATCACTACAATGGCCACCATGCAGTTCTCCGTCATCACCCGGAAGCCGTAGCCGATAGTCGCCTGGGTCGACATGGAGTACAGGAAGGCGGAGGTGAAACTGCGGACGTTCGCCACACAGGGAGCCGAGTCATGGTCCTCCAGGTCTTTGTGGACGTAGGCGATCAGAAAGTAGAGGACGCTGAAGAAGAGCCAGGAGAGGACGTAGGAGAGGCAGAAGATGAGGAGCATGACCCTCCAGCGGAGCTCCACTAGCGTGGTGAAGATGTCGGCCAGGAAGAAGCTCCACTGGCCCGGGGACTGGTGGAACACCACGGGGCAGCTACCGTCCTTCAGCATGTAGCGCAGCCTCTTCTTCCCCTCCCCTCGGCCAAGATCTCCTCTGCCCATGGTGTGTGTCGTGATGTGGTGGGTATCAATGATACACTGCTGCTGGTCCATGCCTGGACTTATTTTGACAAGGGCTCTTGTGCCGTGCCTCCCCCTGAAAAATATATATATTTGTGAGGTTAGTGTGATTAATAAAACAAAAAATAATATATACTGTACACAGTCCTATATGTAGAAGTACACGTAAAGTAAACCATTTTTATTAGGTCTAGTTTAGTCTCTTTTTACAAGGGTTTAGGTTAGGAAAGGATGTTATTGGTGAGAGACCATCTCTATTACAAGCCAGCTTAATGTCATCAGGTTCCTCTGTTTGTTGAAGAGAACCCTCCATGTTTGAGTAAACAGGCTAGGTCACACCTTGCCCGAGGCTATCAGCACCTGAATGACCGTGACAATGTCATGCTGTGAAAACACTTTATTATCTTGTTGGCTGATTATTTACGAGAACTGTGATTTGCTACGGGGAACACAGTAAAAAGCTGTGCGATTACATTTAATGATAGTCCAAATTATATCCACATTCATTAATTTCAATAAATATTTTCAAAATGAGTCAAAATGAAAGGCAAAATCAGATGTTGACAAATTAACATGCCTTTGTGAAACTTCATGTGGAAATGATTGCTGTAACCAAGACAGCAAAAGGAGAGAAACTTCTGGGTTTTCCCTTCCTTTGTGTTTGCTTCACTAGTCATCCAGAAAGTTTGATTAATTTGTCCTAACATGCTATACAACCACAACACATGCATTGCCTATTCCCATTGGCAACAAAGTTTAACGTCATTTGAACAGTTGTACTTTCCTTCATTGCAGGTTTCTCTAGACGGCCTACTTTCCTTCCATTGCAGGTTTCTCTAGACAACCTACTTTCCTTCATTGCAGGTTTCTCTAGACGGCCTACTTTCCTTCATTGCAGGTTTCTCTAGACGGCCTACTTTCCTTCATTGCAGGTTTCTCTAGACTGCCTACTTTCCTTCATTGCAGGTTTCTCTAGACGGCCTACTTTCCTTCATTGCAGGTTTCTCTAGACATCCTACTTTCCTTCATTGCAGGTTTCTCTAGACGGACTACTTTGAAGAACTGGAGCCTTCTTCATTGTGCCCTCAAACTTGATCTAGTGACTCTCAATGTAAACATTGAAGAGTTTTCTGGTATAACAAGTCTTATACAACCTTTCCTGGTATAGTTTCACCATGCCATCTTACTGACCTAGTACGGATTCTATTATACCTCACAGATCATCAGTAACCAAGGAAATAGACCTTAAATCCCACAACTAGTCCAAGTATGGATCCTTTCACCCTTTGATCTATATCTGGGCATTATCAGAACACATCTATAAAGATTCAACTAGGATTTAGGCTGGGTGGGGAAAGAGATAATTTTTTCTTACCAGGAAAGAACCTAATTTTAATGTTTTACCCTGCTCTGTCCCGGAACAATGAAAACAGAGGACAATGTGCATGTCTATTTAAAACACTGCTACAATTAAGATTACTTGAGGTGGATGACACATTGAACTGAGAAGTGCAGTAAAACCTGTGTTTCTGTGTCAAGCATCATTATAATATTTACATTGTAGCTTTTTTTTGTTTTTACTTACAAGTTACAACTTCAGAACAGCTAACTATGCCTTTCGTTAAATACTCAGCACTTATTCCTTTCTTCACACCTACAGTGTGTTCATCATACTTTAAATGATTGAACTAACCTGGTGACTATATTAACGATTAGTCAGCTAACAGGTGCCATTATATCGCAATAAAGGTGCCAATTCATAAGCAACTGAATTCTTAAACACTGTCAGTCTAGAGTCCGTTCCAACGTCTCTTTCCCTGTATTGAGAATAATTGTATTGGGTCATTAACTATAACCCTGAGCTCTGTGTAGTTATTAAGCTATTTTGACTTTGAGGATAAATTATTATCCTGCATTTACCACGAATAGCGTTCTTCTCTAAATGTTTCCATAAAAGTCCATCTTTACAGGGATGTAACTAGATTCTGGCAAGTAGGTTGTTTCTCTACGTACCCAGGGTCAGATGAACTCGTGGATACCATATTAATGTCTCTGCGTGCAGTATGATGTCTCTAACGCTAGCCTATACTGCCATACCTGCAGACTTCTAGTCATTGCGCTAACGCTAGCCTATGCTGCCATACCTGCAGACTTCTAGTCATTGCGCTAACGCTAGCCTATACTGCCATACCTGCAGACTTCTAGTCATTGCGCTAACGCTAGCCTATATTGCCATACCTGCAGACTTTTAGTCATTGCGCTAACGCTAGCCTATGCTACCATACCTGCAGACTTCTAGTCATTGCGCTAACGCTAGCCTATACTGCCATACCTGCAGACTTCTAGTCATTGCGCTAACGCTAGCCTATACTGCCATACCTGCAGACTTCTAGTCATTGCGCTAACGCTAGCCTATGCTACCATACCTGCAGACTTCTAGTCATTGCGCTAACGCTAGCCTATACTGCCATACCTGCAGACTTCTAGTCATTGCGCTAACGCTAGCCTATGCTACCATACCTGCAGACTTCTAGTCATTGCGCTAACGCTAGCCTATACTGCCATACCTGCAGACTTCTAGTCATTGCGCTAACGCTAGCCTATACTGCCATACCTGCAGACTTCTAGTCATTGCGCTAACGCTAGCCTATACTGCCATACCTGCAGACTTCTAGTCATTGCGCTAACGCTAGCCTATGCTACCATACCTGCAGACTTCTAGTCATTGCGCTAACGCTAGCTCGCATTGGCTCGCCAAACTACCTCTAACTTTGTTTTTCTTGACAGCACAAACAATCTCACCAAACAAACTCCAACTAATGCATACAATGACATGTTAAAAGGGATATTTACCCAAATTACAAAATTACATACTGGTTTCCTTACCCAGTAAAAAATGCTAATATCAAGACAATTGACTTGCATTGGATTTGTGCCACAAAAGCGAAGAAGTTTGCATTTGTAAATAGTGGTCAGGTAAACAAAACCAACGCATTGATTGCTGTCATACCTTGTCCATAGACTGCTTACAGCAAGTGTCAAGGTCAAGGTTTTCCTTTGTACTTGATTGATGAATTAAGGTCACTGATGAGCAAGGAACTCCCCTCACCTGGTTGTTTAGGTTTAAGTTTGAAAAAACAAAAACGAGCAGACACTAGGCTCTCCATGGAATGAGTTTGACACCCCTGGTCTACAGGGTAAGGGAACCAATATGTCATTAAAAAAATAATATATATTTTATTTTATTTCACCTTTATTTAACCAGGTAGGCCAGTTGAGAACAAGTTCTCATTTACAACTGCGTCCTGGCCAAGATAAAGCAAAGCAGTGTGACACATACAACACAGAGTTACACATGGAATAAACAAACATACAGTCAATAACACAATAGAGAAAAAAATGTATATATACAGCATGTGCAAATGAGGTAAGATAAGGGAGGCAAGGCAATAAATAGGCCAGAGTGGCGAAATAATTACAATTTAGCAATTTAACACTGGAGTGATAGATGTGCAGAAGATGAATGTGCAAGTAGAGATACTGGGGTGCAAAGGAGCAAAAAAATTAATAACAGTATGGGGATGAGGTAGTTGGATGGGCTATTTACAGATGGGCTATGTACAGGTGCAGTGATCTGTGAGCTGCTCTGAGAGCTGGCGCTTAAAGTTAGTGAGGGATATATGGGTCTCCAGCTTCAGTGATTTTTGAAATTCTTTCCAGTCATTGGCAGCAGAGAAATGGAAGGAAAGGCAGCCAAAGGAGGAATTGGCTTTGGGGGTGACCAGTGAAATATACCTGCTGGAGCGCGTGCTACGGGTGGGTGCTGCTATGGTGACCAGTGAGCTGAGATAAGACATTTAGTTCTGATTATTGCATATGTACAGCACGCAAAAGTATGACTTCTAAATATTTAAGATAATTAATGATATTCTAATTGTAGATGTATGACCATGCTTCCATGTCCTTTAATTGCATTATAGTTACAATGCTGTCCTTTATAGGTAGACTCATCGATATGATGGTGATGCAGAAAGCAAACAGCTTATTGAGTACATTTCCATAACAACTAACAGGGTGACACGTGAGATCAACTTCTCTGTTGTTTTGGTACCGTGTCTACCACCCAGTGAACAGCATGAAGAGAACCCCTGTACATACTGATACTGTGTTTGACTGTGTGAGAGCAAAGTCTACCTTTAAACATATGTAATAAAATATATTTTAAAAAGTGTTTCATCTAGTGGATTTATGACTTTATTGAGTCTGAACACTTATGCTTATCTCTGGTTTATAATCATTAATGGCAGTGATGTAAAGTACTTACAGTGCCTTTGGAAATTATTCAGACCTCTTGAATTTTTCCACATTTTGTCACTTTACGTAAAATAGTTTCCCCCCCTCATCTTCACACATACACACCCCACAATGACAAAGCAAAAACATGTTTTTGGAATTTTTTTGCACATTTTTTACAAATAAAAAACTGAAATATCACATTTACATAAGTATTCAGAACCTTTACTCAGTACTTTGTTGAAGCACCTTTGGCAGCAAATACAGCCTTGAGTATTCTTGGGTATGACGCTACAAGCTTGGCACACCTGTATTTGGGGAGTTTCTCCCATTCTTCTCTGCAGATTCTCTCAAGCTCTGTCAGGTTGGATGGGGAGCATCACTGCACAGCTATTTTCAGGTCTCTACAGAGATGTTCGATTGGGTTCAAGTCCGGGCTCTGGCTGGGCCACTCGAGGACATTCAGAGACTTGTCCCGAAGCCACTCCTGCGTTGTCTTGGCTGTGTGCTTAGGGTCATTGTCCTGTTGGAAGGTGAACCGTCACCCCAGTCTGAGGTCCTGAGCGCTCTGGAGCAGGTTTTCATCAAGGATCTCTCTGTACTTTGCTCCGTTAATCTTTTTGTCAATCCTGTATAGTCTCCTAGTCCCTGGTGCTAAAAAACATCCCCACAGCATGATGCTGCCACCACCATGCTTCACTGTAGGGATGGTGCCAGGTTTCCTCCAGACGTGGCGCTTGGCATTTTGAACTCTTTGGCCTATCTTGGTTTCATCAGACCAGAGAATTTTGTTTCTCATGGTCTGAGAGTCCTTTAGGTGCTTTTTGGCAAACTCCAAGTGGGCTATCATGTGCCTTTTACTGAGGAGTGGCTTCCGTCTGGCCACTACCATAAAAGCCTCATTGGTGGAGTGCTGCTGAGATGGTTCTCATTCTGGAAGGTTCTCCCGTCTCCACAGAGGAACTCTGGAGCTCTGTCAGTGACCATCAGGATCTTGGTCACCTCCCCGACCAAGGCCCTTCTCCCCCGATTGCTTAGTTTGGCCAGGCGTCCAGCTCTCGGAAGAGTCTTGGTGGTTCCAAACTTCTTTCATTTAAGAATGATGGAGGCCACTGTGTTCTTGGTACCCTTCCCCATATCTGTGCCTCGACACAATCTTGTCTCAGAGCTCTAAGAACAATTTCTTCAACCTCATGGTGTTGGGTTTTGCCATGACATGCACTGTCAACTGTGGGACCTTATATAGACAGGTGTGTGCCTTTCCAAATCATGTCCAATCAATTGAATTTACTACAGGTGGACTCCAATCAAGTCGTAGAAACATCAAGGATGATCAATGGAACAGGATGCACCTGAGCTCAATTTCGAGTCTCATAACAAAGGGTCTGGATACTTACTGTATGTAAAAAAGGTACTTCTGTTTTTTATTTGTATTTCTAAAAGCCTGTTTTTGCTTTGTTATTATGGGGCATTGTGTGTAGATTAATGAGAACAAAAAGATTTACTCAATTTTAGAATAAGGCTGTAATGTAACAAAATGTGGAAAAAGTCAAGGGTTCTGAATATTTTCTGAATGCACTGTAAGCAAAAATAGTTTAAGGTACTACTCTGTACTTTACTATATATATTTTTGACAACTTTTAATTTGACGTCATTACATTCCTAAATAAATAATTTTTCCTAAATAATTTTTTACTCCATACATTTTCCCTAACACCCAAAAGTACTTGTTACATTTTAATGCTTAGCAGGTCATGAAAATGGTCCAATTCACACACTTATCAAGAGAACATCCCTGATCATCCCTACTGCCTCTGATCTGGCGGACTCGCGAAACACACATGCTTCGTTTGTAAATTATGTCTGAGTGTTGGAGTGTGCCCCTGGCTCTTCATAAATACAAATAAATAAAAAACGATGCCGTCTAGTTTGTTTAAAGGATAACTCCACCCAAAAACGATGTTTTGGTATTTCAAAATATTTTGCTTGTCAGCAGTAAAGTTTTCAAGATATGTAACTTTAAAAATACAGAAATCATCCGTTATGATGCATTTTGCATTTTGCATCATTGCCTTGCCATAAGGCAAAAGTTATAACTAAGTGGCTCGGGGAACAAAACATCAATATTTTGGCTCCATGGCCAGGAAACTCCCCAGACCTTAATCCCATTGAGAACTTGTGGTCAATCCTCAAGAGGCAGGTGGACAAACAAAACCCCAGAAATTCTGACAAACTCCAAGCATTGATTTTGCAAGAATGGGCTGCCATCAGTCAGGATGTGGCCCAGAAGTTAATTGACAGCATGCCAGGGCGGATTGCAGAGGTCTTGAAAAATAAGGGTCAACACTGCAAATATTGACTCTGCATCAACAACATGTAATTGTCAATAAAAGCCTTTGACACTTATAAATGCTTGTAATTATACTTCAGTATTCCATAGTAACATCTGACAAAAATCTCTGAAGACACTGAAGCAGCAAACTTTGTGAACTGTATTTCAAAACAAAACTTACTGTCACACTTTATTTGGAAAGTCCGGATTTTCCATCTGTAGATGCTCGACAGATGGTCATACTATCAACAAACTCTTTTGATAATCAATTGCTTGCTAAGGCTACGGTTAGGGTTAGAATAAGGTGGGGTAAGGGTTACGTTTAGGGTTAGGATAAGGGTTATGGTTGTAGACAGTTAGTTGAAATATTACTGATAGTCTATAGAGCATCTACAGATGGACTATCCAAATAAAGTGTAACCACATTTATTTGCTCAGTTTGGGTCCCACTATCAAAAGTACTGATAAAAAAAAGTACACATTTTTACACACACTAGATGTGTGGGTGAAAGACAAGAAAATATCCTCTTTACACAAACACAACTGTGCCTGCCACACACAGCATTCCAAAATGTTTCCACATAAAACTCACCACAATAAGCCCAGAAAGAAACCAAAACTCACTTGGATACAACACTGTCTATTTAAATAGTCAACCCTTATCTAATTCCTGTTACTTAATGATTAGACACTTACTTCAGTCGTAGGTGTGTGTTTGAGAAGTGAAGTTGTTTTCACTGAGACGCAACACAGACAAACAGGTCAATCCTGGCTGCTAAGAGTTGTTACGGTCAGTCTCTCACTTATAACCTATTTACAGGTGAGTGTGACCTTCTGAGGGCAGGACTGGCCCAGAGGCAAAGTCCCATGTCATTGAGTTTGATGATATGGGATCAATTACACCACCCCTGAGAAAAACCCTATTGTGTCGATCCATAAGATTTTATGACCGGTGTGATATATTTACAGACAAATTAAAGTTTCCTTGCTAGATGTCTATGCTATTTCGATGTTCAATATCGAAGAAGGCTTTGTTGAACCACGTTTTATTGCATTTGGCATAGGGCCAGGAGGTTTTCCTCACCATAAGTGACCTGAGCAGGAAAAGGTCATTTGGTGAATGAAAACTCCTGCGTGGGGACGTCCCATGCTCCTGTTTTTACATCTTGGGATGTTTTAGAGAATTTATCCTGTTATGATGTGAGGGTTAGTTTAGTGTTAACACACCGTTACCAGGACACACTTCCACACCCCATCCTCATGGCAGCACCAACCTGGTCAAAGGCTCTGCCAGGAAGCCTTGATAAGCACAACAGGTGGTAGCAATCAGGCCTGCCAGTATTTTGAGTTATTTTGTGTTAGTTAACCTCTTTAGTTTAGGCATGCCTCTGTATATTTTATTTTTGGGGTGGTATATATTTATTTTTGGGTTATCACGTTGAACGAATACTAATCTGCTTGAACGACCATGGGAGTCATGACTGAGCTGGCCCTGGACCGAAGGCAGTAAAGTGGATTCAACACACGGTCACATTATCAGGTTTCAGGTATGACCCAGATGCAAACCGTGTCAAAGAAACAAAAGTAGATTTCTCGTACAGGGGCATGCAAACGACAGATCGAGGGAGGCAGAGGTCAGTAATCCACAGAGGGTGCAAAGGTCCAGAACGGCAGACAGTCTCAGGGTAGGGGAAAGCAGAGGTCAGTAATCCAGAGAGGGTGCAAAGGTCCAGAACGGCAGACAGTCTCAGGGTAGGGGAAAGCAGGGGTCAATAATCCACAGAGGTGGGACAAGGTCCAGAACGGCAGACAGTCTCAGGGTAGGGGAAAGCAGAGGTCAGTAATCCAGAGAGGTGCAAAGGTCCAGAACGGCAGACAGTCTCAGGGTAGGGGAAAGCAGAGGTCAGTAATCCAGAGAGGTGGGACAAGGTATAGAACGGCAGGCAGGCTCAGGGTCAGGGCAGGCAGAACGGTCAAAACCGGGAAGGACTAGACAACAGGAGCAAGAACAGACAGGAGCAGGGGAACAAACGCTGCCAGGTTTCACAAAACAAAACGAACTGGCAACAAACAAACAGAGAACTCAGGTATAAATACACAGGGGATAATGGGGAAGATGGGTGACACCTGGAGGGGGGTTGAGACAAGCCCAAAGACAGGTGAAAAAACAGATCAGGGTGTGACACATATATTTACACATTTATGAAAACATCCAATCACGTTATAGACCATGTAGCTAGGCCTAAGACCCCTAGACATAATGAGTCAGGTTCCATGTAGCTGGGCCTAAGACCTCTAGACATAATGAGTCAGGTTACAGACCATGAGGCTAGGCTTAGGACCTCTAGACATAATGAGTCAGGTTACAGACCATGTAGCTGGGCCTAAGACCCCTAGACATGAGTCAGGTTACAGACCATGTAGCTAGGACCCCTAGACATAATGAGTCAGGTTACAGACCATGTAGCTAGGACCCCTAGACATAATGAGTGCAGCAAACCCAGTAGGCTAGTTATTGGTTTCGTAATACCTCCGCTTTATATTCTCATTATTCATTAGTCAGCTAGTTAACCTTTGCCCTATGCAACTGAGAGACTGTGCTCTTGGTCATTCGTTTAAAGTTTTATTAGTTTTATGTACACATGGTATTCACCTCCCAACAAAATACTTACTTGCAGATTCCTTCTCAACAATGCAACAATAAGAAATAATAGCAGATAAGAATACGAACATAAAGTACATTTTTGCTTAAAGTATAATACAGGAAGGCACAATTTATATTACAATATTTACAGATGTTTTGGGGAAGGGGGGATTGGGGGGCAAGTGTTTAAATGATTCAGTATTTAGTAATGATTATAAGAGTGTGATAGCAGCAGTTGTGATGTGTGTGTGTAATTATATCTGTGTGGGTGTGTGTGAGTGCATGTGTGCTAAGGTGTAGACAGTCAGTGCAGGTGGTCAGTGTTCAGCAGTCTGATGGCTTGTAGAAAGAAACTCGTGGCTGGGGTCCTTGATGATGCTGCGGGCCTTCCACAGACACCGTGTCGAGTAGACGTCCTGGATGGGTGGGAGCACGGTTCCACTGATGGTACCATGAGCGCAACAATAAGGGTTTCCTTTGTCTTCAGTGTCCCCAATTAGGGCCTAATAAATACTTGTTTAGATAAGGAAGAAAGAACACAACGGAGCCACCGAGCAGCAGAAACACTTCACATGCTTTCAAAGGGCCCATAACAAAACACTAAGCAATTACTACACAGACCATTATAACAGCAGCACTAATAGACCCTGGTCATCAAAAGAAGTGTTTCCTAAAATAGATAGCACCAATATTCTGCTTCCTTGTTAAGTCCACTCCTTGCACAGCATATTGGTTTTCCTAGCTGAGAGACGAAAGATAACAGCAATGGATATTCTTACTGATAGTTTTGCAGGTGTGTGAAGAAAGATAACAGCAATGGATATTCTTACTGATAGTTTTGCAGGTGTGTGAAGAAAGATAACAGTAATGGATATTCTTACTGATAGTTTTGCAGGTGTGTGAAGAAAGATAACAGTAATGGATATTCTTATTGATAGTTTTGCAGGTGTGTGAAGAAAGACAACAGTAATGGATATTCTGTCACGTTCTGACCTTTATTTCCTTTGTTGTGTCTTTATTTAGTATGGTCAGGGCGTGAGTTGGGGTGGGCAGTCTAGTTTTGTAGTTCTATGTTTTTCCTATTTCTGTGTTTGGCCTGATATGGTTCTCAATCAGAGGCAGGTGTTTTGTGTTGTCTCTGATTGGGAACCATATTTAGGTAGCCTGTTTTGTGTTGTCTCTGATTGGGAACCATATTTAGGTAGCCTGTTTTGTGTTGTCTCTGATTGGGAACCATATTTAGGTAGCCTGTTTTGTGTTGTCTCTGATTGGGAACCATATTTAGGTAGCCTGTTTTGTGTTGGGTTTTGTGGGTGGTTGTCTTCAGTCTTTGTGTGTCTGCACCAGATAGAACTGTTTCGGTTTTCACGTTTGTTGTTTTGTATTTGGAAGTGTTCAGTTTATTATCTTTAATTAAACATTATGGACACGTACCGCTCTGCGCTTTGGTCCTCTCCTTCTTCCACCGACGAAAGCCGTTACATATTCTTATTGATAGTCCGTAGTGATAACCTATGAGGTGCATTGGCAGCAGGTCACCACTGACTGGTGTTATTAACAGGTCGTCACTGACTGGTGTTAGTTGACAGGTCGTCACTGACTGGTGTTAGTTAACAGGTCGTCACTGACTGGTGTTAGTTGACAGGTCGTCACTGACTGGTGTTAGTTGACAGGTCGTCACTGACTGGTGTTAGTTAACAGGTCGTCACTGACTGGTGTTAGTTGACAGGTCGTCACTGACTGGTGTTAGTTGACAGGTCGTCACTGACTGGTGTTAGTTAACAGGTCGTCACTGACTGGTGTTAGTTAACAGGTCATCACTGACTGGTGTTAGTTAACAGGTCATCACTGACTGGTGTTAGTTAACAGGTTGTCACCGACTGGTCCTAACAGACATCAACAGCAGTATGACAGAGCGAAAACAAGGTTGTATAAAGTAGGACAGACAGAAAGTGTTTTATTACAGTACATACTGAACCTATAAACTGAACTCTCCCTCCCAGTAATGTTTTACAGGAAGTTACAGAACAGCGGAAGCCATATGAAGGACAGCGTGTCTTGTTCCATAAATATTTATCTGATGAGTTGACTGTAAGGAAGCCAAATAATTGCTTTAGAGCAAAGTTTTCTTTTGAAAATCTATTGCAAAATAGACATTAACTTGATGTGAAAGTACATTCACAGAGTTTGGCATAGTCCCTTGTCATTTCTCTCAATGTACAATAGAATTAAGACATGCCTTATACTGAAGACAGTCACCATGAAATCCACTCAGTAAAGATATTATACTCCATTTCTATGGGATCTGACCTCTTAGGACCTATTGAGTCTGTAGCCATGATAAGGATCACCCTCTAGAACGTAGCCAGTCTGATGGGTGGCAGACATGCTATGCCATTCATAATGCAACCCTGACATTGAGCCTCTTTTCTTTGATTTCCAAACATTCTCTGATGTATATCTATGTGTTCCTTTAGTATTGTTATTAATGGATATAAGAGTCTGTTACCGGGACACAACATGACTGGAGATGGCATCTATGTGTTCCTTTAGTATTGTTATTAATGGATATAAGAGTCTGTTACCGAGACACAACATGACTGGAGATGGCATCTATGTGTTCCTTTAGTATTGTTATTAATGGATATAAGAGTCTGTTACCGGGACACAACATGACTGGAGATGGCATCTATGTGTTCCTTTAGTGTGGTTATTAATGGATATAAGAGTCTGTTACCGGGACACAACATGACTGGAGATGGCATCTATGTGTTCCTTTAGTGTGGTTATTAATGGATATAAGAGTCTGTTACCGAGACACAACATGACTGGAGATGGCATCTATGTGTTCCTTTAGTGTGGTTATTAATGGATATAAGAGTCTGTTACCGGGACACAACATGACTGGAGATGGCATCTATGTGTTCCTTTAGTGTTGTTATTAATGGATATAAGAGTCTGTTACCGGGACACAACATGACTGGAGATGGCATCTATGTGTTCCTTTAGTATTGTTATTAATGGATATAAGAGTCTGTTACCGGGACACAACATGACTAGAGATGGCAAAACTTCATCGGGCACCATAGTATCATTTTTCAGTCTATTTGTGAACTCATGAGATAATGGCATAATGTTAACAGTACAATAACTTGTGCTATTATAGTGCTTCGGCTTCATAAACGCTTAGTTTTTAAAAGTATTGTGTGTGCACGCTCCACCTTGCAATATAACAACATTTCACTTCTTGACCATAGCTAGTTGCCTTGCCAGAAAATAACTATTTCCAACATAAGGACTCATGTGGACGTCCTGCCCAGAGAAATGCCTGTGCATATATGAGTCCTGAATTAACACATCTCTAATGGGGAAAGTTCTTGAATTATGGTGGCACTTCATTTCTCTAGATGTATTTTTTATTTAAATTGTATTTGGGTACATCTTCCCATTTTAAATCAACTCATATGATGACTTTTAATAATTGTTTTACCATTATGATAACATTGTGCCAACAGTAGGAGTAGTACACCAGGTCATCAATCCTTCAAAAATGATTTACTATGATTATTAATATTGCTCACATGTTATTTCATGTTATTAATGCACATTTGTGGCCTGCTGGAGGTCATTTTGCAGGGCTCTGGCAGTACACCTCCTTGCACTAAGGCGGAGGTAGCGGTCCTGCTGCTGGGTTGTTGCCCTCCTACGGCCTCCTCCACATCTCCTGATGTACTGGCCTGTCTCCTGGTAGCGCCTGCATGCTCTGGACACTACGCTGACAGACACAGCAAACCTTTTTGCCACAGTTCGCATTGATGTGCCATCCTGGATGAACTGCACTACCTGAGCCACTTGTGTGGGTTGTAGACTCCGTCTCATGCTACCACTAGAGTGAGAGCACCGCCAGCATTCAAAAGTGACCAAAACATCAGCCAGGAAGCATAGGAACTGAGAAGTGGTCTGTGGTCACCACCTGCAGAATCACTCCTGTTTTGGGGGGTGTCTTGCTAATTGCCTATAATTTCCACCTTTTGTCTATTCCATTTGCACAACAGCATGTGAAATTTATTGTCAATCAGTGTTGCTTCCTAAGTGGACAGTTTGATTTCACAGAAGTGTAATTGACTTGGAGTTACATTGTGTTGTTTAAGTGTTCCCTTTATTTTTTTGAGCAGTGTATTTATCTATACAATATATTAAATGCTTTAGTTCACTGTCTAGCATAAAAAATAATAGATATCTCTAAATCCCCAGAACATCACTACAACTCTACATATCAATACTGGGACAAGGCAATTTGCACACCCTGAGCTTTTACAACAATGCATAAACATACAGCTGTGCAGTATAAAGGACTTGCATTAGGTAATTGATAAACAGTTCAATATTTACAAAAACATTTATGATTTGTAACTATTTGTCATTTTAAAGTGTTTTTTCCATGGTTGCAAAGGCAAGGGACCCAAATACCACTGCAATTCAAGAGTGACCCAAGTATAAATAAAACGCTGGGTTTGATCTTGAATAATCAAACAGATTAGATTTCCTCACCATTTAGTGTACACATGGAAAGCTAATTATCATTCCCGTAAAGCACTGCTCAGCACAAGGACCTGATTAATCAATCCATCTACAATATTTGTTTTACTGATTCAGGTCAGGTCAGGGTTACGACTCATTTGTGGCACAAAAACGAGGAGCTAGTTTTGAACTGGGACCGGTTTGTCGGGTTGAAGCGAGCATATTGGAGTAAGGGCACGGTTCCCTTACTCCAACTCGCTGCAACCGGACAAACCTACTGTATGCGCTGCTCATTTCACCCCGGAGGAACTCCATGGCTTAATATAACCAGTGGAAGGCAGCACACAGAATGATACTGTCACATCTGCTCCTGCTACACCCCCTAGTGGACATCCGGTGTCTCCTTGACCTGCAGCCATTTCCCCAGTTATCTCCCTCTCCCTCTTCTCTCTCTGTGTGTGTGATTGTGTGGTTGGAGACAGGTGTGCTGGAGTCAGAGCAGTTCCCCACCAGCTGCAACCCGTTCCATAATCAAGACCTCTACAAATACTCAGTCCTGCCACTTCCACTCTGCCAGATCGTAGTCTCTGTTCAGTCGGTCATGCTTCTAGCTATTTGTTGTTATTTAAGATCCTGTATCCTGCTGTGCCTATTTCCTTGCCTGATGCGGTTTCTCCTCTCACTGCAGTTTTGCCACTCTGATTCTGGTCTCCTGTTCCACATCTCACCACCCTGCAACCCTGTTCTGGATTCAACTCATCCCTTCCTTGGATTCCCCTCCAGACTTGTTTACCCTGTCCCAACCCAGCTCACTCCAACCTCAGCCTCCACATCTGGTTTCCTACAACTCATCCAAGCTTCCCTGGATCTGCACTTCCTCTCTCCCTGTGTTACAAACAATATCTTGTTTCATTCATCCCTGTTTCCTGGTCTGCGTCTGCTTTTGGGTTCCCCTGTGCTGCTCCACTTAACAGATACTCTGACTGAAACCAGGTGCTGTGCATGAATGTGAAACCTTTTTCAAACCTATTTCATACCGACCTACCTGTACATCGCAAGTGATACACCTACTCATTCAAGTTTTTTTTTTTTTTTAATTTTTTTACTATTTTCTACATTGTAGAATAATAGTGAAGACATCAACTATGAAATAACACATATGGAATCATGTAGTAACCAAAACAAGTGTTAAACAAATCAAAACATATTTTAGATTCTTCAAAGAAGCCACCCTTTGCCTTGATGAAAGCTTTGCAAACTCTTCGCATTCTCTCAACCAGCTTCATGAGGAATGCTTTTCCAACACTTGAAGGAGTTTCTACATATGCTGAGCACTTGTTGGCTACTTTTCCTTCCCTCTGCGGTCCAACTCATCCCAAACTATTTTAATTGGGTTGAGGTAGGCTGATTGTGGAGGCCAGGTCATCTGATGCAGCACACCATCACTTTCCTTTGTCAAATAGCCCTTACACAGCCTGGAGGTGTGTTGTGTCATTGTCCTGTTGAAAAACAAATGCTAGTCCCACTAAGAGCAAACCAGATGGGATGGTGTATCTCTGCAGAATGCTGTGGTAGCCATGCTGTTCAATGTGCCTTGAATTCTAAATAAGTGTGTGTCACCAGCAAAGCACCCAACACCATCACACCTCCTCCTCCATGCTTCATGGAGGGAACAACACATCTGTTCACCTACTCTGAGTCTCACAAAGACAAGACGGTTGGAACCAAAAATCTAATTTGGACTCAGACAATAGGACAGATTCCACCGGTCTAATGTCCATTGCTCGTGTTTCTTGGCCCAAGCAAGTTTCTTCTTCTTACTGGTGTCCTTTAGTAGTGGTTTATTTGCAGCAATTTGACCATGAAGGCCTGATTCAAGCAGTCTCTGAACAGTTGATGTTGAGATGTGTCTTTTACTTGAACTCTATGAAGCATTTATTTGGCCTACAATCTGAGGTGCAGTTAACTCTAATGAACTTACCCTCTGCAGCAGAGGTAACTCTGGTTCTTCCTTTCCTATGGCGGTCCTCATGAGAGCCTGTTTCATCATAGCGCTTGATGGTTTTTGCGACTGCACTTGGAAGAAACTTTAGAAGTTCTTAATTTTCCGGATTGACTGACCTTCATGGCTTAAAGTAATGATGAACTGTGGTTTCGCTTTGCTTATTTGAGCTGTTCTTGCCATAATATGGACTTGGTCTTTTACCAAATAGGGCTATCTTCTGTATACCACCCCTACCTTGTCACAACACAACTGATTGGCTCAAACGCATTAAGGAAAGAAATTCAACAGATTAACTTTTAACAAGGCACACATGTTTAATTGAAATGCATTCCAGGTGACTACCTCATGAAGCTGGTTGAGAGAATGCCAAGAGCGTGCAAAGCTGTCATCAAGGCAAAGGGTGGCTACTTTGAACAATTGCAAATATAAATTATATTTTGATTTGTTTAAATATTTTGTTTACTACATGATTCCATATGTGTTATTTCATAGTTTTGATGTCTTCACTAGTATTCTACAATGTAGAAAATAGTCAAAATTAAGAAAAACCCTTGAATGAGTGTGTCCAAACTTTTAACTGGTACTGTACATACACATCCACAAGTCCTAATTGTCTCAGACCACGGTCTTGGTCAAACAATATTTTGCGAAACACTCACCCTTAAATAATTAGCTGATTCTGAATGGATCCTGCAGTAAATGTTCACACTAAACAGTTAAGCTATAGGTTACTGTTAGTTCACAACCAGCTGTCAAAACAAGCTGCTTTATGAACCACTAGTGAGGAGATAGCAACCTTTCTCCATTACCCAGAGAGAAAGCAGTACCAGTGAAACCACAATGCTTTGTCTTTTTTCAAATAAACCAACTCAATCCCTTTTGTATTATTGTCTGTATGAAGGCTGTATGCTCAACAATATGATAACAGCATACGGTCTATTGAGGTCCAGTGAAACATATAGCCAACTATAGGGTTTAGAGGCAGGTGGAGGTACAGTATATCCGGTTCTGACCAGTCACAGTAATTAGTAATTACCTGTCTGTTGTGGTTGTTGTTTACACAAGTTGGTGAAATTAATCCTGGGAGGATCATTTAAAAACTCATTATTTGGGGATTATGGCCAAGCACATTGTGTACAATATCGAGGATCATATTCACATGAGGACAGTTTGTGGGTGTGGCTGTGGAAGGCTGGGGCGACCAAAATGTTCCAGAGCAGCCTTTATAAGGGTCAGCCCAGGTGAGGCATTGGCTAGAGAGGAAAGGAGAAGGAAAGTGGTGATCACTAAGCAGCTAAAGGTAGGTTTTCAGTCCTTCTTCTAAGTTTCATTGGAGTAAACTCATCTTCATTTCTACTAAGACTGTGTGCGCTGACTCTACAGTATGTGCTTTGTGGCAGGAGGACGTTCAGGGATGAGACCCATGGACCACAGCGTGCTGAAATGTTGTCTCTTCTCTCTATTCTTGCAAACAGGTAAGATATTGGGCTCTATTTTACTCTTCTTAAAACAGGCGTGAATTGCGCTAGAATAATGTAATCTTTGTTCCTATTAGCAGATATGAAGTCAACAGTGTAAAACATTTTTATTATATGCGATTGCAAACTGCAATATTCATTTTTATTTCTTGTCACAAACAGATGATATTATTAAAGTCATGAAAAAAAATGTACAATGAGAAATTAAATAAATATAACCCAGCAAGCACATTTCTTTCCTTGGAAGGTGTGGGAACGCATGTTTTTGGTTTTACATTGGTTGTGGGAACGCAGCCATACGTTTCCTGACTGGTAAAACTGAATGTTTTTTAAACATTCTGAGAGCAGAAGTGAAAATGTCTGTTCTGAGAATATATATTTTTAGGTTGCAGGAAGGTTCTGATAACGTTTTACTCTGGTTCCTTAAACGTTTTCCTGGGAGTTATTTTTTATTATAACATCGAATATATGTAATAATATATGCAGACAGACAGATTAAAAGTAAGTTTACATTGTAATGCTTCTGACAGCCAACGTTCTAGCTCCGTCCATAACTTTTGGACTTTATAACATTCCCAGAAAGCATGGATTATTGAGTCATTGTTAGTTTTACACTTAAGACATGACTGAATTTGTGAATTTTTTCTCTTGTATAATAAATTCTATACGTTAGTTTATACTGGATTAAGCATACATTTTCATTAACTGTAATTTTGTTAAGCTCCATTCCCTCCATTTTGTGCTAACATCAGTTCTTTTTAAGCCTAGGTTCCAATAGTTTATATATTTTAAGAGATTGCCAGTTGGATAGGCTCTCGCCAAGGTTTTGTATATCTTATATCATATGAACATCATTTTCTGACTCATATAGATTCCCTCAGGGTTGCTCTGATGTCCAAAAGATTTCAAATCTAAATTTCGTGATATGTAACTTTTAAGTTGCATGTATTTGAAAATATCAACATTGGTCAGTCCAAAATAGCATTTAAATTCTGTCATGGAAGTAAATATATTTCCTGTTACCAAGTCATTTGATGGTTTCCATTCCTTTAGATTTCCATATGGACCAATTTATCGGTGAATTCTGAAAAGCTATCTAAGGATTGTTCCATAGGGTTCTATTTTTAGGGAGTAATATTGCTTCTTGTAAAATACGTTTAATTATCTTCTATATTGTTATGAACTATGAAGTTGTTAATGTTCTTACCTTTCTCTTTTAAAAATAGACAAAAACTAAAATAAATTATTCTTGGGATGAGGATGCACATCTTTTTTACTCATATAACAGACCCCATTTCAAAGGTAACAAGCACTCATTAAGATCAGGTGTGGCCAATTAGTGGGTGCGACCAACACACCTGAACACACTTTACAAGGTAGAGGATAGTTTTGTTGATGCAGAGAACGAAATCTATATGTTTTTAGATAACAATCTTCAAACATTCTCTGAACGTTACAACAATTTTCTTGTGGTTTTTATAGAAAGTTTTTAACTTTCTGAGAATGGATTGTATTTTTTTACATTTCTTAGAACGTTCCAAAGCCAAGCAACTATCCTGCACCAATCCCAGAAAAGTTGTGGGAAGATTGTATGCAAAACAACTATAGGACAATAACGCACTTACCAAGCTCTAAAAAACATGTTCTCAGAACGTAACTGATAATGGACTAGTGATAAGAGTATCAGGTTTAGATACAGTGCAACATATAGAGAGCATGATCACTTTTCACAGTGACTCACTACTTTGAAGACATGTAACAACCTTATCCCATTTCATTTGGACTGTGTAAGTCATTTATTGTACTGTGTTGAACTATTGGAACGCCTCTTTGGTTCCTAGAAAAGTGCTTTATAAATCCAATTTTATATTCTGAAATGAAATACCCATCTCTGGTTCCACAGTATCTGCATCAGGCACTCAATCCAACGTAGCAATTACTATTATCCAAACACTATCTAATACAGCGAGTGCAAACCAACCATCCAACACAGCCACTTCATCCAGTGCAGCCACACCATCCTGTACGACCCGTCGATGTCTGGCCAGCGTGCTGATTGCGAAAGAAGCTCTGAGTCCGCCACAGTCTCCACGGTGCATCTCAATTATCCGTGTGCCGTTAATAGTGTATGAAACGCTGTCTGTCGTAAGTCACTTTCTGTTCCTTTTAATTGAGTTATGTACAATGTGGTGAGTTTCAGAGATAACATATTGACATTTCTATCGTTATGTGATGAATTATTCTCTTCCTAATAGGACACAAAAAACCTCCGCTTCGAGAGTCGTCTGGAAGTCCCGCTGGTAAGTACACTCTTAGGGGGGGAAAAGGTGCTATAACCTAAAATGGTTCTCCGGCTGTCTTCATAGGAGAACCTTTTGAAGAACCATATTTGATTCCAGGTAGAACGCTTTTGGGTTCAATGTAGAATCCTTTCCACAGAGGGTTTGACCTGGAACCAAAAAGTGTTTTCCTATGGGGACAGCCGAAGAACCCTTTTGGAACCCCTTTTTCTAAGAGTGTAGGCACAAAACTTCCAGGGTGTCATTCAAGTAAATGTGACATTTTGTAATACTACTCATTCTGATTCTAAACTACAGTCTTGGGAAGACCCAGACTTATCGTGGGACACATCAGTCTATCATCATGATATGGTTGTCCTGCCTGTCAGCAAAATATGGACTCCTGAACTCCATGTGACTAATGGGTGAGTCCACTTACAACAGAATACAATAACTTATGCTATGTTTAATTATCATTTTTCATTTAGATTTTATAACATTAGTCAATTTGTGTAATCTTCTAAATAGCAAGTGAAACATGGACAGAATTAGAGACAGTACTAATATGTTTTAAGTGGCCAAATGTTTAGGTGTGACAGTTTAAGTAGATCAATCCTCAGTCTGTTCTCAACTTCTCCTGTCTAAAGAGTGCAAACAACGATGAAGCACGGCAACAAGGATTTGCTGGTGCACAGCAACGGGACTGTAGAGCACATGGTCATCATGAACACTGTGGTGGGCTGTGAGGTCAATCTGTACAACTACCCCTTCGCTTCAGATTTCTGTGCCATCGCCCTTAATGTGTGGGCAATTAGTGGTAAGTGCATAATTTCAAACCTCATTTTGTCTGCTAAATGGCTCTTGCACACAATTATTTACCAAAGCTCTTACTAACAAAAAACAAAAAAAAACCTTTTTTTTTTGTCTGTATAGCCTAATGCAATTTAGTATATAATGCATTTCAGTTTATTTCTTTGGAATTTTCTATGCATCCTGACTGTCTAGCATTTCTTTTGGTGCTTGTTAGTGGGCTGGACACAGGGGGGCCATACTTAAGAACATTAGAAAAAGTACATTTTTTTTGTTAAAGTTTAAGCATCAGACAATTAAAATTGTTGCTGTAGTTGCATGTGATCAAAGGCTGCATGTTAACTGTTCCCATGACAACCTGGCAGATTTAGCCATATGCTAACCTCAGATGGCAATGATTATTTCCTGTAACAAATTCCGCATCCGCCTATCAAAGACCTTAAAGTTTTTTGTTGTCCCCTATTAAAGATTCCATCTTTAACTAAAGTTATCTCCCAAATTAAATAATGTTAATTCATAAGTTAAGAACATAAGAATTATATTAACAACATAACAAATGTAAGCTCTAATTCGTTGTATAGCCTAGGTCGGTAGCGTGAAATGGACAAATGCGTGGGTAAATGGTAAGCTTTCGCCTAGCCTCAAAGCGGAAGTTCAGGATTTTACAACTTGATGTTAGATGGTTCCTCACCCTAAAAGTAGTATGGGCAAGGAGAAACTAATCCATGGTTCGGTTCTCTGAACAGCCACTACAAACTTCAGCTAACTTTAGCCACCACTAACAAAAAATCTATGCGAGTGAAAGGTGAAATCATGCAATTGTCAATGTCAATTTTATAAAATATTTTTTTAATTTGTGTGGTAGTTTTTCCATCCCCTCCTGAGAACTAAGATAAAACCGAACAGAGCCTAAAATCAAAGAATGAACGAAAGCAAACATTTTGTGAATCGTTACACCCACAATGCCTATTGATAGAAACAAATATTTTTTTGTTATAAGCTATGTTATGATATTTGAGTGAGTGAACTAGTATCAAATATCTGCTTTTCCAGGATGTGGCATGTTCCTGAACTTTGGGAATGTGAGCACAACTAGCGCAAACCGTGGGGACTGGCTAACCGAGGCAGTGGAACTCAACGCTAAAGGAGGCAGAGATGATCGCAACTATCTATGGGTTAGTGAGTGCTCCTGGTGATTTCAGTTGTATTTCTTTTATGTGGGACATGTAAAGATACCTTATTCTTCCTATTTTTATGGGCAATGCTTAAACAGTTACACTCAAAGACAATACACTTACTCAAAGACAAATAATTTCTGCCTGGCTTTTTATTTTTTTTATTTAACCTTTATTTAACTAGGCAAGTCAGTTTAGAACAAATTCTAAAATGATTTACAATGACAGCCTTCCAAAAGGCAAAAGGCCTCCTGTGTGAACGGGGGCCTGGGATAACATAAATAACACAACACTACATATAGAGAGACCTAAGACAAGAACGTAGCAAGCCAGCAACACATGACAACACAGCATGGTAGCAACACAACATGACAACAACATGGTAGCAACACAACATGACAACAACATGGTAGCAACACAACATGACAACAACATGGTAGCAACACAACATGACAACAACATGGTAGCAACACAACATGACAACAACATGGTAGCAACACAACATGACAACAACATGGTAGCAACACAACATGACAACAACATGGTAGCAACACAACATGACAACAACATGGTAGCAACACAACATGACAACAACATGGTAGCAACACAACATGACAACAACATGGTAGCAACACATGACAACAACATGGTAGCAACACATGACAGCAACACATGACAACAACATGGTAGCAACACAACATGACAACAACATGGTAGCAACACAACATGACAACATGGTAGCAACACAACATGACAGCAACACAACATGACAACAACATGGTAGCAACACAACAACATGGTAGCAACACAACATGACAACAACATGGTAGCAACACAACATGACAACAACATGGTAGCAACACAACATGACAACAACATGGTAGCAACACAACATGACAACAACATGGTAGCAACACAACATGACAACAACATGGTAGCAACACAACATGACAACAACATGGTAGCAACACAACATGACAACAACATGGTAGCAACACAACATGACAACATGGTAGCAACACAACATGACAACAACATGGTAGCAACACAAAACATGGTACAAACATTATTGGGCACAGACAACAGCACAAAGGGCAAGAAGGTACAGACAACAATACATCACGCAAAGCAGCCACAACTGTCAGTAAGAGTGCCCACGATTGAGTCTTTCAATGAAGAGATTGAGATAAAACTGTCCAGTTTGAGTGATTGTTGCAGCTCGTTCCAGTCACTAGCTGCAGGGAACTGAAAAGACGAGCGACCCAGGGATGTGTGTGGTTTGGGGACCTTTAACAGAATGTGACTGGCAGAACGGGTGTTGTATGTGGAAGATGAGGGCTGCATTAGATATCTCAGATAGGGGGTGTGAGGCCTAAGATGGTTTTATAAATAAACATCAATTAGTGGGTCTTGCGACAGGTATTCAGAGATGACCAGTTTACAGAGGAGTATAAAGTGCAGTGATGTGTCCTATAAGGTACATTGATGGCAAATCTGATGGCCGAATGGTAAAGAACATCTAGCCACTCGAGAGCACCCTTACCTGCCGATCTATAAATTATGTCTCCGTAATCTAGCATGGGTAGGATGGTCATCTGAATCAGGGTTAGTTTGGCAGCTGGGGTGAAGGAGGAGCGATTACGATAGAAACCAAGTCTAGATTTAACTTTAGCCTGCAGCTTTGATGTGCTGAGAGAAGGACAGTGTACCGTCTAGCCATACTCCCAAGTACTTGTATGAGGTGACTACCTCAAGCTCTAACCCCTCAGAGGTAGTAATCACACCTGTGGGGAGAGGGGCATTCTTCTTACCAAACCACATGACCTTTGTTTTGGAGGTGTTCAGAACAAGGTTAAGGGTAGAGAAAGCTTGTTGGACACTAAGAAAGATTTGTTGTAGAGCATTTAACACAAACTCCGGGGAGGGGCCAGCTGAGTATAAGACTATCATCTGCATATAAATGGATGAGAGAGCTTCCTACTGCCTGGGCTATGTTGTTGATGCAAATTGAGAAGAGCGTGGGGCCTAGGATTGAGACTTGGGGTACTCCCTTGGTGACAGAGAGTAGCTGAGACAGCAGATTTTCTGACTTTAAACACTGCACTCTGAGGTAGTTAGCAAACCAGGCCAAAGACCCCTCAGACACCAATACTCCTTGGTATTGGCCTATCTGTCTGTCTTCACAGGTGTCGCTGAAAATGCGGTCTGAAAACCCGTTTCTGTCCCTGGTCCTGCCCAGTATACTAATCATCTTGGCTGATGTGGGCAGCTTCGCCCTGCCGCTGGGAGAGAGCAAGCGCATCCCCTTCAAGGTTAAACTGGTTCTCAGCTTCATCATGTTCCTCAACATCCTCAAGGACCTTCTGCCTGGAGGAGGCCAGTGCAGCCCCATCATCCGTGAGTGTCCTGTGTGTAATGCACCAGAATTAAATAGCATTTTGTTATAAACGGTGTGTATGTATCGGAATTATAGAGCGACTGCGCCAAAACACAAATAATTCCTTTTGTAAACGGCCAGTCAGAAACATTTATTGTATTGTAAAAATTGACTACAAAGTGTAAAAAGGAAACATTTTGTCATAAAATCAGCCTCTTCCAAAACTGAATTTGTTACCTAAGTGTGTCACAGCGTAAATTAAGATTGGGTTTGGATTCCAAACATGTCATCAATTCATGCCCCCTTTTTCCCAGGCGGCACCGTGCTGTTTGTGGAAAACTGGGCAAGTTTGTTTGCATGGCCCGATGCCCCTGGTGGGTGGAGATTTCTCCAATGTGGTCCTGTGTAGCTCAGTTGGTAGAGCATGGTGCTTGCAATGCCAGGGTTGTGGGTTCGATTCCCATGGGGGACCAGTATGGGAGAAAAAAATCCTGAAAATGTATGAACTCATTACTGTAAGTCGCTCTGGATAAGAGCATCTACTAAACATGTAAAATGCAATTGACTAGTAGGAAATGAAGCAATGGAATGGTTGAAAATGAGCAAACCCTGCCCACCCGGGGAACTAGGCCATGTCAAATTACTCATATTTCTTCATGCACTGAGAAACAGTCTTCTTCAGACAATATGGTGTAGATGGGTGGTTTGGCAGGAGCTTGATGTGCAATGCACATATTGATTGTGAAAATGGGCTTCCATAAAGTTGTTCAACAATCTTGGGCAGGATATGGATTAACTGTTACATCTCATGCTAGCTACTACTTCTGTGGGCTGTCAACCCTCAAACCAGAGACTGCCTGGTGTTGTTGGTGAGTTGGTTACACTAGCAAGCAAAGTTAGCTAGCTACATTATTTGATCAGGCTAGCTATGACACTGATGTAACTAACAGTTAGCTAAATTAGCAAGCTAGCTACCTTGATCTTGCAGTTAAAAAGGCTGTTAGCAAGGGATCTTGATTGGCTATCAGGCTAGATCTTGCTAACTGTCGCCTATTCATTGCCATTTCAGGTTGGCTAGGATGTAGCCAGCTTGCTTTCAATAATCTTTTAATTCCAACTGGCAAGCCAAAAGATCCCTGCTAGTTAACATTAGCGAATGTTAGCTAGCTAACTATACCTAATTTCAAGTCAGTTTTGCAAATTAAACAGCTAGCAAGCTAGAAAAACAGGTAAAAGTAATGAGATTTTACTGAATTACAGTTTAATGAAATCAGTCAATTGAAATAAATTCATTAGGCCCTAATCTATGGATTTTACATGACTGGGAATACAGATATGCATCTGTTGGTCACAGATACCTTTAAAAAAAAAAAGTATGGCTGTGGATCAGAAAACCAGTCAGTATCTGGTGTGACCACTATTTGCCTCATGCAGTGTGACATCTCCTTCACAGAGTTGATCAGGCTGTTGCTTGTGGCCTGTGGAATGTTTTTCCACTCCTCTTCAATGGTTGTGCAAAGTTGCTGGGTATTGGCTGGAACTGGAACATGCTGTTGGAACACACGTTGATCCAGAGCATCCCAAACATGCTCAATGGGTGACATGTCTGGTGAGTATGCAGGCCATTGAAGAATTGGGAAATGTTCCGCTTCCAGGGATTGAGTACAGATTCTTGCGACATGGGGCAGTGCATTATCATTCTGAAACATGGTGATGGCGGAGGATGAATGGCACGACAATGGGCCTCAGGATCTCATCACGGTAACTCTAATTTCAAATTACCATCGATAAAAGGCAATTGTGTTTGTTGTCTGTAGCTTATGACTGCCCATACCATAACCCCACCTCCACCATGGGGGACTCTGTTCACAACGTTGCAAACCGCTCACCCACACAACGCCAAACACGCTGTCTGCCATCTGCCCGGTACAGCTGAAACCAGGATTAATCCATGAAGAGCACACTTCTCCAGCGTGCCAGTGGCAATCGAAGGTATAGGATTTGCCCTATGAAGTCGGTTACGACGCCGGTCAGGTTAAGACCCTGGTAAAGACAACGAGCAGGCAGATGCGCTTCCCTGAGACTGTTTCTGACAGCTTGTGCAGAAATTCTTCGGTTGTGCAAACCCACAGTTTCATCAGCTGTCCGGGTGGCTCGACTCAGACCATAATGGGATCAGCCATCTTGCTTCAGGGGGAGATGTGGCGATATGCTGAGATCTACAGTATCTAAATACGTTATGTCAAGTTCATAAACACACTGCCAGACATGCACAGTACAACCTGTGATGTTAAATACTGAACAAAAATATTAAACGCAACATCTAAAGTGTTGGTCCCATGATTCATGAGCTGAAATAAAAGATCCCAGAAACGTTCCATACGCACAAAAAGCTTATTTCTCTCAAATTGTATGCAAACATTTGTTTACATCCCTGTTAGTGAGCATTTCTCCTTTGCCAAGATAATCCATCCACCTGACAGGTGTGGCATATAACGAAGCTGATTAAACAACATAATTCCACAGGTGCACCTTGTGCCGGGGACAATAAAAGGCCACTCTAAAATGTGCAGTTTTGCCACAAAACACAATGTGTTGCAGGCTAGCTGAGCTGACTGAAGACCGCAGGCATTCAACTCGCAGTAGTTGATATTGTTTCCACGGTAACATGTATTTACATCACGTGATAAAACTTTGAAACTAAGTTGCAAGGTACTTTCGCAGCAAGGTTTTGTAGAACGAGTATCACATGAAACATTCCAGTTCTTGCCATCTTAGCATACTTTTGATTTGACAGAGAAACATATGCTAGCCTAAGGTTAGATAGGCTAGCCAGCTCCCCCCAGTTTGGTTAAACATATGGTCAATAAGAGTATCTATTCGCCTCTTATTTTCTACTTTAGCCTACACACAGATCTGAATTAGAGGACCATCTTGAGATGGGTTAGGGTCACTCAGGTGGGGTGAAGTCCTCAACTTAAAAACTTCTCTCCATAGCAAAGCTAGCCTGCTGTCACTACCCTAACGTTACTTCCCTGTTTAGTTATTGAATGGCAAAGACACATATAAGAAACACCCACATCAAACCACAACCCAAAGACAACTTTTGTTTGGCTTCAGTCATGACCGCTAGCATTTCTTAATGAGACAAATCTAAAACGAGGCCAAATCAGGAAGTTCAGCCGCCCTTTCAGAATGTGCAGAAAGCTCACTCCACAGCTAGCTTGAAATGTTGCCAAGGGAGCTATCAAATTGGATATTTTTCTATAGCTCAATTGTTTGGTACATTGTCAAGGAGGCCGGCTGATGTGTATTTGCGAGCAGAGGTTCACTATTTCCAGCCCGGTATGTTACAGGGAGGAAGCTATACTGTTAGCAGCGTACTGATGTCAGTTTCATGTATACAGTACCTCTCTGCCACCATATAACACTCACACATCTCTCTCTCTCGTTGTTCTCCATAGGAAAGCACTTCTGTTTCTGTTTGGTCATCCTGGTGTTGAGCACGTTGCAGTCTATGGTGCTCACACGTCTGGCTAAGTGTGGCACTCTCTGGCCCTGCAGCCTCTCCAAGTCCAAAGACTCACTGCTTAAAGACACAGACAATGAAGAGGGTAAACCTTTTCATTCTTCTGTCGTCTGTTACCCACAGAGCAAGATATTTTTTTTTCTGATGCCAAAGAAGACGTTAACAAACCTCCTTATTAGGGCTGTCAGAGTTAATCAATTAACTCAAGTTAACGTTTTTAATTTTATTTATTTACTATTAATCGCATTGTCTGAAAGTGTTGAATATACTGAGAACATCCAAAATACATGATCTATACCGCAAAAATGTACAATACCATGTAAAAACAAGTTGACATTGAGATGAAATAATGTCCTTTCTCAATTGACCTAATTTTACTAACTGTTACATTAGACAGAATCAAGACGTCAATATTCTTGAAATGTTTCTTTGTATGAAAAATCATAAAATTACAGCTCACTTTGGAATGTATTCCCCCTCCCCCCCAGTTAATTGTTTGACAGCCCTAGTCTTTATGCAACCATTAATAACCTGACCATGATGTCATGACTTTATTGCAACCAGTCTACATTAAGGGGGTACCCCATTAAAATATATGCTTATAGGGGGAATTTAGACCATTTACTGTTACTGTTTGAGAGTTTATTTGTTTGCCATCATTTCCAATTTGTGGTCAAATATGACACCTGTTGGCACTTTTAGGGTTAAAAATTCAATCATCACCATAAACAAGTCGAGGTATTTTGTTAATGCACAACCATTCTTACTCTCTAGCTGCAGTTGATGTCTTTCCCAGCATATTTCTCGCATGTCCACAAAAATAATAATGTTAATCACGTGTTATCCCTTTTTCTCTCTTACTTTGTCTAGTATCCAAATCTGATATTACTGTCATCAAACTGAAAGCCTCAGAGGAAGAGAAGATGAATACACCCCTCCAGAAGGTGGTGAAGTTTCTCAACAAAATGGCTGCACAAGACCAGAAAAAAGCAAGATGCCATCGCTTTGCCAACAAAGTGGACTTGATCTGTTTCTGTATCTATCTCACTGTCCTCATTGTTTACGCAGTCGTAATTTTATTTTTCTCCTTTGGTTCTCGATGTGAGATCGACCATTTAGAATTCTGGGAATACTAAATTCTTTATTTGCTTTTAACAATGATATTTAAATAAATATAAAGTGTGTATTCTTCAGTAGAGATTTAACAATATTTATTTCAATATGTTTGAAACTAGCCAGTCATGTGGAATAATACATTTAGCAAATAGGACTAAATATAGCTGCAAGCAGCAATGAACAGGTTTCAAAGGATAACACAGGAGGTACAACACAGGTGGAAACACAAAAAATATGTTTGAAATACCAGAAAATGTGCTTATTTTCAGAGTAATATTGTCACGACACCAACATTTTACTAACAATGATACCAGGCCAAGTATCATGATACCTAGTAGTATCGTGATACCACAGGGAAAATTAATTTGCATCCTTTTCACCCACCCCCATGGAAATCTGTTACCGTTTTCTATACGATTTGCACATGCTACACAAAAACCTGTCCCCGATATTCACAGCTACTCAATTTAACTTCACACTGTTTACTGTATAATAGAATAGGCTACTGCAGAAAATGCCTGATATGCTCATATCCAAAGGCCTTGGGCAGGAGGAATGTAGTATGGACGGCAGGGTTGTGGTTAGAGCGTCGGGCTAGTAACCGAAAGGTTGCAAGTTCGAATCCCTGAGCTGACAGATCTGTCGTTCTGCCCCTGAACAAGGCAGTTAACCCACTGTTCCTAAGCCGTCATTGAAAATAAGAATTTGTTCTTAATTGACTTACCTAGTTAAATAAAGGTAAAAAAAAAAAGGAATATAAATGCATTCTGTGGCAGTCAAGGGAAAACACTATGCCTATATGGAACCATCTTAACTCTTCAGATAACTTTACACACACCCTCCCTCTCACACACATTAGTGCACTAGGCCTTTAATACTCCTGTATGTGCAGAAAAAAATATTTGTCATCAGAGCGAGGAGAAAATTGTTATACATCTCACAGTACAAGAGAATTGCAGATTTTGTGCTGATCAAAATCAAACATTGGAACTTCTGGGACGGCTCAAAAGACTGGATCGGTAGTCCTCAGACTGCGTTTCTGACCCACTCACATTAAACGAACGTTGGTGATGGATGCATGCCCCGAGTAGGCAACGACTCGGGGATTTTCTTTACAATCTCAAAAACTTGTCTGGGACAGCTAAATCGGGGCCAAAATCGTATAGTGTACACCCGGCTTTAGGCACCAAACAGAATCTTACAAACCCCATAAAAATATACATGTTTGATTAAGGTAGAGCTTAGAATGAAATTGATTAGGAATATGCATCCTTCCTTTGAAACACCTCTGCATATCTATCCCTTTCCCATTCTTCCTGTGCCATCCAAACTTCTGCATAGCCTACTGGTCAACTTACTGTAGTCAAAAATGATGTGAACGATGATGAAGGCCAGTGATGAAGATGCGTCTAGCTGGTGCCGAGGCCCAGCATGATTACTCAATCACGATTTATGTTATTGTTTGAATGACAGACCATCTGGGAGCTATTACAGGGGTCAAACACCTTATCAGTGGCAATCTCGATGAAAACACGTTCCCATGGAAGTCCTGGGGGTCACTGACGCCAGGATAAGATGTAAAGACTGATGAAACTTGAATCGACGAAATGAATGTTACTGTGTGAATGAAATTGTCATGTTTGGATTGTTTCAAGAGTTCATAAAGAGCTATGTATTTTGATATGTTTAATAATACTATGCTATGAATTTTGATGTTTAATAATACTATGCTATGTATTTTGATATGTTTTATAATACTATGCTATGTATTTTGATATGTTTCATAATACTATGCTATGAATTTTGATATGTTTTATATTGCTATGGACTTTGATATGTTTTATAATACTATGCTATGAATTTCTCTATGCTGTTAAGGATATTTTGTATTCTCTTTATCGTGAAGATCACTGGTACGTACCATTTGCTAATTCTATTCTTATTGCGTAACTGGAATACATCGGACTACTTTCAAATAGATAAACCGTAGTCCTCACATTTCTGAGTAATATTCCTTGAAATATTATTTGGTGGAATGTCTAATGGTAAATGTTATTCACGCTACACATAGCATATATGCTCTGTCTAACTGAGCTAAGGTTAACGCAATAATGTAATGCTAGGACATCGATTGCAAGATATTAGCTCCTTGTCCCTTAGCCTCTTAATGATTGCATAATGGTAAACCTACGCACAAGCATCTTACAGTATTCCGAGTGGTGATGCAAGGCTTGCAACCTTGGCAATACCCACTGGATACGATTATGGGCCCATAGTGTTCACATGATAATGGAGTCAGATGGTATATCATAGTAGGGTCATAGACCCCTATACTAATTTTGTCATCTTTAGACAAAGTGAATTTACACTATTCTACATTACCAGGTTGTATGCTAGCTAGTTAACATGACTAAACAACCTACTGGGCAAAAACTGGTTGAATCAATGTTGTTTCCATGCCATTTCAACCCCCAAAAAATGAATGTAATGACAGTGGATCAACATGAAAAACTGATTGGATTAGCAGAGTCATCAACATTAGGACATTTCATTTTTTTTACCCAACTTTTAAACCAAATCCAATGACGTGGTGACATTTGTTGTTGAATTCATGTTAGTTGACAACTCAACCAAATTTAAATCAAAACTAAACGTTGAACTGACATCTGTGCCCAGTGGGAATTTTGTTTATTATCAAACCCAAAAAATAGCGACCCACAACATGGTTATATACAATGCGCATAACAAGAATAACAAGTCCCCTTTTAGAGAAAAGGGTTCCAAAAGGATTCTGCAGCTGTCCCCATAGGAGAATCCTTTTTGGTTCCAGGTAGAACCCCCTGTGGAAAGGGTTCTACATGGAACCTAAAAGGATTGTACCTGGAGCCAAAATGGGTTCTTCAAAGGGTTATCCTATGGGGACAGCCGCAGAACCCCTTTTGGTTCTAGATAGCACCTTGTTATCGAAGAGTGTAATATGGGGCACAACTTTTGAACGGTGTGGGCAGACACACGGTTTTCAGCAATGGACAGGCGCAAGCATGATTGTGACGAAACTGTGCTCCGTTTGTCCTCTATGGCAGTCAGGGGTTGCGTAAACTCTTAATGAATACATGGAAAGGGGACTGTAGCTCTAGTATAGATGCAGTGTGAAGGCCTTATATTATCTCCTAACTAAGCAGGATCTCAACCTTTCTGTTTCCAATTTAAGAGTATTAACTGGTGAGAACACTTTAGTTAAATATACCGGTGCTGTTGAGTGGAACAAACTATGACAGCAAGTCAGAGCCATGCCGAACATAACTTCCTTTAAAAAGAATGTCAAAAGCTGGCGAACTGCAGCACCCCAAACGATTCCTTCTTGTTTGAGTTTGAGCAGAGACTGTGTGTATGTTTGTGTCCATCATAACATTCAATAATACATTCATTCCATTTCATCTTGCACCGTGCAATCAATTACCAGTTCTAAACATGTATTTTTCATCCCCTTACTCCTCTGAGGAGCCTCCACTGATGTATAGCCAACTGCTATGGTAACATTGCATGCCATCTATCATACATTAGGAGTTAGCATGGCAGCTTACACAGATCTGGGCCCAGGCTAGCGCATATCTACGACATGCACCACCAGCTTGATATGTACAGCAGCCACCTCCAGCAGCATCATGAACCAGTTCAGCTGTTTCTCTGCCAGTCAATGTTCACCTGTCTGTCCTGTGTGTGTGTGTGTCTCATACTCTTCGTCCTCGTCTTCACCAAGTAGCTTCTCATCAAAAGCCTCTTCCTCCAAGAAGTCCATTACCTCTCAGTCCTCCTTATCCTGCAGGACTTCCTCAGAGATGACCCTTTAGCACGTAAGAAAGGGGATTATGAATCTAAGGGAATTGTGTAGCCACAAGTTATCAACCTGTTTGTAAGGTGACAAAGTTAGATTTGATAATTCTAATGTTTTCTCTCTAACATTTGAGAAAACAGTTACCATAACTGTATATCTGAAACTCCATAACTGAAATAATATGATCATGTATGCCTGTAGCAAAGACAAACCAGCTTGACCTCCAGCCTGAGCTTTCATAAGGCTTATGATCTATCATAAAGGTTATACTGTACATTCATTCTTGCATTTAACAGCCAGAAGGTTTATACCATGTTGGAATCATATCACAGATAAACATACACCTAATGAGATATCTACCTAGCTAATAATGTTAAATATACCCTCTCTCTTTTTTCAGGATGTCAGGCTCGTATCTACTAATACAATCACATTCCAGTTCGTTTTAGCTTTAATACTAATGAATACTCTTCAAATGGTACATTTTTTGCATTTTACTTTGTACAGTCATCAAAGAAAACATTAGCATCAAAACGACAAGACACAAGCTAAATCAAGTAGGCTACCGTGGTCTGTTTTGGGTGACTGACAGAAGTTTGAAGAACAGCTAACAGGCTAGCTAGCTACCGTTAGTTAGCTCACAGACTTTCGTACTGTAGCTAGCAATCTAACTAACGCTATCTGAGGAGACACAATAGTGTCCCGGTAAAAAAATGTAATAAAGTAGACAAGTAATTAGTAAGAAAACAACTTTGCCATCATTATCATATTGTCAAATGTACTTTAGAAGGATGGCAATTGCCATACAATAGGTAGAACCGTTAGCTTCCATTAGTATTGCTAGCTATTTTTGACTATCTAAAACTCATAAAATAGCATGTCCTTTACTTATAATCTAAAAATAAGTATCTAAACGCTTACTTCATGAATGGTTGCTGCTGCCGATTTCAAAATCCACGTGTCTAGCCTGTTTTGCAATGCAGTCTGATGAGAAGTGTGCTGTGCATACGCAAATATTCGGGAACTTCAGACTGAACTTCTCTGACAATTATTAAGAAAACCAAATCGAAGCCAAATCAGACGAAGTGATTGCTTGGATGGAAGACAGTGCAAAGACACTGCACAATCTCTTGTTTAGGAGCGGGACCAGCACTAGGAAGATTTATGCAAATAAAGTTCATTGGTCCATTATCATCAGATCGCCTTGTGACTTTAGGCGGTGGACCCAAAAACGTCCCACCTGAGCCAGATGAAATTCCAAGCATTTTTTTTCAAACAGCTCTTACACAAAAAGGGCATTATCATATTTTCGCAATTTCAGAGTGTTATTTCGACCTCATAGCGTGGAAATAGCATGATAAAAATGGGAAATAACGTTTTTAACTACACTGGTCCTTTAAACCTAATAATCTATAGAGTTTAATGACAGGTGGCAGTATATCCGCTTCTGAACAGTCAAAGGTAGTAATTACATGTCTGTTGTGGTTGTTGTTTACACAGGATGGTGAAATGAATCCTGGGAGGTTAATTTAAAAACTCATTATTTGGGGATTATAGCCAAGCACACACTGTATAATATCGAGAATCATAATAACATGTAGACAGTTTGTGGGGGTGTGCATGTTCTCGTGGAAGACTTCTGTGACAAAATGTTCCAGAGCAGCCTTTATAAGGGTCAACCCAGGTGTGGCATTGGCTAGAGAGGAAAGGAGAAGGCAAGTGGTGATCACTAAGCAGCTAAAGGTAGGTTTTCAGTCCTTCTTCTAACAGTTTCATTGGAGGAAACTCATCTTAATTTCTACTAAGACTGTGTGTGCTGACTCTACAGTATGTGCTTTGTGGCAGGAGGACGTTCAGGGATGAGACCCATGGACCACAGCGTGCTGAAATGTTGTCTCTTCTCCCTATTCTTGCTAACTGGTAAGATATTGGGCTCTATTTTACTCTTCTTAAAACAACACAAATTGCACCAGAAGAATGCCATCTTTATTGTTCCTATTAGCATTCGGAAACTATTCAGACCCCTTGACTTTTTCCACATTTTGTTACATTACAGCCTTATTCTAAAATTGATGAAATTGTTTTTTCCCCCTCATCAATCTACACACAATACCCCATAATGACAAAGCCAAAACAGGCTTTAAGAAATGTTTGACCCCCTCCCCCCAAAAAAGAAGAAATCTCCATTTACATAAGTATTCAGACCCTTTACTCAGTACTTTGTTGAAGGACCTTTGTCAGCGATTACAGCCTGAAGTCTTCTTGGGTATGAAGCTACAAGCTTGGCACACCTGTATTTGGGGAGTTTCTCCCATTCTTCTCTGCAGATCCTCTCAAGCTCTGTCAGGTTGGATGGGGAGCATCGCTGCACAGCTATTTTCAGGTCTCTTCAGATATGTTCGATCGGGTTCAAGTCCGGTCTCTGGCTGGGCCACTCAAGGACACTCCGAGAGTTGTCCCGAAGCCAGTCCTGTGTTGTCTTGGCTATGTGCTTAGGGTCGTTGTCCTGTTGGAAGGTGAACCTTCACCCCAGCAGTCTAAAGTCCTGAAAGCTCTGGAGCAAGTTTTCATCAAGGATCTCTCTGTACTTTGATTCGTTCATCTTTCCCTCAATCCTGACTAGTCTCCCAGTCCATGCCGCTGGAAAACATCCCCACAGCATGATGCTGCCACCACCATGCTTCACCGTAGGAATGGTGCTAGGTTTCCTCCAGACGCAACGCTTGGCATTCAGGCCAAAGAGTTCAATCTTGGTTTCATCAGACATGGGAATGTTGTTTCTCATGGTCTGAGAGTCCTTTAGGTGCCTTTTGGCAAACTCCAACCGGGAATTTTACTGAGGAGTGGCTTCCATCTGCCACTCCACCTGCAGAAATGGTTGTCCTTCTGGAAGGTTCTCTCATCTCCACAGAGGAACTCTGGAGCTCTGTCAGAGTGACCATCGGGATCTTGGTCACCTCCCCGACCAAGGCCCTTCTCCCCCAATTGCTCAGTTTGGCCTCGTGGCCAGCTCTAGGATGAGTCTTGATGATTCCAAACTTCTTCCATTTAAGAACGATGGAAGCCACTGTGTTATTGGGGACCTTCCATGCTGCAGAATTTTTCTGTTAACCTTCCCCAGATCTGTGCTTGACACAATCCTGTCTCTGAGCTCTACGGACAATTCTTTCGACCTCATGGCTTGGTTTTTGCTCTGACAACTGTGGGACCTTATATAGACAGGTATGTGCCTTTCCAAATCATGTCCAATCAATTGAATTTACCCCAGGTTGACTCCAATCAAGTTGTAGAAACATCTCAAGGATGATCAATAGAAAGAGGATGCACCTGAGCACAATTTCGAGTCTCATAGTGAAGCGCCTGAATACTTATCTAAAGACCTGTTTTCACTTTGTCATTATGGTGCATTGTGTGTAGATTGATGAGGAACATTTCTTATTTGATCCATTTGAGAACATAACAAAATGTGGAAAGAGGGAAAGGGTCTGAATACTTTCCGAATGCACTGTATGTACAAAAGTATGTGGACACCCCTTCAAATTAGTTTATTCCGGCTATTTCATCCACACCTGTTGCTGACAGGTGTATAAAATCAAGCACACAGCCATGCAATCTCCATAGACAGACATTGGCAGTAGAATGCCCTTACTGATGAGCTCAGTGCCTTTCAATGTGGCTCCGGTCAACTGTAAGTGCTGTTATTGTAAAGTGGAAACAGCTAGGCGCAACAACGGCTCAGCCGCGAAGTGTTAGGCCACACAAGCACACAGAACGAGAGCACCTAGCGCTGAAGCGTGTAGTGTCTAACAATTGTCTGTCCTCGGTTGCAACACCAATCTGCCTCTGGAAGCAACATCAGCACAATAACTGTTTGTCGGGAGCTTCATGAAATGTCCACATACTTTTGGTCATGTAGTGTATTGGGGCGATAATGGACTAGCGATAGAGTATCAGGTCACTTTTGACAGATATTGAGTCACTACTATGAAGACATGCAACAACCTTATTCCATTTCATTTAGATTACATTGGTCATTTCTTGCACTGTGTTGTTGAACTATTGGAAAGCATCATTGGTTCCTAGAAAAGCACTATATAAATCCAATGTATTATTCTGAAATTAAATACCTGTCTCTGGTTCCACAGTATCTGTAGCAGACCCTCCATCCAATGCAGCCATTTTAGCTAGTGAAATGATTCCAGGCAATGCATCCAACACAGCGAGTGCAAACCAACCATCCAACGCAGCCATTTCATCCATTGCAGCCACACCATCCTGTACAACACGTCGATGTCTGGCCAGCATGCTGATTGCGAAAGAAGCCCTGAGTCAGCCACAGTCTCCATCATGCATCTCAAATATCAGTGTGCCGTTAATAGTGTATGAAACGCTGTCTGTCGTAAGTCACTTTCTGTTCCTTTTAATTGAGTTTTGTACAATGTGATGAGTTTCAGAGATACCCTATTGACAGTTATATCATTATGTGATGAGGAATTATTCTCTTCCTAATAGGACACAAAAAACCTTCGCTTCGAGAGTCGTCTGCAAGTCATACTGGTAAGTACACATCAAAACATCCAGGGAGACATTTAAGTAAATGTGACATTTTGTAATACTACTCATTCTAATTCTAAACTACAGTCTTGGGAAGACCCTGACTTATCGTGGGACACATCAGTCTATCATCATGATATGGTTGTCCTGCCTGTCAGCAAAATCTGGACTCCTGAACTCCATGTGACTAATGGGTGAGTCCACTTACAACAGAATACAATAACTTATGTTACGTTTCATTTATTTTTATGTGGGTTGGTGATGGAAAAGCCCACTTCTAGATTTATTTCAGTCTTATTAGTGTCATGGTTATTATATTTCATCCTCCCACTTCTAGATTTATCTCAGTCTTATTAGTATCATGGTTATTATATTTCATCCGCCCACTCTAGATTTATCTCAGTCTTATTCGTGTCATGGTTATTATATTTAATCCGCCCACTCTAGATTTATCTCAGTCTTATTAGTATCATGGTTATTATATTTCATCCTCCCACTTCTAGATTTATCTCAGTCTTATTAGTATCATGGTTATTATATTTAATCCGCCCACTTCTAGATTTATCTCAGTCTTATTAGTATCATGGTTATTATATTTCATCCGCCCACTCTAGAGCTTAAACCATTTAAGTTACTAACACCAAACCAACTTCCAAATGTCCAGACTGCCCCCAACAGAGTGCTTGCATTCAGAATTGTTATAACATTTAGAATTTCTGAACTACAACCATTTTAAATGATCATAAAAGCTCCATAGGGTTGAATGGAAAGTATTTTAAATGATCATAAAAGCTCCATAGGGTTGAATGGAAAGTATTTTAAATGATCATAAAAGCTCCATAGGGTTGAATGGAAAGTATTTTAATTTGCCACTGCTCTTACACCAGTCAAGCTATCAACACCAACCAGCGTTGACATGTTCAAACTAACTTAGATTGTTTATATACAGATTTGTTATACTATTTATACTTTCTGAACTATAACCATTTAAATGAACATGGGTTTGAATGAGAACCATAGGAATACACAGTAAGCTATTCAAAATGTTGCATAAATTAGCATGAAATAAAACTCACCAACAATAACTCTTGAACTGTTCAAGCTAGAGACGCCAAACCGACTTTTACATGTTCACTAGATCAATCCTCAGTTGTCTGTTTAGAGTGGCCAAATGTTCAGGTGTGACAGTTTTAGTAGATCAATGTTCAGGTGTGACAGTTTTAGTAGATCAATCTTCAGTTGTCTGTTTAGAGTGGCCAAATGTTCAGGTGTGACAGTTTTAGTAGATCAATCTTCAGTTGTCTGTTTAGAGTGGCCAAATGTTCAGGTGTGACAGTTTTAGTAGATCAATCTTCAGTTGTCTGTTTAGAGTGGCCAAATGTTCAGGTGTGACAGTTTTAGTAGATCAATCTTCAGTTGTCTGTTTAGAGTGGCCAAATGTTCAGGTGTGACAGTTTTAGTAGATCAATCCTCAGTCTGTTCTCAACTGCTCCTGTCTAAAGAGTGCAAACAACGACAAAGCACGGCAACAAGGATTTGCTGGTGCACAGCAACGGGACTGTAGAGCACATGGTCATCATGAACACTGTGGTGGGCTGTGAGGTCAATCTGTACAACTACCCCTTCGCTTCAGATTTCTGTGCCATCGGAATCAATGTATGGGCACTTAGTGGTAAGTGCATCATTTCAATCCTCATTCTGTCTGCTAAACCGCTCTTGCACACAATTACTTACCAAAGATCTTACTAAAAACAAGATGTTACCAAAAACAACAAAAACATTTTTTAATCTGTGTAGCCTACTGCAATTCAGTATATAATGCAATTCAGTTTATTTGTTGTCTTTGGAATTTTCTATGCTCCCTGACTGTCTAGTTTTTATTTTTGGGCTGGACACAGTAAATATTATATATTTTTTTAATTATTTTTAATTGAATTTATTTTGGGCAACAGACATATACAGCAAAATGCACAATGTGCACCCAGAGGATATAATTTGAAAGTATTAATTAAAACGCGTTTCCAAAGTGGTCCTCAATGGTAAAAACAATAACACATATAATGATTAAAAGACAAGACAAAATTAAAAACCACCATAAATACATTCATTTATATTGACATCCTAAAAAGTGGCACTATTCACTGCCCTTCTCCATAACCTTAAAAATCAACCATATTCATTTCACATTAAAACAATCTATTAATTGCACGTCTTACCGATCCTTCAAATAAATACACCTGACCAGCAGTAGGGGCCACAAGGGGCAGTGGAGTGGTTTCTCTTACTTAGACAACCTTGTCCAAAGGAAAACCTTTGCCTGCTTTTAAAGTTATTTTTACTTTTTATTTGCTTGATCTCCAAGGGAAGGCTATTCCACAGACAAATGCCTGTATGGAAAAACATGCTCCTCGCAGTACTGTTTCCTCTTGGGAGTTTACAAGACAAAACAACAGCTCTGGTATTGTGACTGTGTTGGTTATAGACAATTTCAATGTGTTTTTTTCATGTAACCAGGGGCACGGTCATTTAACATGTCAAACATATGATTAAGTTTAAGTTGGTCCACTCTGGACTCCAAAGACAACAAGCCCATCTCCCAGAACTCCTGTACCCCTATGTGGGTCCTAGGGGGGGACATTCAGCATATACCTGATAACATTATTTTGCATGACCTGCATTCTCTTTTTCAGCTTTTTTGATAGCCCACTATACCAAGCAGAGCAGCATAATCAAAATGACACTGTGATTCAATGTAGTGACAAGGTTGAGACAAGCAGTTTCTTAACTTGAATATTAAAATATCTAGTGTTACAATATAAAAATGTAAATTTGTTTGCTGTTAAAATTCTTTCTAAAATGGCAATCAGGTCTCCAGAAAGGGATTGATCTAGAGACACACCAAGATAAGATACACTTGTTTGAGATTCAACCTCCTTGCACAGTTTACCGTTATCTTGTCAGCACTAAGCAATCTACGTTTTGTTCCAAACAAAATCGATTCAGTTTTTCACAAATGTAGTGACAATTTGTTGTCAGACAACCAATCTCTAACAAAATACAATTCCTTACTCAGGGTCTCCTTTATGTAAACTGTATCCTTCCCTGATACCAGTATGGCTGAATCATCAGCATAAAGCAAGAGTTTGCACTTTACTGTATCTGGTATATAAGAAATAAGAGAGGCCCTAAAATTGATCCCTGTTGTACTCCACGGGATATTTCTTTGGCCTCTGACAGAACATCACCAACATTACATACTTGTGTTCCGTTGGTCAGATAGGTGGATAAGTCAAGTATCAGTGGAATGAGCTGTTCTAAAGCCAGATTGGAGTTCATAAGTCAAGTATCAGTGGAATGAGCTGTTCTAAAGCCAGATTGGAGTTCATAAGTCAAGTATCAGTGGAATAAGCTGTTCTAAAGCCAGATTGGAGTTCATAAGTCAAGTATCAGTGGAATGAGCTGTTCTAAAGCCAGATTGGAGTTCATAAGTCAAGTATCAGTGGAATGAGCTGTTCTGAAGCCAGATTGGAGTTCATGAAAACGTTTGTGCTCCAGAAGGTATCCCTCAAGTTGATTAAACTCATCTCTCAAAAACTTTGGAAGGTGGTGAGGATTGTGGCCTGCTGGAGGTCATTTTGCAGGGCGCTGGCAGTGCACCTCCTTACACAAAGGCGGAGGTAGCGGTCCTGCTGCTCGGTTGTTGCCCTCCTACGGCCTCCTCCACGTCTCTTGATGTACTGGCCTGTCTCCTGGTAGCGCCTCCATGCTCTGGACACTACGCTGACAGACACAGCAAACCTTTTTGCCACAGCTCGCATTGATGTGCCATCCTGGATGAACTGCACTACCTGAGCCACTTGTGTGGGTTGTAGACTCCGTCTCATGCTACCACTAGAGTGAGAGCACCGCCAGCATTCAAAAGTGACCAAAACATCAGCCAGGAAGCATAGGAACTGAGAAGTGGTCTGTGGTCACCACCTGCAGAATCACTCCTTTTTTGGGGGTGTCTTGCTAATTGCCTATAATTTCCACCTTTTGTCTATTCCATTTGCACAACAGTATGTGAAATTTATTGTCAATCAGTGTTGCTTCCTAAGTGGACAGTTTGATTTCACAGAAGTGTGATTGACTTGGAGTTACATTGTGTTGTTTAAGTGTTCCCTTTATTTTTTTGAGAAGTGTCCTGTTAGGCTGGCTGTCCCGACATCGGTACACTTATGACAACATCCAGCTCAATTGCAGGGCGCGAAATTCAAAATCTATTTTTTTTTAATATTTAACTTTCACACATTAACAAGTCCAATACAGCATTTGAAAGATAAACATCTTGTTAATCCAGCCAACGTGTCCGATTTTTAAAATGTTTTACAGCAAAAACACCACGTATATTTATGTTAGTTCACCACCAAATACAAAAGAGGACAGACATTTTTCACAGCACAGGTAGCATGCACAAAGCCAACCTAACTAACCAAGATCCAACCAAACAAACCTAGAAACAACTTCCTCAGATGACAGTCCTATAACATGTTACACAATAAATCTATATTTTGTTCGAAAAATGTGCATATTTGAGCTATAAATCAGTTTTACATTGATGCTACCATCATAGCTACAGTCAGAAATAGCACGGGAGTAGCCAGAGTAAATACAGACACCAACGTCAACTACCTAATTACTCATCATAAAACATTTCAGAAAAATATATGGTGTATAGCAAAATGAAAGACAAAGATCTTGTGAATACAGACAATATTTCCGATTTTTTAAAGTGTTTTACAGCGAAAACACAATATATCGTTATATTAGCTTACTGCAATGGCTAACACACAACAGCATTGATTCCAAGTAATCGGTAGCGATAGCACAGCTCGACAGATATATGAAATAGCATCCCAAATTGGGTCCTTATCTTTGTTGATCTTCCATCAGAATGTTGTAAAGGGGTCCATTGTCCATAACCGTCTTTGTTTGGATCCAGAACTAACTATTTCCCTCTTGAATTAGCAAGCACACTGGCCGTGCGGCGCTAACCTCTCCTTCTTGAAAAAATTCTTCCAACGCATCACGTCTAAAGTCCCGAATAAATTTCAATAATATAATTAAACTATATTGAAAAAACATACTTTAGGATGATATTGTGACATGTATCAAGTAAAATCGAAGCCGGAGATCATATTCACCTATAACGACGGTTTTCAAGGACGCAATTCCAGGTCCAACTTCGCGCCTTCGAAAAAAATAAATAATGGCGGACCTCTCACTCCAAGAGGCTGTATTCAATCCCAAAACGAGATAATCAAGTCATTTCTGCTCTCACTTCCGCTTGACACCCAGGGGAAGGCGTATGACGTGTTTCTATAGTCCCAAGTGACATGCCCTTTTATAGACAAGCTCTTGAAAAAAGACCTCGCATTTGGAAATCTCACTTCCGGATAGGAAATGGGCTGCAGAAAGAGTTCTGGTTCACTTAGAGAAATAATTCAAACGGTTTAAGAAACTAGAGAGTGTTTTCTATCCAATAGTAATGATAATATGCATATTGTACGAGCAAGAATTGAGTATTGAGCCATTTGAAATGGCCACCTATTTCCAGGTTACTCAATGCTGCCCCTTGCAGCCATAAGAAGATATACGTATATAAAAAAAAAAAAAAAAAACTATGGTTTGATCTTTGAGTGAGAGAACTAGTATCAAATATCTGCTTTTCCAGGATGTGGCATGTTCCTGAACTTTGGGAAAGTGAGCAAAACTAGCGCTAACCGCGGGGACTGGCTAACCGAGGCAGTGGAACTCAACGCTAAAGGAGGCAGAGATGATCGCAACTATCTATGGGTTAGTGAGTGCGCCGGGTGATTTCAGTTGTTTTTTTATGAGGGACATGTAAAGACACTACTTTTTCTATTTTGTAAGGCGAAGCTTGAACAACAATTACACTCAAAAGAGACAATACGCTTGAATCAACATTAGCATAGCTAGATGTACACAACCGATGGTGAAGGATGTGGACTCATGGACATTAGAATTCTGAAAACATCTGACAGTTTGATTTTGAAGTGTAATGCTCTTCCCTTTCAATGTCAAACAAACGTCTAGATGCTGAAACTCTTTCTCTCTTGCCTACCTGTCTGTCTTCACAGGTGTCGCTGAAAATGCGGTCCGAAAACCCATTTCTGTCCCTGGTCCTGCCCAGTATTCTAATCATTGTGGCTGATGTGGTGAGCTTCGCCCTGCCGCTGGGAGGGGGCGAGCGTATCTCATTCAAGGTTACACTGGTTCTCAGCTTTATCATGTTCCTCATCATCCTCAACAACCTACTGCCTGGAGGAGGCCAGTGCAGCCCCATCATCCGTGAGTGTCCTGTTTAAACAGTTACATCACAACAAAACACAACAGCCTAGATCATCAATAAAACATTACATCATACAAGACATCACATTACTCTATTATTACAAATGTACAATATAAAATCCACCACACCACAACATTACAATGTGTGTGTATAGAGTGCATCCATATAACACTCACACATCTCTCTCTCTTTCGTTGTTCTTCATAGGAAAGCACTTCTGTTTCTGTTTGGTCATCCTGGTGTTGAGCACGTTGCAGTCTATGGTGCTCACACGTCTGGCTAAGTGTGGCACTCTCCAGCCCTGCAGCCTCTCCAAGTCCAAAGACTCGCTGCTTAAAGACACAGACATTGAAGAGGGTAAACTTTTTCATTCTTCTGTCGTCTCAGTTACCCACAGAGCAAGATGTATATTTTTTATGTTTGCAAAAGCAGACATAAAACAAAACGTCCTTATACAACCATTTATAACCTAACCATGATGTCATAATGACATTATTGCAACCAGTTTTACTGGGTACCCCATTAAAAAAAATGTATCACCAAGTTGTATTTTATTGATTCACAACCTTTTCATTCTTACCCTTAGCTGCAGTTAAAGCATGCAGTTGATGTCTTTCCCAGCATATTTTCTTGTTACCATCATTTGTCTTGCGTGTACGCTGGTCTGGCCAGCTTCTCCATTTGATCTTTAAACTGTCACTGAAAACGATGTCATGAATGGTTTAAGGTTTAAATGAAGGGTGTGCCGGGTACTCCGACAAAACTAATATTTTTTTTGTATTTGTAATTACCTGTGATCGGAAACAAGTAATTTTCAGCTGCCAGCACGCATCTCTCTGTCACAAATGGTGTGAAGCGTTGTAAATAGCCTAACTAAATTGTCTGTAAAGAAACGGGCGAGGTATAGTTTAAGGCTGCTGTCACGATTGGATTAGAACAAGCGTATCTCTCCCGCCCTCACTTCCTGACTGTCATTCCCCGGCACCAGTCACACATATGCTAGGTTCACGTGCTAATCGATACTAGGAAATTCGCAAAATTCCGACTTCCTAACTTGTTGTAGTTGTACACCACGGGTGGTTGGTGGCACCTTAATTGGTGAGGACAGGCTCATGGTAATGGCTGGAGTGGAATGGTATCAAATACATCAAACACATGGTTTCAATTCCATTAGCTCTGTCCCGGCCATTATTATGAGCCGTTCTCCTGTCAGCAGCCTCCTGTGTTATACACCTACCTAGAGAAGAACCTTTAAACCACTTTCAGGAACAAGTGTTCTGTCAACAATGTCACTAAATCATGTAGGAACTCTAAACAAGGCACAGCAACCCTGGCTATTGGCGCCGTACAGACAACACCAGCTGCTATAGAATCACACAGGGTCACAGATACATTATCAGTGTGTTTCCGGCCCAGAATGGCGTCAAACTTTAACCATAACATTCAACACTGGCAGACATTTCATACTGGCAGGTTAACAAGTCATCAACAGATATGAGTTTAATATTATTCATCTTAAATTCCCCACTAAATCCTGTGCATTTTTAGCTGTCGGGATAGTTTCTTAGCTTTGAACAATGCGTGAATGAGTGAAGGAACATACAGATGCGTTGTGAGATGTGCTCTGAGTGACAGCGCAGTGATTTGCGATTGAGGTATGTTCTTTACCTGCATTTAAAGCACACTTCTGGGTTTTCCGATCACGGGTAAGTCCGATTACAAGATTCAACTGTGATAAAATGGATACGATTACAAATAGTTTTAACAAAAATGCCTTAATTTTTTAGCTCTTTATTTAATAGTGTTATATTTAAGCAATAAGGCCTGAGGGGATGTGGTATACTGTATGGCCAATATATCACGACTAAGGGCTGTTCTTAAGCACAACACAACGCAGAGTGCCTTGATACAGCCCTTACCCGTGGTATATTGGACATATACCACAAACCCCAGAGGGGCCTTTTTGCTATTATAAAACTGGTTACCAACAAAATTAGTGCAGTAAAAATGTATGTTTTGTCATACCCGTGGTATACGGTCTGATATACCAAGGCTGTCAGCCAATCAGTATTCAGGGCTCGAACCACCTAACCACCTCTCTCTTACTTTGTCTAGTATCCAAATCTGATATTACTGTCATCAAACTGAAAGCCTCAGAGGAAGAGAAGATGAATACACCCCTCCAGAAGGTGGTGAAGTTTCTCAACAAAATGGCTGCACAAGACCAGAAAAAAGCAAGACGCCATCGCTTTGCCAACAAAGTGGACTTGATCTGTTTCTGTATCTATCTCACTGTCCTCATTGTTTACGCAGTCGTAATTTTATATTTCTCCTTTGGTTCTTCATGTGAGATCAACCATTTAGAATTCTGGGAATACTAAATTCTTTATTTGCTTTTAACAAAAATATTTAAAGAAATGGTGGTCATATGATAAGAGAAGGCATTACTATATCGTTCCTATTATGGCGTCTGTGAGCGCATGGGCAGTGCCATTGAGTCAATCTCCATTTTCAAGAAGTCCATTTTCTTCTTCTACTATTTCTATGATTTGGTAAACAAACTGAAAGGGTGCATACTGCCACATGTAGTGTACAGGTATAAAGTTAAGGTAGAACTCTAATGAATACATGTAATGGGGACTGAAGCGCTATAATCCCCCAGAATAGAGGGCTAGAACTGTAATGAATACATGTAATGGGGACTGTAGTGCTATAATCCCCCAGAATAGAACCTTAGAACTCTAATGAATACATGTAATGGGGACTGAAGTGCTATAATCCCCCAGAATAGAGGTCTAGAACTCTCATGAATACATGGACAGTGGACTGTAACTGTAGTATTAGTAGTGTGGAAACAAATCAACCGTGTGTTACTTCCTATAGAGGCAGTGTGAAGGCCTTATATTATCTCCTATCTAAGCAGGTTCTCAACCTCAGGCTGAGATATCAAATTGTTTCACGATCATCTCCTCCACCTGCGCTGGGCTGTATTTGTGGTACCTCTCAGGGTGTTTGGAGAAATCAGCATGGTCACATCTGTGTAAAGTACAGGTAAAGGACCATAATAAAGGAATATCACTGTACCAGCGTTCTGTATGACATTCTTACTGCCCATCACTATTGAACAGTGCTGAATAAAAAATATACTTGACATACAGTGCCTTGCAAAAGTATTCATCCCCCTCTGCGTTTTTCCTATTTTGTTGCATTACAACCTGTAATTTAAATAGATTTTTATTTGGATTTCATGTAATGGACATACACAAAATAGTCCAAATTGGTGAAGTGAAATGAACAAAACAACATCTTTCAAAAAATTCCAAAAAATAAAGAACGGAAATGGCTATAAAGCCCCTAAATAAGATCTGGTGCAACCAATTACCTTCAGAAGTCACATAATTAGTTAAATAAGGTCCACCTGTTTGCAATCTAAGTGTCACATGATCTCAGTATATATACACACCTGTTCTGAAAGGCCCCAGAGTCTGTAACACCACTAAGCACCACCAAGCAAGTGGCCCCATGAAGACCAAGGAGCTCTCCAAACAGGTCAGGGACAAAGTTGTAGAGAAGTTAAATCCATTATTTAAAAAATTGAAAGAATGTGGCACCACAACAAACCTGCCAAGAGACGGCCGCCCACCAAAACTCACAGACCAGGCAAGGAGAGCATTAATCAGAGAGGCAACAAAGATAACCCTGAAGGAGCTGCAAAGCTCTACAGCGGAGGTTGGAGTATCTGACCACAGGACCACTTTAAGCCGTACACTCCACAGAGCTGGGCTTTACGGAAGAGTGGCCAGAAAAAAAGCCATTGCTTCAAGAAGAAAATAGGCAAACACGTTTGTTGTTTGCCAAAAGGCATGTGGGAGACTCCCCAAACATATGGAAGAAGGTACTCTGGTCAGATGAGACTAAAACTGAGCTTTTTGGCCATCAAGAAAAACACTATGTCTGGTGCTAATCCAACACCTCCCATGACCCTGAGAACACCATCCCCACAGTGAATTATGGTGGTGGCAGCATCATGCTGTGGGGATGTTTTTCATCGGCAGGGACTGGGTCAGAATTGAAGGGATGATGGATGGCGCCAAATACAGGGAAATTCTTGAGGGAAACTGTTTCAGTCTTCCAGAGATTTGACTGGGACGGAGGTTCACCTTCCAGCAGGACAATGACCCTAACATACTGCTAAATCAACACTCGAGTGGTTTAAGGGGAAATATTTAAATGTCTTGGAATGGCCTAGTCAAAGCCCAGACCTCAATCCAATTGAGAATCTGTGGTATGACTTAAAGATTGCTGTACACCAGCAGAAGCCATCCAACTTGAAGGAGCTGGAGCAGTTTTGCCTTGAAGAATGGGTAGAAATCCCAAGGGCTAGATGTGCTAAGCTGATAGCAACATACCCCAAGAGACTTGCAGCTGTAATTGCTGCAAATGGTGGCTCTACAAAGTATTGACTTTGGGGGGAGGGGTGAATAGTTATGCACGCTCAAGTGCCACGGGAGGTGAATACTTTTGCAAGCCACTGTAGATGTCAAAACATACATGGTACACCTCAGTTTCAGCTACAGTATTTGAAACATATAATTTAGCCAACCACTATAGAAGTATTTCTACAACTTAAATTTTAAATGCAATGGGCAAATTATAAATCAATATCATGTTTGCAATTCCTTTTCAGTCCATGGGGTGTACATTTTGTTATTTTGATTTCCGAGTCAAAACGGAGTGAAAAAACTGAAAACGAGAGCCTTACACCCATCGAGCCACTTCCTATGGAAGAATCGATTGGTTTCAGGGAGATGACAAAGACATCTACACGTAAATACATTACAGTCCTTACCTAAATGGCCGGTGGTTCGTGAGCAAAGTATTATTATTATTTCGAGGGTAGTTTCCAAATGTACAATAAGTTTGACTCTTTGTCTCTCCCTCTCTTTATCTACCCCTCCCTCTCCATATGTGTACCAAGCCGTCATATCTTGTCAGTCCAGTAGGGACCTTTGTCTCATGTAAGTGTGTATGTGTATTCTGTGTTATTATTTATTTAGTATATAAATAATTAAATCAACGTGTAGTACTGAATAATCAACTTCTTACGTGGCGCCCCAAATTCCTAATGAGTTAATTGTTACATGATTCATTTAATTGTGTAACAATTAAACAGTTAGTTGATTCGATAAATAACAGTCACCACATTAATGCAAGTCACATCACCCCTCATCCTAAATTTTGCTCACTCTAGCTCAACAGCACTTTGATTAAATCGATGTAATGTTTCAATTTGCGTCAAGTGTGTTTTTATCCACTAGATGGCAGTAATGTTCTACCATTGTAACCTAAATAAATTGTCATGACACTGTCTCACTGGGCATTTTCTAATGTGAAAGGTTTGCTTCAACTGCATGATTATGGCAGTAGAGTGATAAAGATTCATAGCCCAAGGCCCGAACCTACAGGCACAAACAACAAACAGATGACTGGGTGCACTAACACATAAAAATCTTGGACGATGTAGGCGTGCGGTGTCAAAGCATGACAAATGTTGTCAATACAATATCTAAAAAGCCAAACGGATCCTCTATCTGCCCCAAAATGTTTTTTGAAGCTCATTAAAGAAGGGTGTGTTGTCAATGGTGAGAGCTTATGGTGAGGCAGGAAAAGCCTGACCCTGGTGCCTGTGTTTGCATGTGTGTTCATTTCTGGACTGATGTAATGGATATAAATTCCATTAAAGAAATGCACTAGAAAATGACGATAATTGCTTCAAACCACACATTTCATTATATTATAGCACTGCAGTGGTAGTTTTATTGCTGTTTTAAGGCTCCTATTGTAGACATATTGCCTAGTTGCCAATGTAACTTGTAGAATATGCAACTCAATGCATTCAATCCTGACTTTTTGTTTTCAGAGCATCTCCACAAACAACAGACAAGGAGCCAGAGATCATCAGACACCAGTTGATAATTGAAGTACCAAAAAAGCCAGTAGACATCATACTGACAGAGATTTTTTTTAAGTATAAAGTACAAGTCATATTATATACTGAACAAAAATATAAACGCAACATGCAACAATTTTACTGAGTTACAGTTCAAATAAGGAAATCAGTCAATTGAAATAAATGCATTAGGCCCTAATCTATGGATTTCACATGACTGGGCAGGGGTGCAGCCATGGGTGGACTTGGGAGGACATAGGCCCACCCATTGGTTTTTCCCACAAAAGGGATTTATTACAGACAGAAATACTCCTCAGTTTCATCAGCTGTCTGGGTGGCTGGTCTCAGACGACCTTGCAGGTGAAGAAGCCGGATGTGGAGGTCCTGGGCAGTCAGCATGCCAATTGTACGCTCCCTCAAATCTTGAGACATCTGTGGCATTGTGTTGTGTGACAAAACTGCACATTGTAGAGTGGCCTTTTATTGTCCCCAGCACAAGGTGCACCTGTGTAATGACCGTGCTGTTTAATCATCTTCTTGACATGCCACACCTGTCAGGTGGATGGTTTAACTTGGCAAAGGAGAAATGCTCACTAACAGGAATGTAAACAAATTTGTGCACAAAATTTGCAAGAAATGTGTTTTTTGTGCCTATGGAATATTTCTGGGATCTTTTATTTCAGCTCACGAAACATGGGACCAACACTTTACATGTAGCGTTTAGATTTTTGTTTAGTATAGCTGTATCTCTACTAGAACATGTGTTAAATGTAGTGGTAGTACAAGGAACCTATACTCTCAAGAAGTGAGCAATACAACCGTAAAATGGCTAAACAGATACAACAATATGCAACACTATATACATTGCACCAGGAGATGTCTGACTCTTTGCACACTCACTGGACTCTACCCACACACTCACACATACATTGTCACTGCATCACACACATACACACACTACATACACTCACACACATATAACATGCACACAAAGTGATGTACTGCGTACGGCCAAGCACATCACTGGGACCAAGCTTCCTGCCATCCAGGAACTCTATACCAGGCAGTGTCAGAGAAAGGCCCTAAAAATTGCCAAAGACTCCAGCCACCATAGTCATAGACTGTTCTCTCTGCTACCGCATGGCAAGCAGTACCGGAGCGCAAATTCTAGGTCCAAAACACTCCTTAACAGCTTCTATCCCCAAGTCATAAGATTGCTGAACAGCTAATCAAATGGCCAGCCTTACTATTTACATTACCCCCCCCCTTTTGTTTACACTCCCTGCTACTCTTTATTATCTATGCATAGTCACTTTAACCCATGTATATAGCCTCCTTATTGTTATTTTATTGTTGCCCTTTAAAAAAAAAATGCTATTGTTAATTTTCTTACTTTTTAACTGCATTGTTGGGTGGAGCATTTCACTGTAAAGTCTACACCTGTTCTATTCGGCATATGTGACAAATACAATATGATTGATTGTCTAGAAAACAACTAGAGTAAAGGGTAACCATGGTCTCCCAAGTGGTGCAGCGGTCTAAGGCACTGCATCTCAGTGCAAGAGGCGTCACTACAGTTCCTGTTTCGAACCCAGGCTGTATCACATCCGGCCGTGATTGGGAGTTTCCATAGGGCGATAGGGGTAGGCCGTCATTGTAAATAAGAATTTGTTCTTAACTGACTTGCCTAGTTAAATAAAAAAATAAACATTAAGGGCAGACGTGCGTTCTGTTTGCTATGTTGCAGAACGGTTTGTACTGAACGACACGTTTTCCAAAAAGGCTGTTGTACGTTCTTGAACAGACTTTTAGGTATGTTTGCTCCCGTTTGGTGGGTGCGGTGAAATGTGAATTAAAGCAATGAGTTACATATTTAAAGGGCAGTGGCCATGCTGACAGCGTTCCCCAAACTAACCCCTCCCATATACCTTTTTTTACTGATCGTTCAGTACAGCACCGTTTCCATTCAATTTAACGTTCCAGACCGTAAAAACGTACTGACCGCAGCCCTGGTTTCCTTGACACAGATTAAGCCTAGTTCTAGACAAAAAAACACTTTCAATAAATCATCTCCATTGAGCTTGATTTTTAGTCTAGGACTAGCCTCAATCTGTGTACATTAGCAGCAACAGAAATATTACACTGAGTAGATGTAGGTAGGTACAGCCATAGTGGGGCAAACTATTCTCCAACTTGCAACTAAAATTATTATGACATTCTCATTCATTATTTAGTTTTATTGTGGCCATGGAACCTTTGGGTCAGCATAGCACCCACCAAAAATGTAATGTCAAACACCCTACGAGAGCTTTTAAACCCAGTCTCTACGTTCAGCGGTGTACACTTTTAACATTAGGATATCCTGTGGGAGCAGCTAGAACCTTTTAGCACTCTGGTTGCTAATATGTCAAAGAATATGGCTCCATTTCACAACCAGGGGCAAATGAGCGAGATTTACTACATTGAAATTAGGACTGGGATTGCTGTGTTTTACTTTTTTTTTTTTTTTTTTTACTCGAGCCAAAAAAACACTCACGTTACATTTTACACGTTACATGTGGACCCCCATAGTACAACTGGTTATTCTCAACAGAAAAGTCTGTAAATTATTCAGTTGTTCCTGATGCTTTCATCAGAGTAAGAACCACTGTGCTAACCCTTCTGATGCTATACATAAATATCAGAGTTACTCTCTAATTTAAACTGCAGGTAGATGCATATGTCCAGACAATTAGTCCACAACCAGCTGTCAAAACAAGCTGCTTTATGAACCACTAGTGAGGAGATAGCAACCTTTCTCCATTACCCAGAGAGAAAGCAGTACCAGTGAAACCACAATGCTGTCTGGTGCCCATGCATGATGCCTTTTCAAATAAACCAACTCAATCCCTTTTGTATTATTGTCTGTATGAAGGCTGTATGCTCAACAATATGATAACAGCATACGGTCTATTGAGGTCCAGTGAAACATATAGCCAACTATAGGGTTTAGAGGCAGGTGGAGGTGCAGTATATCCGCTTCTGACCAGTCACAGTAATTAGTAATTACCTGTCTGTTGTGGTTGTTGTTTACACAAGTTGGTGAAATGAATCCGGGGAGGTTCATTTAATAACTCATTATTTTGGGATTATAGCCAAGCACATCCTGTACAATATCGAATATCATATTCACATGTAGACAGTTTGTGGGGGTGTGCATGTTCTCGTGGAAGACTGCTGTGACAAAATGTTCCAGAGCAGCCTTTATAAGGGTCAGCCCAGGTGTGGCATTGGCTAGAGAGGAAAGGAGAAGGCAAGTGGTGATCACTAAGCAGCTAAAGGTAGGTTTTCAGTCCTTCTTCTAAGTTTCATTGGAGTAAACTCATCTTCATTTCTACTAAGACTGTGTGCGCTGACTCTACAGTATGTGCTTTGTGGCAGGAGGACGTTCAGGGATGAGACCCATGGACCACAGCATGCTGAAATGTTGTCTCTTCTCTCTACTCTTGCAAACAGGTAAGATATTGGGCTCTATTTTACTCTTCTTAAACAGGCACTAGAAGAATATAGTCTTTATCGTTCCTATTAGCATATTTTAAGTAAACATTGCGAAACAAGCATTTCAAATGGTTATCGCAAGCTGAAATATTCAAAACATGTTTTAAACTGATCATTTTGATGCACTGCTTGAGCTGTGTGTGAAACAAAATGCAGCACATTGACTTTCAGATTATCTTACTAAAGTCATGAAAACAATTAGAAATAAAATATGCAAATACATTTAAGTGTATTTAAGCTGTATAATATTTTGCACTAAAAGCTGGCCACGTAGTATGTTGTTTGATCTAAACCTTTTTGATCTATACCAGGTTTAGATTACTTTTCACACTTATTGAGACACTACTATGAAGTCATCAGAAATACTCTAAATGGGGAGATGGGAAACTACATTTGATTCGTATTAACGTCCATTGTGTTCAATGTCCATGCTTTGTCAATTGGCCGCACAGTGCATTCTGGGTACCGGTAAATCTGGGACAAGGAGTGGCGCCAGCTCAAAAACCCAACATTAGCATGAATTACATGAAAAGAAAGCACAACATTAGAAATATCTTCAGAGATCTGAGATATTTAACTTGTTTACCTAGTTTTTGATTTGTGACACTACGTACTTTTAAAGAAAAATAAACAGGTTATGAGTCTAGGAACAAACTTTCTACAAGGGATTTCGGGACGATTAGTTTAACCGCGTGACACAGCATATGACAACGTGAACGCGATTGTCTAATGTGCGGAGCGTTATACGTTCCTCCATTCATTGACCAATGAGATTCCTATCCTCATTTCTTCAAGTATTTCTGCTACCATGAAGCAAGGCAACAACCTTATGCGATAGAATTTAGATTACGTTTTTTATTTATTGGACTGTGGTTAAAATATTGGAAGGCATCATTGGTTCCTAGAAAATCGATATAGAAATCCAATGTATTATTCTGAAATGATATACCTGTCTCTGTTCCACAGTGTCTGCAGCAGACCCTCCATCCAATGCAGCCATTTTAGCTAGTGAAATGACTCCAGGTAATGCATCCAATACATCCACTGCAGCCCAACCATCCAACACAGCCAGTGCAAACCAACCATCCAACCCAGCCAGTGAAAGCCAACCATCCAACACAGCCAGTGCAAACCAACCATCCAACACGACCAGTGCAAACCAACCATCCAACGCAGCCAGTGCAAACCAACCATCCAACACAGCCAGTGCAAACCAACCATCCAACGCAGCCAGTGCAAACCAACCATCCAACACAGCCAGTGCAAACCAACCATCCAACACAGCCAGTGCAAACCAACCATCCAACGCAGCCAGTGCAAACCAACCATCCAACGCAGCCAGTGCAAACCAACCATCCAACGCAGCCAGTGCAAACCAACCATCCAACACAGCCAGTGCAAACCAACCATCCAACACAGCCAGTGCAAACCAACCATCCAACGCAGCCATTTCATCCAGTTCAACCACACCATCCTGTACAACACGTCGATGTCTGGCCAGCATGTTGATTGCGAAAGAAGTTCTGAGTCAGCCACAGTCTCCATCATGCATCTCAAATATCAGTGTGCCGTTAATAGTGTATGAAACGCTGTCTGTCGTAAGTCACTTTCTGTTCCTTTTTATTGAGTTTTGTACAATGTGATGAGTTTCAGAGATAACATATTGACAGTTATATCATTATGTGATGATTAATTATACCACAACATTGTTGAAAACTCATTTCTAATTGGCTAAAAGGGCATACTAAAATGGACATTAAAACCAGCTAACGGGACAGTTGAAAAAGATATCGTGCCAATTGGAAAATAAATAGGGACACCTTGCAATCATGATGTATGATGTGCCTACACACGCAGACCGTACTTGCTACAAAGTTACAGAAAGCTAAACCAACAACCACACAAACCGAAATTGGATACATTGTAAACGCAGGTGCTCCGGGGAAAAACCTCGCTAGCTAGCATTGATTTGTTTTTGCAGACTTCGTTTTTTGAGCATCTGATGACCTAATGTGGTGAGTGATGAAAATACATTGTTGCAGTCATGACGGCAGCGCTATGCTGTCAAATCTTCCCACGTTTCTAGTTTGACCAGCTGTTTTCAACAACTGGTATTTTTGAATTAGGTTCCTATATTGGCAGATTTGCTAGCAACAAACTATTTAGCTAGCTTCTAGCCTAGTGTTTGATATGTAATGCGATCTCCTCTTAATGAACAGTGTTGAGTGTCCTGACGGGAAGGCAAACTTTAGCTATGCCAGGAAAAATCAGCTCATTGTTGTGGATGTGTCCAAATGAATGTCAATAGAACAAAGCTTAAACAAACACAAATGCAGCTACTTTGCTGTTATTCTGACTGCAGAGATTGTGACTGTGTTAGCCATAGCTTGTTGGCTAACTAGCAAGAAAGGGACAAAAACACAGCGGTGTAAAAGTACAAAGTACAAAGTATTTGAAGTACTACTTAAGTCGTTTTTTTGCGGTATCTTTACTATTTTTGAAAACGTCACTACATTCCTACAGAAAATAATACAAATAATAAAATACACTTTTTACTCCATACATTTTCCTTGACACCCAAAAGTACTCGTTGAATGCTTAGCAGGTCAGGAAAATGGTCCAATTCACTCACTTATCAAGAGAACACATCCCTACTGCCTCTGATCTGGCAGACTAAACACAAATGCTTCGTTTGTAAATTATGTCTTAGTGTTGGAGTGTACCCCTGGCTGTCCATCCATTTGAAAAACAAGACAATGGTGCCAAGACAATCTGCTTTGCTTAATATAAGGAATGTATTTATATATTTATACTTTCACTTTTGATACTTAAGTATATTTTAGCAATTACATTTACTTTTGATACTTAAATATATTTAGAACCAAATACTTTGGCTTTTACTCACGTAGTATTTTACTGGGTGACTTTTACTTGAGTAAAAGTATAGTATAAAAGTAAAGTATACCTTAATAGAAGGTTACTCAAGTAGACAATTGAGTACTTTTTCCACCACTGCAAAAACGTTGGCAGCGAGCACAACTTGGTCATGTCCATAAATATCTAACTAATCGAACGAACGACTGGGTCTCTAGCAACAAAAAGATGTGAATGTATGAATTCTTATAAAAAGGAAAATGTATATATATTTTTTCTATCAGTAAATGTGTGCTTTAGTATTTTATTTGGCAACTATGGGATAAACGCCTCAGTTCTGTACATTACCATGGAAAAAATAAACTGCAAAGGGACTTTACTCCGCCTCGTCCCGCTGCGTCGTCCATTATTTCCAAGGTAATCATCTTCTTCTATGATATAATGGCGGTCCGCAAACCAATGTTAAAGGTGCATGCCGCCACCTACTGTGCTGAAGTGTGAGGTCAATCACGGTTTACAACATTTCTAAATCATCCTACCTAACTTAGTACTTCTGTGGAAAAAAAGAGCCCTACTAACTTCTAATAGACCCATCCCCCAAATCCCTTCCACCCACCAAACCCTAATGACCTTACACTTCCATCTTTCCCTCTTCAACATACTTACAATATAACACATGCTCCCCCATTTCTTTCCAAGGTTATGTACAGAACGTTGGCATTTATCCCTTATTATCTTCTAAATAGGACACAAAAGATCTCCGCTTTGAGAGTCATCTGCAAGTTATGTTGGTAAGTACACATAAAAAAAAATCTAGAGACATTCAAGTAAATGTGACATTTTGTAATACTACTCATTCTGATTCTAAACTACAGTCTTGGGAAGACCCAGACTTATCGTGGGACACATCAGTCTATCATCATAATATGGTTGTCCTGCCTGTCAGCAAAATCTGGACTCCTGAACTCCATGTGACTAATGGGTGAGTCCACTTACAACAGAATACAATAACCTACCAGTATATTATATTTAATTTATTCTTGATTCCTTTTATAACATGATCTTCTAAATAGTGGGTGAAACATCTATAGAAATTAGAGATACAGTATTTATTTTTGGAGTGGCCAAATGTTTAGGTGTGACAGTTTAGTAGATCAATCTTCAGTTGTCTGTCCTCAACTTCTCCTGTCTAAAGAGTGCAAACAACGACAAAGCACAGCAACAAGGATTTGCTGGTGCACAGCAACGGGACTGTAGAGCACATGGTCATCATGAACACTGTGGTGGGCTGTGAGGTCAATCTGTACAACTACCCCTTCGCTTCAGATTTCTGCCCCATCGCCATCAATGTATGGGCACTTAAAGGTAAGTGCATAATTTCAAACCTCATTCTGTCTGCTAAAAAGCATAATTTCAATCCTCATTCTGTCTGCTAAACAACTCTTGCGCACAATTACTTACCAAAGATCTTATTAAAAACAAGATGTTACCAAAAACAACTAAAACTTAGTTTTTAAAAATCTGTATAGCCTACTGCAATTCCGTATATGATGCAATTCAGTTTATTTGTCATCTATGGAGTTTTATATGCTCCCTGACTGTCCTCCCTACCAATGATGTACAGTGCCTTCAGAAAGTATTCATACCCCTTGACTTATTCCACATTTTGTTGTTACAGCCTGAATTCAAAATGGATTAAATATATTGTTTCTCTCACCCATCTACACACAATACCCCATAATGACAAAGTGAGAAAGTCTTTATAAATGTTTGCATATTTATAAAAACTTAAATACATAAATTGAATGTACATAATTATTCACACCCCTTTCCTATGACACTACAAATTGAGCTCAGGTGCATCCAACTTTCTTTGATCATCTTTGAGATTTCACAACAAGTTGATTGGAGTCCACCTGTCTATGTAATGTCCCATAGTTGACAGTGCATGTTAGAGCAGAAATTATAGCATAAAGTCCTAGGAACTGTCCGTAGATCTCCGGGAATTGTGATGAGGAATATATCTGGGGAAGGGTATAAAATCATTTCTAGAGTGTTGAAAGTTCCCAAGAGCACAGTGGTCTACATCATTAAAAAAATAATAATATGGAACTACCCAGACACTGCCTAGAGCTGGCTGTCAAATCAAACTGAGAAACCGGGCAAGAAGGACCTTGGTCAGGGAGGTAACCAAGAACTCAATGACCACTCTGACTGAACTACAGAGTTCCTTGGCTGAGATTGGAGAACCTGCCAGAAGGACAACAGTCTCTACAGCACTTCACCAATCTGGGCTTTATAGGAGAGTGGCCAGACGGAAGCCACTCCTGCGAAAAAGGCGCATGACAGGTGGCAGAGCTAGGGCGGTGCTTATCAGACCATGAGACATCCCGAAAATCAGTCTTATCACAAAAATGTCTGTAGCGTCCATACAGTTTGGCCTACAAACTGTTAAAAAGAGACTCACGAACATGACGGTTCTCTCCGTTTTGCTCTACAACCCCCATAAGTGTCACAGGACTCGTCTGAAGTCAGTACAGCCGATATGCCAACTTCTGTCTGTAGCATCCGAACAGTTTGGGCTACACTAATATGACCCCTCTATGGAAAGGTGAGTCTCTCACGAACACCCAGAAGCCTCACAAGACTAGTTTAAAGTTGCAAAAAAAAATGTATGCAAGAATAAATGGAGATGGTATTTAGCCCCTTATTTTAGGCACTAAACTATCTGTGTATCCATGTATGAAGCTGTTATTCGATATGTTTCTATGGAGTCTGTAAAATAATAAATGTTGCAAATACGAAAGTAGACATTAATAAATGCTTCCATTTGTATTTTATTTTATACAATGGTGGGGGGAGTGTCAAGACGGAGGCACGTTGGCTTCAACACAGCGACCCCCATTAGTAATCTACTGTACAGTTGTGGCCAAAAGTTGAGAATGACACAAATATACATTTTCACAAAGTTTGCTGCTTCAGTATCTTTAGATATTTTTGTCAGGTGTTACTATGGAATAGTGAAGTATAATTACAAGCATTTATAAGTATCAAAGGCTTTTATTGACAATTACATGTTGTTGATGCAAAGAGTCAATATTTGCAGACGTTCTGTTTGGATATGGCTGCCAGAATGAACCAAACAGCTTCTTATGGATCTAAACGTGAGGTTGTTTCACCAAAGTGGCTCTGAGATATGTGTTACAGTAGGCTACCACCACTGAAGTAGGGATCAAAATGTTCACATCTTTATTATAGATAAATTGAAATGATTTTAAAAAATCTTTTAATTTATGTCGTTTTTCCACCCTCTTCTGAGAACCAAGATAAAACCAAAACAAAAAATGAACCGAACAAAAAATGTCAATCTTTACACCCCTGAAACAATAGAGGGTGTGAAGCTATGGTTTTTGATATAAACTATGGTATGATCTTTGAATGACTGAACTAGTATCAAATGTCTGCCTTTCCAGGATGTGGCATGTTCCTGAACTTTGGGAAAGTGAGCAAAACTAGTGCAAACCGCGGGGACTGGCTTACCGAGAACGTGAAACTCGATGCTAAAGGAGGCAGAGATGATCGCAACTATCTATGGGTTAGTGAGTGCTCCTGGTGATTTCAGTAGTTTTTTGGGGGGGACATGTAAAGATACTTTACTCTTCCTATTTTTAAGTGGAAAGCTTAAACATTTACACCGAAAAAATACAATACACTTAAATAAAAATGTATCTGATATTTTCATACCTTTCATAAGTAGTGTTCCGTTGAGATACATACTCATCCCAGGCTATCTATTGTGTAGATCCATACATACTCATCCCAGGCTATCTATTGTGTAGATCCATACATACTCATCCCAGGCTATCTATTGTGTAGATCCATACATACTCATCCCAGGCTATCTATTGTGTAGATCCATACATACTCATCCCAGGCTATCTATTGTGTAGATCCATACATACTCATCCCAGGATTCATTGACATACGGCTTCTTTTGAGTTCTGAAAACATCTGTCTGATTTTGGAATGTAATGCTCTTCCCTTTCAACTTTAAACAAATGCTATACGTTTAGATGCAAGTACTCGAAAACAAATTATTTCTCTCTTGCCTACCCATCTGTCTTCACAGGTGTCGCTGAAAATGCGGTCCGAAAACCCATTTCTGTCCCTGGTCCTGCCCAGTATACTGATCATTGTGTCAGATGTGGTGAGCTTCGCCCTGCCGCTGGGAGGGGGCGAGCGTATCTCATTCAAGGTTACACTGGTTCTCAGCTTCATCATGTTCCTCATCATCCTCAACGACCTACTGCCTGGAGGAGGCCAGTGCAGCCCCATCATCCGTGAGTGTCCTGTGTGTAATGCACCAGAATGAAACAGCATTTTGTTGTAACGGGTGTTTATGTAACAGAGTTAAGAACGTTCCATAAGCTTATTTCACAGCTAGCTTGAAATGTCGCCACGGGAGCTATCAAATTTGATATTTTTCTGTACCTCAATTGTGTGGTATGTTGTCAAGGAAAACGGTCACATGTGTTTGGGAGCAGTGATCCTGAACAGCAACAGTGATCCTATTGATCCGTTGCGAGCAGAGTTTCACTATTTCCAGCCCGGTATGTTACAGGGACAGTAAAGGAAGCTATACTGTTAGCAGCGTACTGATGTCGGTTTCATGTATACAGGACCTCTCTGCCACCATATAACACTCACACATCTCTCTCTCTCTCGTTGTTCTCCATAGGAAAGCACTTCTGTTTCTGTTTGGTCATCCTGGTGTTGAGCACGTTGCAGTCTATGGTGCTCACACGTCTGGCTAAATGTGGCACTCTCCGGCCCTGCAGCCTCTCCAAGTCCAAAGACTCGCTGCTTAAAGACACAGAGGGTAAACTTTTTCATTTTTCCCTCATCTCAGTTACCCACAGAGCAAGATATATTTTTATGGTTGCAAAAGACATTAACAAAACATCATTATACAATCAGTTATAACCTGACCATGATGTCATAATGATGTTATTGCAACCAGTTTTACTTGGTACCCCATAAATTACTTTCATCACCATAAACTATTCAAGTTGTATTTTATTGATGCACAACCTTTTCATTCTTACCCTTAGCTGCAGTTAGAGCATGCAGTTGACGTCTTTCCCAGCATATTTTCTTGTTACCATCATTTGTCTTGCGTGTACGCTGGTCTGGCCAGCTACGCCATTTGATCTTTAATCTGTCACTGAAAACGATGTCATTTTACAAAAAGGTCAATAATTTTTACATCTTTATTTAATCATGTTATATTAATAATAGTTTATCCTTTTTTCTCTCATTTACCTTTGTCTAGAATCCAAGTCTGATATTAAAGCCTCAGAGGAAGAGAATACAGCCCTCCAGAAGGTGGTGAATTTTCTCAACAAAATGGCTGCACAAGACCAGAAAAAAGCTATACACCTTTGCTTTGCCAACAAAGTGGACTTGATCTGTTTCTGTATCTATCTCACTGTCCTCATTGTTTACGCAGTTGTCATTTTATATTTCTCCTTTGGTTCTGAATGTCAGATCAACCAATTAGATTTCTGGTCATAAATTCTTTATTTGCTTTTAACAACCATATTTCAATAAATATTGGTGTATTTGGGTCTTCAGAAATTTTGCGAGCACTAACAAAAAGCTAGTTGTTTTGAGTTTCTGGGTAAAATAAATAAATGTGTTTATTCTTAAGTAGAGCTTTAACAATATTTATTTAAACATGTTTAGAACTAGCCAGTCATGTGGAATAATACATTTAGCAATTAGGACTCTAATGAATAAATGTAACAGGGACTGTAGTGCTATAATCCCCCAGAATAGAGCCCTAGAACTCTAATGAATACATGTAATGGGGACTGAAGCATTATAATCCCCCAGAATAGAGCCCTAGAACTCTAATGAATACATGTAATGGGGACTGTAGCTGTAGTATTAGTAGTGTGGAAACAAATCAACAGTGTGTTATTTCCTATAGAGGCAGTGTGAAGGCCTTATATTATCTCCTATCTAAGCAGGTTCTCAACCTCAGGATGAGATATCAAATAGTTTCACGATCATCTCCTCCACCTGCGCTGGGCTGTATTTGTGGTACCTCTCAGGGTGTTTGGAGAAATCAGCATGGTCACATCTGTGTAAAGTACAGGTAAAGGACCATAATAAAGGAATATCCCTGTACCAGCGTTCTGTATGACATTCTTACTGCACATCATATTGAACAGTGCTGAATAAAAAAAATGTCTTGTACATAGAGACCAAACATACATGTTTCACCTACAGTATTTGAAAAGCATCAATTATTCAACCACCTGTGTGCTGAATTCCAAATGGACCCCCTATTCCCTAGCAGATCTAAGAGGATTGGATAGGTAGAAGCAATACGACAACATTTTCACTAGGCCAATCAGAAGGCAAGATGAAGGTATTACCATAATGCTTTTATCCATCCAATCCGCTCAGATCTACATGAGTGGTAGGGGCTGGTGAATAGGGTCTAGTGAATATGGAGTAAGGGCTTGAGAATAGGGGCTAGTGAGTATGGAATAGGGTATAGGGAGTAAGGGCGAGGGAATAGGGGCTATGAAGTAAGAGCTATGGAATAGGGGTTGATTCTGAATTCAGCAGCAGTCTCCAGTAATAAGCTATGTGATATGCCATGACTCCCCTCAGCAGAAAGGCTGTGTAGGCTTTGGACACCATCTCTCTCTGGGCCTGACAGATGGCCTGGCGCTGCTCTCTGTCTGGGATGGCCCACGCCTTCTGAGCCTTAGACAGTTCCTCCAGGCCCTCGTTGAAGCTCTGGACGACACGATGTCAAAGGTCATAGAAAAAGTTTTTGGACCATCATGTTATCACATATGGGGGCACTGTTTTGTAACAGAAAATGCTAACATACAATCTTTGGTGTCCATAAATATAGCATGTTACAAACGGTGCCCCATAAATACGAGCCCTAAGCTGACATTCAGATTCAGAAAACTTTAATGTCCTCAAAGAGGCAATTCATCTTGCAGCAGTCATAAAATATATAACATCTAAAAAAAATATAAAATAAGCTCACATGTTGGGTTTAGATGTTTGTGATCATTCTGTTTGTGAGTATGAATAAGGGTTGTTGTGTAGAGATGGTACTGACTAGGGCTGGAAATTGCCAGGGACCTCACGATACCATATTATCACGTAACTTAGATGCCAATATGTTATGTATTACGATTCTCAGTGTATTGTGATTGTCATGATTCTATTTGTATTGTGATTCTCATGATTCTATTTGTTTTGCAATTCGATACTGTGATTTTATGTTTTACGATTCGATGTTCCAAACATATTTATCACCATATATCTGCTGCAGAGAGACGAGAGAGAGACATGAGAAAACTAGTTTTGATCAGTCATGGAAATAAAAAAGTGCTGACAAATTGTTTCCCTAATAAATTGGCGCCTTATTTAAAATGAAGATGGAGAACAAGCTATGAAGGAAAAATACTGGAGTTTTGGTGCAGGTACAGCCAACTAGCACAAATATAATATTGCAATATTGTCAAAACGATACGATATATCGTCAAATATAATATCTCGATATGTATCTGTATCGACCCCCCCACCCCATCACTAGTACTGAAACAGATCCTTTAGGTACATGGAGAAATCTGGCCTCCTTGCCTTACCTTGAACTTGTCTTTAATCACCTGACAGTCTTTTTCTTTCAACTGAAGCCCGATGGTGATGACATATGAAGAATAGAAAAGGTGTGATTAGGTTTGAATAAAACAACAAGCAAATCCACTTAAAGGTAGCTAGTGTAATTTGAGAAATATCCTTTTTAATTGAATATACAGTATCAAAACATCTACCCTCACCTTGTCACCTGGCTTAAAGGTGGGCAGATTCTTTTCAGTCAGGCACTCGGTCACCTTCAACCAACTGCAACACACAAGCAGCACACATTCACTGCACAGATCAGTCATGTTCAGTAGCATAATCATTTATTGGACTGCCCACAAGTCTGGAACCAACAAGCCTGAACAGCTTTACCCCCCAAGCCATAAGACTGCTAAATAGTTAACCAATAGGTACAAGGACTATCTCCATTGGCACTTTTTGCATGAACTCTTTTGACTTATGGAATACACTGCTGTTACTGTTTATTCTCTACCTCAATTACATCGTTCCCCTACACATTGACTTGGTACTGACTGGTACTCCGTATATACAGCCAAGTTATCGTTACTCATTGTGGATTTATTCCTCCTGTTATTATTTTCGTATTATTTCTCTCAGCAGTGTTGGGATGGTCCCGCAAGCAAACATTTCACTGTTCGTCTACACCTGTTGTTTACGAAGCATGTAACAAATACAATTGTATTTGAGTTGTAGCATAAGATACTTGATTTAACGTAGCATTGTCCCCGTGTGAAGTAATGGTAACGCTTCACTTAAAGCCTGCAGGTATCATGCATTATGATGCAGTTATAATGCCGGGATCATGCATTTTGATGCAGTTATAATGCATTATGATGCAGTTACAATGCATTATAACACTTGTCATGAGCATGTATGACCACCGTAAAATCTATATTATAATATTGTAAACCTAGGCAACAAACATGAGCTGGTAGATTAGTCAACTCACACCGGAGAGGGGGGAATTTGATTCAAAACATTAGATTTCCAAGGGAAAGCAAGTGCCAGGATCTCACAGGAAATAGGGTGTTTTTAAAATATTCCAGAGTTGACAATATTAGCAGCATATCCAGAGACCGAAAAACTGAACAGATGAATATCATTTTGAAGAGGAAGTTGCATTTAATGATTTACAATGATTCCCCGGCCATAAGGGCAGTATGCTAACCTGGTTACCAATCTGTTCCTGTCATCATTCCACTCCTTGTCATGCAAAACATGTTTTAGCAATGACAGGGAGTACAAAGAGTGGAATGTTAGCAGAAAAGGCTGTGGATTTCAGGCTAGCAGGAGGCAGCTAGTCTCGTCTAATAATACATAATGATCAGGACTAATGTTAGATTCCATCATTCCCTTCTTCCTCCTCTGGATTCCTGGTCCCTCACCTGTGTTGGTACGCCTGCTTCTGTTGCTCAATCAGTTCCCCGTACTCAACCTCCGGATCCCTGCCGCTGGTTTTAACCACTTCAAACAGAGATGACCTGCAGGTAGATGTCCCTGTCATAACCCCTGTGAGGTGTGACAAATTCACTTACAACACTGAACTAAAGTACATGGAAAGTCAAAATGTAGGTCACTTTGAGTGATCATTATGTTGTGTAGGCCTAGTTAATATCGCAACTTTAGGGATCTCTAATGTCTCAAATAAAGAGTTATTATAGTTCCGGACTGTTCTGGAACGCGTTCTGTTAAACTGCATGACCAGGTTCGTATTCATTAGGGCACGCCACAGAAAGTTTTAAAATGTTTTGTAACTGAAAAATAAAATGTGCGTTTTTCATTTCTTAAGTCCCGATGGTCCCTCCCCTCCCTGTTTGACTGTTTTCTTCCATTTGTTGCCTAATGAACATGACCCTTGTAATGGGAATATTAATGTTTGTGCTTTTCTTATAACTCATTTCTGTGTTCTATTCATCTGCTGTTCTATAAACCAATTTCTGTGTTCATGCAAGTGGCAGACTGTACAAATCACCTATCAGTAGCTGCAATTTGGCAGTACGCCCAGATCGTGTTTTGAGAACAAACGACTGTGTTTTGAGAACAAACAAAATATATCTCCGTTTCAAGGTCTCAGCTTAGAGAGAAAGAATCCTCGTGAGGTGTTGGTCTGTCACATGTTATGAAACAGTATTGACCGGTCACATGAATGAAACAAGACGGTAATGATTAATGAATTATGCTAAATCATGCAAATATAACTTGTCTGTGTATAGTCGTATATAAGACAACTGCTGGGACTTCCCCAGCAGAGCTCCTGATTGACATGTGTACTATGGTGCATTGAGCTGGGACTGCCCCAGCAGAGCTCCTGATTGACATGTGTACTATGGTGCATTGAGCTGGGACTGCCCCAGCGGAGCTCCTGATTAACATGTGTTCTATGGTGCATTGAGTTGGAACCTCTCCAGCGCGCTGACAATAAACAATGATTCATTTAAGATTCACTTCGAGTGTCCCTGTGTAAGAATTTTTCCACAACACCCTGTTCATTAATGTGCAAGGCCCTAATGCCAGACTCAAGCAACGGTTCATCCACACTGTGTATTACAGCTAACACACACTTTGGAAATGTACAAAGAGAGGGCCTACTTCTTCATTGACTTGAGGATGTAGTTGTAGTTGTTGAGGAGGAAGATGGCCCCGAGAGCGTGGTCCTCGTACACCTTGGCCTTACTCTGTAGGTTGTACTGGAGATGCTCCAGCACCTTACCTGGAGAAGGGAAATCATAAACATCATGTAAAACCACAAAGCCTCCACATGGGGGCAGTCAAGGTTCCTCATGTAAAACCACATAGCCACCACATGGGGGCAGTCAAGGCACTTGAACTAAACACCACCTGTGGCTGATTCTGACTCACAATCAGGGTTGAAAGGAGATTACATTTTTTGCCAGTATGGGACCTCCAGTATCAAATGTGCTTTCATTGGAGCCAAAAGCCAGAAGCTAGCATATTGCCTTAGCTTAAAGGCGTCTGCATGCTTCCCAGCCGAAACAGTTCGGAAGAGTTTATGCATATATTATGACAACATTTTGTGACGTTTTTCAGTTGTTCGGGCACACACATTTTTTTCTTGAGGCAGGCTGAAGTCAGTAGCTGAAGTCTACGCCCCTTCGGCGGTGATTGGTCAATAGTAGGGATTCTTCAGTAAAGACTTTGTTGTCATTCAATGAGAGATGACTCGTTTTTATTTATATTTTTTAATTGAGAAACACTGCACCAAACATCTTAGTTAGATGTAAAGTTGCACAACTAAGATCTCTGCAAAAGCGTGCAAATTAATGACAGAATTCTTGAGCTATCTTAGATTCATTCTGACTAGAAATTTGGTTTGTCACCTAAAACACTCAAACTTTTACAGATGCACAATCAAGAGCATCCTGTCGGGCAGTATCATTGCCTGGTACGGAAACTGCTCCACCCACAACCGTAAGGCTCTCCAGAGGGTGGTGTGGTCTGCACAACGCATCACCGGAAGCAAACTACCTTCCCTCCAGGACACCTACACCACCCGATGTCACAGGACGGCCAAAAAAGATCATCAAGGACAACAACTACTTGAGCCACTGCCTGTTCACCCCGCTATCATCCAGAAGGTGAGGTCAGTACAGGTGCATCAAAGCTGGGACCGAGAGACTGAAAAACAGCTTCTATCTCAAGGCCATCAGACTGTTAAACAGCCATCACTAACATAGAGTGGCTGCTGCCAACATACAGACTCAAATCTCTTGCCACTTTAATAAATGTAATAAATGGATTTAATAAAGGTATCACTAGTCACTTTAGATAATTCCACTTTAACAATGTCTACATGTCTTACATTACTCATCTCCTATGTATATACTGTATTCTACACTATATCTACTGCATCTTGCCTATGCCGCACGCCATCGCTCATCCATATATTTATATGTACATATTCTTATTCATCCCTTTACATTTGTGTGTATAAGGTAGTTGTTGTGAATTTGTTAGATTACTTGTTAGATATTACTGCACTGTCAGAACTACAAGCACAAGTATTTCGCTACATTCGCATTAACATCTGCTAACCATGTGTATGTGACCAATAAAATTTTATTTTATTATTTTGGGGAAGTGTAAACTGGCTACGGTGTCTCAAAATGGACAAACCATACTACTGCCACTTTTTTCTCATTTTTAAGCGAAGGTATGCGAGCCCACTCGACTTTGGCTAGCCGCCAGCTGAACGGAAGAATGCGGACGCCTTAAGACCCAACGGTTCAGCATCTTGCCCTTGTCAAAGGTGTCATTCTGGATATTAGACACAGCCATGTTGAACACTCACAGACATAAGGACTCAGTGCTCTCTGATTTTCATTCCCCTTGGACTCCTGACTGTCTGATGGCTGTTCTTCTGATTCATCTGCATCTGGTGAACAAAACTATTCTATATCTACACATCTTATCTCAATGAGGAAAAACCAACTATCTAATAACCATCTAGTTTTGTAACCGAAAACTCTATCTAATAAACAAAGAGAAAGACTCCGTACCAGTGTCATGTTGAACGTCCACCTGAACACTACTGGACACCTCCATAGTTACTGTGTCACTGTCTACATCATGAGGATAAAGGATGGACCGAACAGCATATGCAAAGGGCAGCAACTGCTGCAGGAATAGAATTGTCTGGAGACAGTAAGAGAACAATTAACATATTAGACATCTTTAGTTAGGTCAGTTCAAATGGGATAAAAAATCAAATATACTTTATTCTATATTTAGTGAGAAACAGACATGTGACGTCTGTCTAGTATCCCATGATACAACAATATAAGGAAACAAACCCCCTCTGGAACAAAACACCCTTGTCTTTACTCAGTAAGAACATCAGCATTACAGATGCACTTAATTGAATGGAAACTGATGGACATGAAACATCAGAAAAGAGAGTTTTTACATTGCTGTTGAATTCATGAACCGTTCCATCCTTGGACATACTCTCCCTATCAGGGTTGCTCTGTGAGAGAAAGGGGAAAATTACAATTTGCGGTTGAGTTTCTCAAAGCTTGGAGATCATTTTACGTTATAGGAATGTATGCAATCACGCCCCAAAAAATCTCAGTGCTATGAAGCTTTTGGGAAACTCAGCCGACTGTCTGATGAAATAATATTATTACAACGATCCAATCAGGTTTCCTGAGGTTTCCTTGCTGGATGATGAAATGCTTTATACTTGAAAGTCCTTCCAACTAAAACAATCTTTGAGTGGTTAGAATGTCGTACCTTGACGTGAGCAGAAAAATCCTTCAGTGCTCTGGCTGCCAGGGTCTTCATAGATGTAAGGAGTTTGGAAAGCTTGGCCAAGGTGCCGCTTGTTGTGCACTGACAGGTAATATGATACATGACATCACACAGTCAGCCATAATAATACAGGCGTGGCCAAAAGTGGAGAATGACACAAATATTCATTTTTACAAAGTCTGCTGCCTCAGTGTCTTTAGTTATTTTTGTCAGGTGTTACTATGGAATACTGAAGTATAATTACAAGCATTTCATAAGTGTCAAAGGCTTTTATTGACAATTACATGAAGTTGATGCAAAGAGTCAATATTTGCAATCCGCCCTGGCATGCTGTCAATTAACTTATGGGCCACATCCTGACTGATGGCAGCCAATTCTTGCATAATCAATGCTTGGAATTTGTAGGGGTTTTGTTTGTCCACCCGTCTCTTGAGGATTGACCACAACTTCTCAATGGGATTAAGGTCTGGGGAGTTTCCTGGCCATAGACCCAAAATATTGATGTTTTGTTCCCCGAGCCACTTAGTTATCACTTTGCCTTATAGCAAGGTGCTCCATCATGCTGGAAAAGGCATTGTTCGTCACCAAACTGTTCCTGGATGGTTGGGAGAAGTCGCTCTTGGAGGATGTGTTGGTACCATTCTTTATTCATGGCTGTGTTCTTTGGCAAAATTGTGAGTGAGCCCACTCCCTTGGCTGAGAAGCAACCCCACACATGAATGGTCTCAGGATGCTTTACTGTTGGCATAACACAGGACTGATGGTAGCGCTCACCTTATCTTCTCCGGACAAGCTTTTTTCCAGATGCCCCAAACAATCGGAAAGGGGATTCATCAGAGAAAATGACTTTACCTCAGTCCTCAGCAGTCCAATCCCCGTACCTTTTGCAGAATATCAGTCTGTCCCTGATGTTTTTCCTGGAGAGAAGTGGCTTCTTTGCTGCCCTTCTTGACGCCAGGCCATCCTCCAAAAGTCTTCGCCTCACTGTGCGTGCAGATGCACTCACACCTGCCTGCAACCATTCCTGAGCAAGCTCTGTCCTGGTGGTGCCCCGATCCCGCAGCTGAATCGTTTAGGAGACGGTCCTGGCTCCTTGAAGTTCTTGATGATCCGATAAATGGTTGATTTAGGTTCAATCTTACTGGCAGCAATATTCTTGCCTGTGAAGCCCTTTTTGTGCAAAGCAATGATGACGGCACGTGTTTCCTTCCATGTAACCATGGCTGACAGAGGAAGAACAGTGATTCCAAGCACCACCCTCCTTTTGAAGCTTCCAGTCTGTTATTCGAACTCAATCAGCATGACAGAGTGATCTCCAGCCTTGTCCTCGTCAACACTCACACCTGTGTTAACAAGAGAATCACTGACATGATGTCAGCTGGTCCTTTTGTGGCAGGGCTGAAATGCAGTGGAAATGTTTTTGGGGGATTCAGTTCATTTGCATGGCAAAGAGGGGCTTTGCAATTAATTGCAATTCATCTGATCACTCTTCATAACATTCTGGAGTATATGCAAATTGCCATCATACAAACTGAGGCAGCAGACTTTGTGAAAATGTATATTTGTGTCATTCTCAAAACTTTTGGCCACCACTGTACATTTCCCTCAGTATACTGACCACAATTCCAGACAATTCAGGAACACTGAAATTCCAATTCTCTTCTATGCTTTTCAAGGAGGAAAGTTTGGAATTGGAATTTGGTTAACTTTCTGAATTGACTGGTATTGAAATAGAATTTACCCCAACCCTGACCATGACAACCCTGACCCCACCCCTGAGCATGACCCCAACCATGACCACCCCCTGACCCCAACCCCGCTGACCATGACACCTCCTGACCCCAACCAAGACTCCAACCCTGACCCCCATGACCATGACCGCCACTGACCATGACCCTCTCCATGACCCCCGCCGACCATGACACCCCCCTGAGCACACAACAATAGAGAGAAAGCTCAACTTTAAACTGTCCTCTCAGGATTATATGGCACCTTTAGTAATGTGTTAAACTCTTTGTCCTCCTCCAGGAGACGGCCCAGGACAGGTAACATGGTGACGAGGGCTGTGTAGTCGTGACGTGAACAGGCTCGTCTGACAGAGGACACAATGTTCTCCCCATTCTGGATCAGCTGGTTCAGAGCCACCTGAAGGAAATAAGATTACAATTACAAATTAGAACAACTTTATTGTCCACGCAATGTGGACATTTGTCTTCGGCTTCACCACATAAAAACAGACATTAAACACCCTCATGAGCACATCATTCTCAAGACCATTAAATAAACTCATAAACAAAGTACAAAAGTGCTGCAGTGACAGATTACGTACATAACACCACGTACATAACATGTACATAACACCATGTACATAACACCATGTACACACCATGTACATAACACCATGTACATAACACCATGTACATAACACCATGTACATAACACCATGTACATAACACCATGTACATAACACCATGTACATAACATGTACATAATGACATCATTGGTCTAAAACTATAATTATCATCAAGACTTCAACTAGAATCATCAAGATACCTTACAGCCACATCACCCCGGTAGTGTAAGATGTAGAACCATGTGTATAATCATGATGGTTATATACCTGTAATGATCTCCATTATGAAGAGCTCCCCATATTACATTTTTGTTTTGTGTATCATCTGGCCACTGTGAAGCCTTATAATAGCCAAAAGCAAATGTCCACATTTGTGTAGACATTGACAATAAAGTTATAATATTTTATTCATCACATTTTAATATCCTTCACTTCTGACCTGGATGAGAGTTTCAAAGGTATTGGAGCAGTTCAGAGGGAAGACTTTGGACACCATGGTGTATTCACTCTTGGCCAGGGACAAGAAGGCTGTGATGCAGGCCATGTAGGTCTCATTGTCTAATATGCTGTCCCGCCCTAGTGACACAAGACAGGAGTGAAAGGGTGAATGCCATGGAAATATCATTAACATTATATATCATCTATCTATAGTTTAATGAAACCTTTATTTAACCAGGGAGTACCTTGATATAAAGAGTCCTTTATTTAACCAGGAAGAACTTTGATATAAGAAATCTAGGGTCATTTTTTTAGGGAAACCTGGATCTATGGCATGTTTAGTAATATGTTCACAAAAAAATTTGCGAACAGAAAAGCATCCCCTGTAACTGTGTCTAAAGTGGCTTGCAAAAGTATTCACCCCCTTGGCATTTCTCCTACTTTGTTGCCTTACAACCTGGAATTAAAATAGATTTTTTGGGAGTTTGTATCATTTGATTTATACAACATGCCTACCACTTTGAAGATGCTAAATATTTTTTATTGTGAAACAAACAAGAAATAAGACCAAAAAAATGAAAACTTGAGCATGAATAACTATTCACCCCCCCAAAGTCAATACTTTGTAGAGCCACCTTTTGCAGCAATTACAGCTGAAAGTCTCTTGGGGTATGTCTCTATAAGCTTGGCACATCTAGCCACTGGGATTTTTGCCCATTCTTCAAGGCAAAACTGCTCCAGCTCCTTCAAGTTGGATGGGTTCTGCTGGTCTACAGCAATCTTTAAGTCACACCACAGATTCTCAATTGGATTGAGGCCTGGGCTTTGACGAGGCCATTCCAATACATTTAAATGTTTCCCCTTAAATCACTTGAGTGTTGCTTTAGCAGTATGCTTAGGGTCATTGTCCTGCTGGAAGGTGAACCTCCGTCCCAGTCAAATCTCTGGAAGACTGAAACAGGTTTCCCTCAAGAATTTCCCTGTATTTAGTGCCATCCATCATTCCTTCAATTCTGACCAGTTTCCCAGTCCCTGCCGATGGAAAAATATCCCCACAGCATGATGCTGCCACCACCATGCTTCACTGTGGGGATGGTGTTCTCGGGTGATGAGAGATGTTGGGCCAAACATAGCGTTTTCCTTGATGGCCAAAAAACTCAGTTTTATTCTCAACTGACCAGAGTACCTTCTTCCATATGTTTGGGGAAGTCTCCCACATGCTTTTTGGCGAACACCAAACGTCTTTGCTTATTTTTTTTCTTTAAGCAATGTCTTTTTTCTGGCCACTCTTCTGTAAAGCCCAGCTCTGTGGAGTGTACGGCTTAAAGTGGTCCTATGGACAGATACTCCAATCTCCGCTGTGGAGATTTGCAGCTCCTTCAGGGTTATCTTTGGTCTCTTGGTCGCCTCTCTGATTAATGCCCTCCTTGCCTGTTCCATGAGTTTTGGTGGGTGGCACTCTCTTGGCAGGTTTGTTGTGGTGCCATATTCTTTAACAATTTTAATAATGGATTTAATGGTGCTCTGTGGAATATTCAAAGTTTCTAATATTTTTTTATAACTCAACCCTGATCTGTACTTCTCCACAACTTTGTCCCTGACCTGTTTGGAGAGCTCCTTGGTCTTCATGGTGCCGTTTGCTTGGTGGTGCCCCTTGCTTAGTGGTGTTGCAGACTCTGGGGCTTTTCAGAACCGGTGTATATATACACTGAGATCATGTGACACCTAGATTGCACACAGGTGGACTTTACTTAACTAATTATGTGACTTCTGAAGGTAATTGATTGCACCAGATATTATTTAGGGGCTTTATAGCAAAGGGTGTGAATACATATGCACGCACCACTTTTCAGTTTTAATTTTTTTGAAACAATTTTTTTTCTTCCATTTCACTTAACCAATTTGGAATATTTTGTGTATGTCCACTACATTAAATCCAAATAAAAATCTATTTCAATTACAGGTTGTAATGCAGAAAAAAATGAAAAACACCAAGGGGGATAAATACTTTTGCAAGGCACTGTATAACCATCATGAAGGTGGTGTGCAAGGTGGACTTTCATGACCTGTTTTTTTGTTCTTCTTGACGGCAGAATCCACACGCTTGCTCTGCAGCACCGGGCAGAGGAGGTTCCTACTCTTGTGGTCCTTCAAACCCTTCATGGAGCAGTCTAACTGATTGGAGCGCACCATGGCGTAGTGGGCCTTGATGTCTGTAGAACAATAACAGCACGATTGATTACCATGACCACTGATCAATGGAGCAAAGGGTGTTTATGTTGTGCTGTTGGGACGCAGATTCAAATCCTAGGTCCGCTGTGGCAGAGATAAACCGTGTTACAGATACACAAGCCCTAGAACATAAAGAAACAGATACAACAAACATATAATACAATGAAGTGAAGGATAATTGTGCAGGGAGATGTCAGGGAAACCCCACAGAGAGAACATGTGGGAGGGTTTTGGCCCTCACCAAAACGTCAGTTCAGTTACGTATATTTAAGAAAGCTAATTGACGCAGATACGCCTCCACCCTCTCAATAGAAGAGATGCCTCCTAGGCTGCGTTTAACTTACCAAAGGCTGAGCTGGGCTTGGGTCTGAAGTATGGAAGGATGTAGGAGGTGGAAGCTGGGGGCTTGGGTTTGCAGGATGGGAAGGTATGGGAGGTGGAGTCTCTAGGCAGAAATGGGATGGACTCCAAAGATGGGTGCCTAATATGGGGAATATTCAGTCTGCTGCACGGCTTCGAGGTGGATACCTTGGTGAAAGAGCTACTGGATTCCAGTTTTCCGAGGGAGTCTAGTGATGGATTCTTGTCTAGTGATGGCTTTCTGTCCAGGGACTGCGTTTTGAATATACCAAATGACTTCAGGCCGAGCATCTTGGTGAACAAGCTGTTTGCTTTCAGTTTTCCAAGAGAGTCCATTGATGGCTTGTTTTCTATTGATGGCTTTCTGCCTAGAGACTGTGTTTTGAGTTTGGAGCAGTAGGACTTCTTGGTGAAAAAGCTGCTGGGCTCCAATTTTCCCAGAGAGTGGTAGGATGGGTTTCTTTCCAGTGACCGTGTTTTGAATTTGCTGGCAGAGACTCTCCTCTTAGCTGTCAGAGCTGCATCCTCACCTGGATTAACACTGACATCATTAGCATCCTCACCTGGATTAACACTGACATCATTTGCATCCTCACCTGGATTAACACTGACATCATTAGCATCCTCACCTGGATTAACACTGACACCATTAGCATCCTCACCTGGATTAACACTGACATCATTAGCATCCTCACCTGGATTAACACTGACATCATTAGCATCCTCACCTTGATTAACACTGACATCATTAGCATCCTCACCTGGATTAACACTGACATCATTTGCATCCTCACCTGGATTAACACTGACATCATTAGCATCCTCACCTGGATTAACACTGACATCATTAGCATCCTCACCTTGATTAACACTGACATCATTAGCATCCTTACCTGGATTAACACTGACATCATTAGCATCCTCACCTGGATTAACACTGACATCATTAGCATCCTCACCTGGATTAACACTGACATCATTAGCATCCTCACCTGGATTAACACTGACACCATTAACATCCTCACCTGGATTAACACTGACATCATTAGCATCCTCATCTTGATTAACACTGACATCATTAGCATCCTCACCTTGATTAACACTGACATAATTAGCATCCTCACCTTGATTAACACTGACATCATTAGCATCCTCACCTTGATTAACACTGACAGCATTAACATCCTCACCTGGATTAACACTGACATCATTAGCATCCTCACCTTGATTAACACTGACATCATTAGCATCCTCACCTCGATTAACACTGACATCATTAGCATCCTCACCTGGATTAACACTGACATCATTAGCATTTGCTGCACTCTGCCTTTAACATCAGGGTTTGGTTCAGTAGGGGAAAGCAATGTAAAACACATATTTGCAACATCTTATTAGACATGTTTCAAAATAGTTATTTTTCCCCCTAAAGAACACGACCCAAGAATCCACTGAATTATGTTGTTTAACTTTACACCAGGGTTGGGATCAATTCCATATAGAAAGTAAAAAAACTAATTCCAATTGCAAATTTTCCTCACTGAAAAGCATTGAAGTGAATTGGAATTTCAGTGTACTTCTGGAATTTACTGGAATTGATCCCAACCCTGGTTTACAACATGGACAACAATGCTGAGAGTAGGGACCTCCTCCTGTTAGTGACAGAGACATACTACAGGTGAACAGGCAGTACCACTACCTTACCTACAGTATCAGCCAGGTGGAGATGGGCAGCACCACTACCTTACCTATCAGCCAGGTAGAGATGGAGATGATGTCCTGAAGCCTACTTTGGGGTATGAGTTGTACCTCCTCCACTCCGCCTGCAGACCCATTCAGTGACCTTTTGGCCAGGACATCCAGGATTGTGACTGTCTGCACTGGCTTGCTGTAGCGCCCCAAAAGGACTTGGAACTGGGACTCCAGCTGTGACTTGGCACTCTCTAAACGGCCTCTCTGCAAACATGTTTAGAGCAGTGTTGGGGTCAATTCCATTTCAAACCCAGTCAAATTAGAAAGTAAACCAAATGTCAGTTCCTATTCCAAATGTTCCTCATTGAAAAGCATTGAAGAGAATTGGAATTATAATTTTAGGGGACTTCCTGAAATGACTGGAATTGAACCCAACCGTGGTTTAGAGATCTTAGTTTACTACCATACCCCGTTCAAAGGCACTTAAATATTTTTTTCTTGCCGTTTACCATCTGAATGGCAGACATACACAATCCATGTCTTGATCGTCTCATGGCTTAATAATCCTTCTTTAACCTGTCACTTCCCCCCTTCATCTACACGGATTGAAGTGGATTTAACAATTGACATCAATAAGGGATCGTAGCTTTCACTTGGATTCACCTGGTCGGTCTATGTCATGGACAGAGCAGGTGTTCATGTTCTGTACACTCAGTGTGTGCTGTACGTTCAAATCGGAGGATCTAACAGTTATTGGATAGTGACTATATAGTGATTTAAATCTAACAGTTATTGGATAGTGACTACATAGTGATTTAAATCTAACAGTTATTGGATAGTGACTACATAGTGATTTAAATCTAACAGTTATTGGATAGTGACTATATAGTGATTTATATCTAACAGTTATTGGATAGTGACTACATAGTGATTTAAATCTAACAGTTATTGGATAGTGACTATATAGTGATTTATATCTAACAGTTATTGGATAGTGACTACATAGTGATTTAAATCTAACAGTTATTGGATAGTGACTATATAGTGATTTAAATCTAACAGTTATTGGATAGTGACTATATAGTGATTTAAATCTAACAGTTATTGGATAGTGACTATATAGTGATTTATATCTAACAGTTATTGGATAGCGACTATATAGTGATTTAAATCTAACAGTTATTGGATAGTGTCTATATACTGATTTAAATCTAACAGTTATTGGATAGTGACTATATAGTGATTTAAATCTAACAGTTATTGGATAGTGACTATATAGTGATTTAAATCTAACAGTTATCGGATAGTGACTATATAGTGATTTAAATCTAACAGTTATTGGATAGTGTCTATATAGTGATTTAAATCTAACAGTTATTGGATAGTGACTATATAGTGATTTAAATCTAACAGTTATTGGATAGTGACTACATAGTGATTTAAATCTAACAGTTATTGGATAGTGTCTATATAGTGATTTATATCTAACAGTTATCGGATAGTGACTATCTAGTGATTTAAATATAAGTTATTGGATAGTGTCTATCTAGTGATTTAAATATAACAGTTATTGGATAGTGACTGTAGTGATTTAAATCTAACAGTTATTGGATAGTGACTGTAGTGATTTAATAGCGACCATCTCTTCTAGTAAAATAAGGTATCTTGTGACTAATGAGCACCCTTTCACTGAAGCGAAGCATGTAAGAAATTGTAATAGATACTGGAAACTTGTTTTAACAACTTCTCAACACAAGCTATACTTGACACAACATGCACCCATCCCCCGCTTTACCCCCACACATTCTGCTCTCATCAGATAACAACCACAGACCCACACACACTCCCCTCCCCCATGAACAGGCCCCTGCTAAAACCAAACGCATTCTGCTCAAGGTTGGGACTCTAAGACAAAGAACCATGTTAAGAGCCAATGGAACGTCGACACCAGGCCTGAACAGGACTACCCACGACCCAGAACGACCAATCAGAAGGCCAGACTACCAGATTCAACCTACATCATTTACTGTATAATGAACTGCACAATATGTTTCGGGTCTCTTTTTTTCCGATGGTTCCATACGAGCTGGACGAACGAGACCGTGCAGCACGCTTTGCCAGATATCTTTACCTTTAATAAACTGCCTTTATTAAACCATATCCACCTCGTCCAGTGTCACAACTTGATCTCAGTTCTCCAGTAACTGTTTTATCAACAAGCATACTCTATTCTCTTGTCCAACTGTTTGATAGTATTCATACTTCTACAAAGAGAACCTGGCTTGATTGAATTAGAGATGGAAACAGAAATACATGAAGATAGTGTTACCAGCATATTCAGCTCAGGCCCGTCCGGGTCTTCCTGTTGAAAGTACTCCTCTGCTTTCTTGAGTCGGTGAACACAGGCTAGATAGTCAGAAAGTCTTCCTGTAGGCCTTTGCAAAGAAACACATGTACATACAGAAAAAAATTACGTATTTCATTCTAAAATTATCAGTTGATCAGTCATGTATTTGACACACATAGTTGACACAAATATGACCATTCTCCCTCTCCTTCTCCCTTGACCCATACTGAACCTCTAATAACAGAACATCATATCATACTGAACCTCTATTAACAGAACATCATACTGAACCTGTCTAGGATCAGCGTGCCGCTAGCGGCACACCCCCCCCCCCCCCCCCACTGAAAAACCAGTGCCGCGAAATTCAAAAAAAAAATTTTTTTTAAATATTTAACTTTCACACATTAAAGTCCAATACAGCTAATGAAAGACACAGATCTTGTGAATCCAGTCAACATGTCCGATTTTTAAAATGTTTTACAGGGAAGACACAATATGTAAAGATGTACATCTATTACCTAAAAACACATTAGCATAATCCACCATCTTTTATTTGTCCACCAACACCAGTAGCCATCACCAATTCGGCTAAACTAAGATATTTATAGCCCCTAACCAACAAAAGAACTCATCAGATGACAGTCTGATAACATATTTATGGTATGGGATAGGTTTTGTTAGAAAAAAGTGCATATTTCAGGTAGATGGCATAGGTTACAATTGCACCCACCGTCACAAATGGACTAGAAAAACTACATTGAGCAACGTGTTTACCTACTTACTAATCATCAAACATTTCGTAAAAATACACAGCATACACGAATCGAAAGACACAGATCCTGTGAATACAGACAATATTTCAGATTTTCTAAGTGTCTTACAGCGAAAACACAATAAATCGTTATATTAGCATAGCACATAGCACATAGCAGCCCAGCATTGATTCTAGCCAAAGTGGGCGATAACGTCAACATCGCCAAAAATATATTAATTTTTTCACTAACCTTCTCAGAATTCTTCAGATGACACTCCTGTAACATCATATTACACAATCCATATAGAGTTTGATCGAAAATGTTTATATTTAGCCACCAAAATCATGGTTAGACAATGTGAAATGTAGCTCAGCTGGTCAGAAAATGTCCTTGTGCCACTTAGACAGTGATCTACTCTTATACATAAATACTCATAAACGTGACTAAAAAATATAGGGTGGACAGGGATTGATAGACAATTTAATTCTTAATACAATTGCGGAATTACATTTTTTAATTTATCCTTACTTTTCAATACAGTTTGCGCCAAGCGAAGCTACGTCAAAAAACATGGCGTCCTAAGCCACTAAAATGTTTCGACAGAAACACGATTTATCATAATAAAAATGTCCTACTTTGAGCTGTTCTTCCATCAGTATCTTGGGCAAAGGATCCTTTCTTGGGAGTAATCGTCTTTTGGTGGAAAGCTGTCCTCTTGCCATGTGGAAATGTCAACTGCGTTCGGGATGAACTGAAAAGCGTGCCCAGCTATTCACATCGTTTCAAAAATAAATGTCCCAAAATCGCACTAAACGGATATAAATTGCTATAAAACGCTTTAAATTAACTACCTTATGATGTTTTTAACTCCTATAACGAGTGAAAAGATGACCGGAGAAATATAACAGGCTAAACTAACGCTTGGAACAGGAGCGGGTCGGTGTCCTCCACGCGCGTTACGCACCAAGAAAAGACTTGCTAGCTACAGGGTTTTTTAATTTATAGGGCCTGTGAACGCGCAATCGACCCCATTGGAATCGTCATCACGTAAAGGCATCCAGGGGAAGACGTAAGAAGTGTCCGTATAGTCATAGCAATAACAGTGCCCTTTTAACTGACTTCAGAACAGTGGCCAACATTTCTGAAATCTGACTCCATGTCAGGGAAATTGCTGTAGAATGGGCTCTGTTCCACTTAGAGACAAAATTTCAACTCCTATAGAAACTATAGACTGTTTTCTATCCAATAATAATAATAATATGCATATTGTACGATCAAGGATTTTGTGGGAAGCCGTTTCAAAAATTACCCAATTTGCATAAATAGTCTCAACAGCGCCCCCATCCTCAACAGGTTATTAACAGAGCATCATACTGAACCTCTATTAACAGAACATCATACTGAACCTCTATTAACGGAACATCATACTGAACGTCTATTAACAGAACATCATACTGAACCTCAATTAACAGAACATCATACTGAACGTCTATTAACAGAACATCATACTGAACCTCTATTAACAGAACATCATACTGAACTTCTATTAACAGAACATCATACTGAACCTCTATTAACAGAACATCATACTGAACCTCTAACAGAACATCATACCGAACTTCTATTAACAGAACAACATACCGAACCTCTATTAACAGAACATCATACCGAACCTCTATTAACAGAACATCATACTGAACCTCTATTAACAGAACATCATACTGAACCTCTATTAACAGAACATCATACTGAACCTCTATTAACAGAACATCATACCGAACCTCTATTAACAGAACATCATACTGAACCTCTATTAACAGAACATCATACTGAACCTCAATTAACAGAACATCATACTGAACCTCTATTAACAGAACAACATACCGAACCTATATTAACAGAACATCATACTGAACGTCTATTAACAGAACATCATACTGAACCTCTATTAACAGATCATACAGAACCTCTATTAACAGAACATCATACTGAACCTCTATTAACAGAACATCATACTGAACCTCTATTAACAGAACATCATACTGAACCTCTATTAACAGAACATCATACTGAACCTCAATTAACAGAACATACTGAACCTCTATTAACAGAACATCATACCGAACCTCTATTAACAGAACATCATACTGAACCTCTATTAACAGAACATCATACTGAACGTCTATTAACAGAACATCATACTGAACCTCTATTAACAGAACATCATACTGAACCTCTATTAACAGAACATCATACCGAACCTCTATTAACAGAGCATCATACTGAACCTCTATTAACAGAACATCATACTGAACCTCTATTAACGGAACATCATACTGAATGTCTATTAACAGAACATCATACTGAACCTCTATTAACAGAACATCATACTGAACCTCTATTAACAGAACATCATACCGAACCTCTATTAACAGAGCATCATACTGAACCTCTATTAACAGAACATCATACTGAACCTCTATTAACGGAACATCATACTGAATGTCTATTAACAGAACATCATACTGAACCTCTATTAACAGAACATCATACTGAACCTCTAACAGAACATCATACCGAACTTCTATTAACAGAACAACATACCGAACCTCTATTAACAGAACATCATACCGAACCTCTATTAACAGAACATCATACTGAACCTCTATTAACAGAACATCATACTGAACCTCTATTAACAGAACATCATACTGAACCTCTATTAACAGAACATCATACCGAACCTCTATTAACAGAACATCATACTGAACCTCTATTAACAGAACATCATACCGAACCTATATTAACAGAACATCATACTGAACTTCTATTAACAGAACATCATACTGAACCTCTATTAACAGATCATACAGAACCTCTATTAACAGAACATCATACTGAACCTCTATTAATAGAACATCATACTGAACCTCTATTAACAGAACATCATACTGAACCTCTATTAACAGAACATCATACTGAACGTCTATTAACAGAACATCATACTGAACCTCTATTAACAGAACATCATACTGAACCTCTATTAACAGAACATCATACCGAACCTCTATTAACAGAACATCATACTGAACCTCAATTAACAGAACATCATACTGAACCTCAATTACCAGAACATCAGTAGTACTCTTTTCACTCTCTCGTGGCTTCCCAAAACAAGCTGTGCTGGCTTGGATCATTGTCCTTTTCCAGTATAATTCCAGCAACTAAATGTTACCTAACCAGGCCAGTGCAGGCCAACTCCACACAGTATTGTGAATAGGGTATACTAGGTCACATATGAGGCTTGTGTGTGTGTGTGTCACAGTTCTCCCTACTCTCACCCCTGTATGATGATCTTGTCTGTGTCTCGGACGGCTTGGTAATGGCCGATGGCATCGTCCAGGTAGAATAATGTCTTCTGCATTGTCCCCTTCAGCTGCAACAGGTTCTGTGTGCTTTCGTGCATGGGAACGACCGAGTTCTCCAGGTGCTCCAAACGGCCCTCCAACGATGAGAGAATGGACACCTAGGACACCACACCTTGAGCTACACTCTCACGTTAAAGCTTGCATAGAACTGAAGCTATCTTAATAAGACATGGCATTTGAACTCTACTTTATTTGCAATTCAATACATTAACTCACCAATACGTTTTAGCTAATAATATTATGTGAGAAGTGCAGGAACTCAAGTAGTAGCATATTTGAGGTGTGGTAACGTTACTCAGTTCCAGTGAGCTCCTGCCCAAGTCAAGCACTGATTTAATTAATATCTGTGACACAGTAACGTCAGTTGGACACAAGTCAGGTAGCTAACAGTTAGCTAGCTTATGTAAGTTTTCTTTGATTTCAGGTGTAGCTTACCATGCCTTTAGTCAGTTGATCACTTCTTTTAAGGCTGTCGCTAACGAATGTCAGCAGATCTTGATCCTTGAGAAGAAAACGGATTGGTAGCTAGCTAGTTTAATCTAATTTGGCTAACGTTAGCTCTTCCTATAGCGAATATTATTGTCCCTTTTAATGAGGCTACAGTGAGTCCTCATACAAATAGTCAAAACGTTAATAGTAAGTCTACTACTCTAGCAAGCAATGTCATATAATATTAGGACAGACATGTGAAGTGTTCACTAGCCATTGTGTGGTCTGATTGACACCCTAACCCAGGCGTTACTAGCAAGCTACAACTGCTAACGTTAGTCCTAGTTCATGGATAACTTGATTTGCTAACGCTAGCTACTGTAACTAGCCAGCGAGCCTAACGTTACCCGTTTGAGCTTCTCCTCAATCTTCTCTCTCCACAAATATGTTTCATCTGTCGCAGCCATTCTGTTAACAATTCCCTTAGGTATAACTTTACTATTTTATTGTCAAGCATTTGTAAAACAGTTCATCCCCTGCCAGGTAAATTAGTTAGCCAACTGAACCACAGATTAAAAGGGTTGTTGACGGTTGGTCAAGTGGCTTCTGCTTCTTTGCACCAAACTTCCAAGGACAAATTCAATTGGCTTGGCTTGGCTGCATTTAGTGTGGACATTTTTTGCATGATATTATTACAACTCACTTGACATACACTTTTGTTTTATTCATTCACCCAGACATTTTATGTAAATATAATATTTACAAATTTCTTATATTACAATCAGCAGTTATCAATCACAAGGTTGTATTTGAATATTTAGCAGGAAAACAAATGAAGAAAACATACAAAGAAACCTAGTAGTATCTTAGTTTTATACTACATAGTTTGTAGGACTCTGTAGGAAACAACCCTGTGCCCTCAGAATAGAGAGATGCCTTCCACCTGTTCAACAGGAATTAAGAAAAATAACAGTAGCCTATGCCTCAGTTAAAGCAAGGCAAGATCCTCTTGATAACATAAAATATTACATTAGCAGAAATGCTAATGTTTCTTCTCTCTGCACATCCACCTCTAGGGTCCCTGTTTGGCCATTGCCTATATAAAGAAAACAAACATGAATGTTTAGATGGCAGAAATATCATATTACTATATTATCACAGACAAAAGTAGTCCATGTTGCAACTGAACCCGATCTCAAATGGGAAATACAATTGTAGTCTAAATAAAAAATGTGTTGGTGTTTATTATCCTCTGAATTGCTACCCATGAGCTGAAATGTCTAATATAATCTGCTTTTAAATAAGAACTATATACCTGTTTGAAGAACTGGCTGCCAAGGTAGTTGGTTGCCATGCTCCTCAAGTTGGTCTTCCCGCCTACTTTGCATCGCACATATCCATACAGGTTGGCCCACTGCAAGGCCACACCCATGATCACCACTGCCTGCAAGGGGACATGACATAAAAATGCAATGCGTTGTGATTATTTATGTTTCTTTGAGAACCCAAAACAATGCATGTATCTGTTTAAGTTCAAATCATATAGCTAGCTTCATACTAGGTTTGACATATTAATTATCCAGTGGGAAATTAGAGATGTCTAAATTCAAATGGAGAAAGGAAAGGCACTGAACCCACCAGCCACTTAAACTTGAAGGAGAATAGAGTACTGAACACAAAGATGACCCAGAGGACTGGACACACAACCAGACCCAGCCAGAAGATCTGTGATTCAGAGTTGGTTGGAACTTTTCTACTGGTTGCCTACAGAGAGTTGGGAAAATTAAGCACATGATGATGTTCTACAGAAGTCTTAATTGTTGCAATTCTTTCAGTCGTAGACTTTGTGCTTTGTTTAATTGATTGAACAGTCTGATTTTCTATATACCGTTTCTTTTGGGGGGTGCAATTTTCATATAAGCCCTCTTTGATATGCAAACTCACCCTGTTGTTTATCTGCACTGTTTGTCTTTCACTTGTATTTTGTGGGTGTGAATAAATAAATGAACTCAACTAATAGACAGACACAACTCCTCTCAGCCTGTTACCAACCCTTAGTAACCTTCTTGACCAGATACAATGCTATTTTACAGTAAACAAATTGGCTGAGAGAAATTGATAAAAAGATTGTGGGGGCTGTTTTGTTAGACTTCAGTGCGGCTTTTGACATTATTGATCATAGTCGGCTGCTGGAAAAATGTATGTGTAATGGCTTTACACCCCCTGCTACATTGTGGATAAAGAGTTACTTGTCTAACAGAACACAGAGGGTGTTCTTTAATAGAAGCCTCTCCAACATAATCCAAGTAGAATCAGGAATTCCCCAGGGCAGCTGTTTAGGCCCCTTACTTTATTCAATCTTTACTAACGACATGAGTAAAGCCAGTGTGTCTATGTATGAGGATGACTTAACACGTCAGCTACTACGGCGACTGAAATGACTGCAACACATAACAAAGAGCTGCAGCTAGTTTCAGAATGGGTGGCAAGGAATAACTTAGTCCTAAATATTTCCAAAACTAAAAGCATTGTATTTGGGACAAATCAATCCCTAAACCTCAACTAAATCTTGTAATGAATAATGTGGAAATGGAGGTGACCAAACTGCTTGCAGTAACCCTGGATTGTAAACTGTCATGGTCAAAACATATTGATACAACAGTAGCTAAGATTGGGAGAAGTCTGTCCATAATAAAGTGCTATTCTGCCTTCTTAACAACACTATCAACAAGGCAGCTCCTACAGGCCTTAGTTTTGTCACACCTGGACTACTGTTCAATAGTGTGGTCAGGTGCCACAACGAGGGACTTTGGAAAATTACAATTGGCTCAGAACAGAGCAGCATGCCTGGCCCTTGGATGTACACGGGGAGCTAACATTAATGATATGCATGTAAATCTCTCATGGCTCAAAGTGCGTGAGAGATTGACTTCAGCACTACTTGTTGTTGTAAGAAGTGTTGACAAGCTGAATGTACCAATCTTTCTGTTTAAACTACTAGCACACAGCTCAGACACCAATGCATACCCCACAAGACATGCCACCAGAGGTCTCTTCACAATCCCCAAGTCCAGAACAGACTATGGGAGGCGCACAGTACTACATAGAGCCATGACTACATGGAACTCTATTCCACATCAGGTAACTGATGCAAGCAGTAGAATCAGACCTTCTTTTAAAAATAGCTAAAAATATACCTTATGGAACAGTGAGGACTGAAGAGATACACAAATCAGAATCATAAAACACGGGACGAGATGTTGAAACTGTCCATTGTGCCAATAGATGGTATGCACTCACATGAGATTTGCCGTGATGTTGACAGAGTGGCATGGGAGGTTTATTTCTTAGACTGGGTTAAGATGTCAATTTTGGGACACATCCTCAGTAGTGTGCCTTCGAATCAGTGGGTGTTTCGGCCTTTAATGTACAGACACACGCATACAAGTACTACCACACACGTATATTGTAATATGGTATTATACATTTTGTATTGTAGATATGTAGTGGTTATATGATGTACTGTTTTATATTTTGTTGTATATGTAAGTGCCTTAATGTGTTTGGACCCCAGGCAGAGTAGAAGCTGCATTGGCAGCAGCTAATGGGGAGCCGTAATAAATACAAATACAGTCATGGACTATACTGGAACCGTACTGGTCTGGACTCAAACACCCAGTGGCTCTGTCCATCCTCATCCACCTGGTTCCACCACCTGAGGCCCACCATCAACCTGCCAGACACATTCTGAGAAAGAAACACAATGGGATCACTCACCAACTGTACCTATAAAATAAGGCAACTTTTACCCTTTTCACACTACTCTGTCAAGCTGTGCTAGCATGGCCTGGTTACACATCCAACATAATTGCTGGAAAAATGTGGGAAAGGGCCATGTGAAAAGAAAATATCCAGGCCAACACGATAGTGTGAAAAGGGTATGACCAAATTAAGTTGTACCACAAACTGTGACAACCCACCCACCTTGACTGTCCAGAAGTCACATGAAAGGAGAAGGATGATGGTGACCATACAGACGATGAAACTACTGCTCAGGATTTCACACAGTAGGTAGACTAAGATGGCACTGGTGCGGAAGAAGAGATGGAAAAACGTGGCCAGGGGATGCCTAAAACAAGAGCAGGTTTTGATCTCTCTCTCTCTCACACACACACACACACACACACGAGAGAGAAATAGTTCACATTTACAGCAAAACAACATCTCTTGTTCTGGTCGATCAGAATAGCTGATACGGGTTGAAATGACAATATCAGTTTGTTCGGTTAGTGAATCAACTTCCAAAACGCACTTGATTTCTGATTTCTTCTGTCTGGTGGCGGTGGGGGAATCATCATCGTCGTCACCAAAGAGTGGAGCATCTGCCTCCTGTGAATCCTTTCAAGAAAGAAATGAGCTGTCAAACAAGGCTCATTGAGGTGGCTAACGCTACTTAGATAGCTACTACTGTACAGCTAACTGACATGACAGTGAGGGACACAGTAATTAGATGGCTCTGGGGTAATTTGTGCATTCTAGCTAAATAGTTCGGTTTAAAACATTACAAAGGTTTATCTATTCAAATAATTGCATAAAAACGTAGCTAGCTAGCTAAAAGAACAAGTGAAGTTAAGTGAGCAAGCTAGCTAACAGTTACCTAGTAAGGCTCACTGAAGTAGGGCAACACAAAGTTAGCTAAGAAAAACTCCATGAGAGCAACTTGAACAGTAAATCGTTACCAGGCATAGTGTCATCAATAATTAAAGGTATAAAACAACTTATTTGTTTGAAAATAGTAAGAGATCTCACCAGTCTCATCATCTTTGACACTCACTTCCGGATGACGTGTAGGTAAACAAACATGCTTGTATGAAGGACCCCACTCATGGGTGCAGAATAAGTTGCCTGATTACAACTTTGTTAAGATCTGAACCGGAGATTTGAAAATCTTATGTGATGTGAAATGTGATATCACTAATTGTATAAATGAATTTATTAATTAATTTAAAAAATATATTCATCGAGATATCTTTACCTCAACTTGAACTTAACTTACTCTTGTGATTAGAATGATCATTTTCAGGTCTTTAATTTTTAATGGTTTCATTTCATACCCACCTTGATCATCTGCAAAGCGTCTCACCCCCAAGAAAAGGAATCCACCACCAATATGTATAGCGCCCACACGACCCTATATCAGAGGTGCGTTCAATTGTTGCAGAGCAGTTAGTTCTGAACAACACGTTTCCCCAAAACGTTATTGAACAGACTTTGAGGTATGTTTGCGCCAATGACCGTGCATATGAAGGTTTTCTTCCATTTGGTGGGTGTGGCTTGAAGCAATGAGTGACGTTTTTAAAGGGCAGTGGACATGCGGACAGTGTTTCCCAACACACAACCCCTCCCTGTTTTTCAACTGGTCGTTCAGTACAGAAATGTTTCTGTTCAATTGAACGTTCGAGAACGTAAAAACATACTGAACGCACCCCAGTGTTTCCCAAACTCGGTCCTGGGTGCACATTTAGTTTTTTGCCCTAGCACTACAAAGCTGATTAAATTAATCAACGTTTCATGATGAGTTGGTTATTTTAAATCCGCTGTGTAGTGCTAGTGCAAAAACCAAAATGTGCACACAGGAGGGGCCCCAGGACCGAAAAGGTGTAGGCCTAAATCAAATCACAAATCTTTCATAGAGACATCTACACTGTTATTTTGGGGCATTATTGCTGCGGCTGCAGTTAATCTTTGACCAAGCTGGTGACCAGCCGGTAAAGATGAGTGTCTACCAGAGCTCATCAACTTCCTAATCTGGGAACCTGTGCACTCACTCCCTCATGTGACAGTCACACTGTCAGAGACAAAGGTCACCCCGTAGTTCATCCACTTCTGTCACAAGCATTCAGGATGCCAAAAACACCAGCCGTGTTTCTTCTCCTCGGTCTCTGTCTGTTCGGGGCAGCTGACGCCCTGTACAAGCAGTGGATACCCGACACTAACTATGAAAACCAGACCAACTGGGACAAAGGGTCCGTGCCCTGCGGTAACGACATAGTGCAGTTCTCGGCTCAGAGGAAAGTGTCCGTGTATGTGGAGACGGTCCACTCCGTCCAGGAGATGCGGCTACCGGTGGACGGAGAGTTCATCCTTCCCTCGGGGGGCGGCTTCACGGTCAGTAATGGAGAGGACCCCGGTTGCGGGGCGGGCGTCACCGCCCAGTTCAAAGATGCAGAGTCTCTGCAGTGGTTCGACCCAGCGCTGTGGCAGGCGGCAGAGTCTTTAGACGACCTGAAGAAAGGTCGCTTCCTGTTCTCGGTACACGAGGAGAGCGTACCCTGCCAGTATGACAACGTGTTGTTCCGCGCTGGCTCCTCGTTCCGCGTGGACACCACCTCCAACCAGCCCAGCGTCCCTGTCCAGAGTGTGTCCGTTCTGGGGAAGACGTTCAGCAGCAGCTCGGAGTTCACCCATTATCTGGGGTCACACTCTGGCCGGCTGCAGTTCCACGGAACCTCATCCCCCAGCGTCGGGGCTTCTGGCTGCAGTGATGCCTCTGGCTGCGACTGTGGGAACTCTGCGAATCACAACAGGATCTGTGGCACCGTGACATGCGCTCCTATGAGCTGTAAGAAGCCACTGTACCCCACAGGACACTGCTGCGAAGTGTGCGGCGCCATCGTCACCATCCAGTATTCCTCAGGCTTCAACATTGAGTCTTATCGGAATCGACTGCAGCACCTCTTCCTTGGTCTGCCCTCGTACCAGTCCATTCAGCTAGGCATGTCCAAGGTGCTCAAATCTCAGTATTTCCTCGGGGTGATCCCACGTGTGGCTGCAGCCGAGATCCAAATCGTGCTCCTGGATGGGGAGTCTGGTGCGGTGGCAGAGGCCCTGGCTCGGGACATATTGAAGGACGTCCAAGCCCAAGGCTCAAACCTGGGCATAACCGGGTCTGAGTTCCAGGCCTCTTCTGGGGCCACCAGTGGTGACGGGGCAGGGGACAAAGCAGGAGTTGTGGTGGGAGCCGTGTTCGGGGTCCTGATAGTAGTCGCTGGTCTTCCCCTCCTGGCTGTCCTCTTCCGCAGAGGCGTCATAAAAATGCCAACCATGCCCACCATCTCCATCCCTTCTCTGAGCAGCTTAAGGAGAAGCCAGGAGGAGATAGGGGACTTCACGGACCACGGCTTTGAAAACCCCATCTTCGACAAGCCCACCATGATGCCCGAAGTACCAGGTATCTATGGGACTGAAGCCGCCAACTCTATCTCCCTGACGTCGTCAGGTGTGCATTTTGTTAATCCCGCGTATGATGAGAACGAGACCTCAATCGATTTCACTGCCTGAGACTGTGTGTCATGGTATCTGTAAATATTTTGTGCACATTCTTATGAGAATAATTTCTTATGTGTTGTAATGTATCTGAAATGTAAAAATAATATGTTTCATGCTTAAATTCATAGTAAGTATTAGGTATTTTAAAAAGTCAAGCAATTCGTATTTGTAAATCAATTCTGAAAAGATTTTTACAAAAGCTTTGTCACATTGTTAATATGATTTACATTGGATTGACCATTGCCACAACAATGAAAGGCAGCCCTTGAACTCATCTTGGTAGTTAGTACTCAGCACAATGTCAAATAAACATAGTATGTTTTTGCCAATGAAAGACCAATCACAGCAGTTAGCAAGTCAGTCACTTGCTAACCTGTTCCAATAAAAAGGGCAGTTAAAAAGTTATTACTCAGTCCCTCAGTGTCATATTTTGTTCTATATCAAATCTAATTGTATTTGTCACATGCGCCGAATACAACAGGTGTAGACTTTACCGTGAAATGCTTACTTACTACAAGCCCTTAACCAACAATGCAGTTCAATAAATAGAGTTAAGAAAATGTTTACTAAATAAACTAAAGTAAAAAGTAACACAATAAAATGACATAACAATAACAAGGCTATATACTTGGGGTACCGGTACCGAGTCAATGTGCGGGGGTACAGGTTAGTCAGGGTAATTTTTTACATAGATAATAAACAGCGAGTAGCAGCAGTGTAAAAACAAAGTCCGGGTCGAAATTTGATTAATTGTTCAGCAGTCTCATAGCTTGGGGGTAGAAGCTGTTAAGGAGCCTTTTGGACCTAGAGTTGGCGCTCCGGTACCGCTTGCCGTGCGGTAGTAGAGAGAACAGTCTATGAGCTGGGTGTCTGGAGAATTTTTGGGGTCTTCCTCTGACACCGCCTAGTATATAGGTCCTGGATGAGTGCAGACACCCCCTGTAAAGTCCCTGTCTGTTGTCTTGTGATACTTGATTCTGTGTCCTGTTAAATAAGTACAGTATCAGTCACTTAAGGCAACTGCTTATGAATAGAATAGATACTTTATTGTATTTGTGAGAAACAGAAATGTGTACTGGTCCGCCTCTCTAACCTAACTACACTGCTGCAGTCAAAGTATTATGATTCCGGATGTCACGTTCCTGACCTATTTCTGTTAGTTTTTGTATGTGTTAGTTGGTCAGGACGTGAGTTTGGGTGGGCAGTCTATGTTTTCTGTTTCTATGTTTGTTTAAGGGTTGCCTGGTATGGCTCTCAATTAGAGGCAGGTGTTTTAAGGGGGGGTTATGTCACGCCCTGGCCTTAGTATTCTTTGTTTTCTTTATTATTTTAGTTAGGTCAGGGAGTGACATGGGGAATGTTTGTGTTTTGGGTGGTTCTGTAAAGGTGTTCCTCCTCCTCTTCATCCGAATGGATTGAACCAAGGCGCAGCGTTGTGAAATGACATAATTTTTATTAAACAAGACGGGAAAAACACGAAACGAAAACACTTGAATAATTAACAAAAATAACAAAACGAATGTAGACAAACCTGAACATACGAACTTACATAAAACACGAAGAACGCACAACAGGAAAAATGACTACATGAAACGAAGAACGCACGAAACAGTCCCATATGGTGCAACAAACACTAACACAGGAGACAACCACCCACAAACAAACAATGTGAAACAACCTACCTTAATATGACTCTCAATTAGAGGAAACGCCAAACACCTGCCTCTAATTGAGAGCCATACCAGGCAACCCTTAAACAAACATAGAAACAGAAAACATAGACTGCCCACCCAAACTCACGTCCTGACCAACTAACACATACAAAAACTAACAGAAATAGGTCAGGAACGTGACACCGGAGTGACAGGAGCTGATGTTGCCATGGGAGTGATGGGGGTGGCAGGCAGAGTTGAGCTCTTCATTAGTGGGGGGTCCTTAGGACCAACCAATAACACCACACTGTCCTTCTTTGAGAGCCAGACAGTAGGATACAAGGGCTCCATGAACTCAGCCTTGTACCTGTAGAGGAGTGTCATAGCGACGTCAGTCACACCATAGAAAGCTAATGATCCTGAGTCAAAGTCGATGTAGACGCCGATCCTCGTGAACACACTTGTGGCTTCCACGACCGCCTCCATATCAGCATGCCAAGTGGAAAAGCTCCGCCCCTCCCTTCCGAGGCTCCACGAGAAGTCATTTCCTGTGATGCAGCTGCCTCTCTCCACGCCTTTCCGGTCGATGCTCTTGTAGGTGAGTCCCACGTGCACCCCCTCCCCACTCAGCTCTGCCTCAAAGTAGTGTCGGCCCAGGTAGAAGCTCTCTGAGGTCATCACCTGGCGCCAGTACTCGAAGCGTTCGGGCATGTCTGGGTAGCTGTGCTGCCAGGGCGTGGTGTTGGTCACCTTCCTGTCGTCTTCGGTTAGTCTCAGGAACTTGTGGACAGTGTCTGGGTCAAAGGTCAGACTGCTGGCATCTGCCAAGTAAGACACATTTAATTTAATAAACTTTATTAATCGTCAGAGGGGAAAATGGATTTGTCGCCAGCACAGGACACATGCAGGGACAATACAAAAACACACATCCTTATTCAAAGGCTACCTAAGTCGCTAAAATACATGTGAAAGGTTACAGCAAGTCAGGCTATTTCTCAAAAGGGTTAGCTCATTGTGAAGAGCACTAGCTATGCAAATCAAATTAGAAATGGTTGCTAATGCAATAAAAAAGACATCTTACACGTGAGGAAGTCGTCTCGCATCTCAGGCTCAGGCAGTGAAAAAGACCTTGACATCTTGGGATGGACCATGGTTGTAACGCCCAGTTTCTCTGTAGGTCAGTGTAGGAGGAAGCAAAGTTATCCTCCAGGTAATACATAGAGTACTCTCTATAATACTATGCATTGGGAAGACTATGGATATTTATTCAACCGTTATTTAACTTTTATTTAGCTAAGTCATTGGGAGAATATTCTCTTTTACAATAACAACTTGGGTCGTTTTCATTATGTCATGAAACAGCATATGTCAACAACAAAACAAAAAAAGGAAAATGAGCAGTTTTTCCAGACTTCTATAGTTTTGTTGTGTTTGGTGCCTAATGAACACAGCCCTGGTTAAGATGTGTACACTCATCACCAGTCCTGCAGATGTCCTTCAGTTTGTCTCTGTAGGTAGCCTTGAGCTGGTCACACAGTTCCTGGGTGGACTCAGTGAGCAGGCAGCTGAAGGAGGCCAGGCGATCTGTGAGGCCGACGTAGAGCCCAGGCAGACAGACATCCACCGCCCCCGTCTTCCACTCTGAGTATTCCTACATTCACCAGCAGGAGGAGCCACTCACACTACTGTCACACTACTAAGACAGCTATATCTGCTTCCCAAATGACACCCTATGCCCTTTATAGTGCACTACTGCTGCTCCATCACAACATGAAAGTAGTGTACTATAAAGTAGTGCACTATATGGGAACTAGGGTGCCATTTGGGATGCACAATAGGGTCCCGTTCAGAAATAACCCCAAACCTCTACCCCCGAGAAATTTCAGATAGGTTAAAGCAATATGGTAGTATTGCTTTCCCTTGAATAGGCTTGGTAGGTTCTTGGCTATACTGTTAATACCTATCAAATCCTTTCAAAATCTAAATTAAGTGTCTATGGAAGTGTCTATGGTAAGCAGTGGGGGCTGTTGGGAGGAGCTATAGGAGGACGGGCTAATTCTAATGGCTGGAATGGAATCAATGGAAGGTATCAAACACATCAAACATATGGAAACCATTAACTTCCATTCCAGTCATTACACAATGTGGAAAAAGTCAAGGGGTAAGAATACTTTCTGAAGGCACTGTAGATTTACATGTATTTTATAGGTATTCTATAGCTCCTCCCACCTGTCACTTCCCTCACACTGTGGACACTGTCAGCACACTGACTGCCACAATAAACATTGTGGTGACTTAACTGTACATTACAAAATCGCTGACCGAGACAAGTCAAAATTACTGACCGAGACAATATTTAACAGATCATAGGGGAAAGCTGAGGCAAAAGGTAAGAGGGACATGGGTTCCTATATTAGTCCTCCCAGGAAATGGCTGAGAATGAGTCCCAGGATAGGGCTGAGAATGAGTCCCAGGATAGGGCTGAGAATGAGTCCCAGGATAGGGCTGAGAATGAGTCCCAGGATAGGGCTGAGAATGAGTCCCAGGGTAGGGCTGAGAATGAGTCCCAGGATAGGGCTGAGAATGAGTCCCAGGATAGGGCTGAGAATGAGTCCCAGGGTAGGGCTGAGAATGAGTCCCGGGATAGGGCTCATAATGAGTCCCAGGATTCAGAATCCTGGGACTCATTCTGAGCCCTACCCTGGGAGGACTAATATAGGAACCCATGTTCCTCTTACCCTTTGCCTCAGCTTTCCCCTATGATCTGTTAAATATTGTTCCAGGGTAGGGCTGAGAATGAGTCCCAGGATAGGGCTCAGAATGAGTCCCAGGATAGGGCTGAGAATGAGTCCCAGGATAGGGCTGAGAATGAGTCCCGGGATAGGGCTCATAATGAGTCCCAGGATAGGGCTGAGAATGAGTCCCAGTATAGGGCTCAGGATGAGTCCCAGGATAGGGCTGAGAATGAGTCCCAGGATAGGGCTGAGAATGAGTCCCAGGATAGGGCTCAGAATGAGTCCCAGGATAGGGCTCAGAATGAGTCCCAGGATAGGGCTGAGAATGAGTCCCAGGATAGGGCTGAGAATGAGTCCCGGGATAGGGCTCATAATGAGTCCCAGGATAGGGCTGAGAATGAGTCCCAGTATAGGGCTCAGGATGAGTCCCAGGATAGGGCTGAGAATGAGTCCCAGTATAGGGCTCAGGATGAGTCCTATCCTGGGCAGTCAGGCATTTCCAAACACTGCAGTAGGATGCAGTATATACCATCAACCTATAAAATACATTTACATCTACAGTGCCTTCAGAAGGTATTCTTACCCCTTGACTTTTTCCACATTGTGTTGTGTTACAGCCTGAATTTAAAATGGATTCAATTTAGATTTTTGGTCACTGGCTACACACAATACCCCATAATATCAAAGTGGAATTATGTTTTTCAAACTTTTTACAAATCAATTAAACATTTTAAGCTGAAATGTCTTGTCAATAAATATTCAACGCGGTATATACCATCAACCAATAGAATGTCAAAATAAATAAAATACCTCTCACAGTATCATGACACAGGAGACTTGAAGGCAGCAGGTTGATATTGTGCTTTTCAGCAACACTAGCTGCATGCGTTCTGTTTCATTTCATGTGTGACACTCACCAGGGATTGGGATCAATTCAATTTCAATTCAGTCAGTTCATTTTCTTTAATGATTTCCTACACATTTCAGTTTAATTCCTGAATTGACTGAATTGAAATTGAATTAAACCCAACCCTCTCTGGTGCACTCTAAAGTTGCACCGGCCTAGACCCTGATCTTGGGTCAGTTTAGCATTTTTCCCACTAATGGTTAAGGTTGGAGAAGATCCAAGGTCTGTACATAGGATACGTTTCACCCCAGAGCTCCAGTCTCTCACCTGCAGGAAGTCCACGTCCCTCTTGTTCCTGAAGAGTCTCTCCACTCTGGCCAGGGTCTTCTTCAGCTCTTGGCTCTTCTGCTCCAGGTGGGCCTGGATGCCCTCGGCCTGGCTGAGCGCCTGCCTCTGCTCCCCCTCCAGAACCTCCGTGGCCCTCCTCCGGGCCTCTTCCACGGCCCCTTGCAGCAGGTAGAACTGCTGCTCCATCACAGCACGTACCCCTGCCACCGAGCTCTGGGGAGAGAAAGATGGAGAGAATATGTGATAGAGAAAGAGGAGGAATGGAGAAGTACTTTGTAAATGTGTATCAGCTGTGTGTTTCGAGGTTCATTAAGATCAGAGACGATGTTATAAGTGATAAATGAGCAATAGGCGAACGTGGGGAAAGAATGTATGGAGAGAATGTGCAACATACCTTTTTTTAAGGGAGAGGAGGTGCTTAGTTGTATCAGCTGTGTGTTTAAGGTTCATTACGGTCAGAGGAAATGGTTAAAGTAACGCGGGTGTAGTGACAAATGACTTTTCAGTGGCGTACCTCTATGGATGCAGTGTTGCTCTGTAGCTGGCCAACGGCATTCTCTGCCACTGAGACGGTCTTCATAATCTCCCCTTGTTTCTTCTGCAGCTCTGTCTATAGACGATCATACGCACGCACACACACACATTCAGGGCTCTGTTTCTTAAAGAGTACCATGTGTTGGGACCAATGCCAGAAGGTTACCAGCATAGCCCATGGGAAATGCATTTGCTTTATTTACTACTATAGCTTTGAGAGAGGGCAACCTATTGGAACAGAACAATGGACAGGCTGTACGTATCACATGTCACATAGAAGGTTTCTTATTACAGAGAAATGTACTGAAGTCTTGTGATAAACAAATTATGTCATAAAAACTCATTTGCCTGGAGACTCCCTATCCTATGCTCCCTCCATCGTGTCCTGGATCACTAGACAATACTGACACTAAAAAGAGAAGTTCTGGACCTCAAAACAACAGCGTGTGGGTCGTTCCACCAACCCGATGCCTTTTGAGAAGTGGAACTTGGTATAAAAAAAATATTTGGTTTTACCAAATTTTAACATTCTGTCAGAAAGAACTTAATACAAAACTAGTTTTCCCATCTAAGAGGTAAAAAAAAAAGACAACAGGAAGTACCTATGAAAGGGGCAATCGGCAGTTGCTGAAGCCATTTTTTAACTTAGAAATTAATTATATGTACCTATTGATTCTTGAAGAATATAACTTATAAATGTTTCATTAGCTTAGTTCAATTGTCATACCCCATCAGAACCCAAAATATAAGTGTGTTTTACTGCAATGTTTGTAAACTAAGTAAATGTAAAAACACTATTTAGCCTCAAAACATGTTTAAAACTATAATTTTCATATCATTGATAGTCAGTCCTTTCATCCATAGCTCTGTCTATGAAATTGAGAGCGGTTATATATTTCTCCAGGCTTCAGCTTTGTACCGAAACAGGGGCGGGGAAAACACTTTATTATTGTTTCAACTGCTGAGTGCCAAATAAGGCAACAGAGTTGAACGTAACCGGGTAGACGATTTCCTCTTGAATAGTTTCACCATATTAAATCGAGAGCTCAGTTCGCGTAACAGGGTTGACCTTAAAATGAAGGGCCTACGTAAATGAATCACTAATCACATGAAATAAATAATCCTCTCCAGACATGACTTTGTCAACAACATAACCAGGGCTTTACAATGATGCTGGATGTTGAGGTTAAGTGGGTTCAAATCTTCCCAGAAGTCACAGCGGGTGCAAGGAGTGACATGTCAAAATTGTGAATTTTGGCACTTGAACAAATCATTTTTCATATTACTCTGCCGTGGACAGATTCATGTGATCAACTTTTGCGAGAATTTCCCTTTTGTGTTATCAAGATTATATTCATATTAAAGATTTATTGAATTCTCCATGTGGTCTATATTAAAGGACACTTCATTTAATATAACAAGCTTTTAAAATTCAATATTGGTGCACAATTTCTAATTAAAATATCAAAGGGATGCAAAAGGCACTGTTCTCGTATAACGACCCAAAACAACATGTCCATGCCAGAAAAAAGGGAGCACTCATACAGTTATCACTCACTGTCTGTGAAATGTATGTGTGTTGTGTGTTTGTATGTGTCAGTGGAGGCTGGTGGAGGGAGAAAGGGGAGGACGGGCTCAGCCATCACAAAGAATCCAGTCCTCCCTATGTCTCGCTCCACCAGCCTCCCCTGGTAAAATAGAAATGTTACCAATACCTGGATCTGTCTTCGAGCCTCCTCTACAGGTACAGTACTGTGCCCCAGATGCCCCTGTCCCTCACACTCGCAGCACACACACACACCGCAGCCGTCCGTCAGGCAGTATAGTTCAAGCGGCAGCCGGTGCTCCTCACAGGTGCGACACTCGATGTCCTGTAAGGGCTCCACCAGTCGGTGATTCTGGAACCTCTGGTTCTCCAGGTGGGGTCTGAGGTGGGCCTCGCAGTACGACACCAGGCAGGTGAGGCAGGACTTCTGGGCCTGGCACGGGATCTCGATGCAGGAGTCACACAGCACATCTTCTGGGGTGACAGTAAACCCGCTAGAGATTGTCTGGGGCTGGGTGTTCTCCCCTGGCTTATCGTGCATTCTTATTGGATCCTCTTGTTCCTGGTTCTGAGGCTGGGTGTTCTCCCCTGGCTTATTGTGCGTTGTTGTTGGGTCCTCTTGTTCCTGGTTCTGAGGCTGGGTGTTCTCCCCTGGCTTATCATGCGTTGTTGTTGGGTCCTCTTGTTCCTGGTTCTGAGGCTGGGTGTTCTCCCCTGGCTTATCATGCGTTGTTGTTGGGTCCTCTTGTTCCTGGTTCTGAGGCTGGGTGTTCTCCCCTGGCTTATCATGCGTTGTTGTTGGGTCCTCTTGTTCCTGGTTTAGGTTCAGATCCCACATGTTTATCATGGATGTGGTGACATCTTTGCTTCCAGTTGTAGGATGACTCTCTTCTGTATTCTCTTCCTTCTTGATGACGAGGGTCTCCATGTTCTCTTTCTCTGGTTTGTGGATGTCCTGTGTGTTGATGGTGTGCCAAGACACAGTACCTCCCTCACTCACTCCTCTCTACTTCAGGCTGCAGGGTGTGACTGCTGGGCCTCTGTCTGGGTCTGAACAGGCAGACGGTGCAGATCTTTCTTCACGTCTTAGTCTATCATGACATCCTATCATGGCCTCACTACTCTTATAATTCCTATTCTCTCGCTCAGTAAGTCGCTTTCTCACTCTTATCTCTCTCAAAAACACTTTCTCGCTCTCTGTCTGTTTCTCTCACTCTCACCGTCTCTCGCCCTAACTCTCACACCCTAAGACTGTCTGTCTGTTTCTCTGTAAGTCTCTCCTCTCTAACTCTCTGTCCAGCTCCCTAACTCAAGATAATTTAGTGAGAAGACAAGAACAGAACTGAGGACCGCACCTTAATAACTTGATCCGTGTGAGTCAGCGGCAGCAGCAGGAGCCTCCTCTTGTTACACTCCTCCCTTCTCTCTCTCTCTTTCTCGTTTTCTCACTCTCTCCTCCCTCAGTTGGGTTCAGGGAAGGCTGAGTTGGTTTGAGTGGAGAGAAGGGGGAAGTGGGTATTGAGGGCAAGGAATGTGGAGATCTGGAGGACAAATACAATATAAGCACCCCCAAAATGATTATTATTATTATGAATCATGAAATCATTACTGTACACATCCCAGACGTGGCAATTCCAAAGTTGTTATCTAATAATAGCATTTCGTAGAAGAAAAATAATGTTGTATCAACAAAGAGGATCTGGGTCAGCTGAGATGCCTTCTGCAATATAATCTGTGAAAACTGGAACATCCTGGAGAAACCTGTCTCTGAACAGTTAGCTTTTCAGGAGTCATCACAATGTGTTTGGAATGACTGGTCCTATACTAAAGTTATTATATGTTCACAGTAGATGAAGGAGAATGACTAATAAACGGACATACAATGAGATAAAAGGTTTTTCAGATGCTGTTATGGTTGACATGATCACAGAAGGGTCATCCAATGTCTGGAGAAACTGTATCACTAATTGAATGCAAAGTTAAGGAAGCCAAGGAACCACAGTGACCAGGCCTTATCTAGTGTTTCCTTCTGATTAAAGGAACCACAGTGACCAGGCCTTACCTAGTGTTTCCTTCTGATTAAAGGAACCACAGTGACCAGGCCTTATCTAGTGTTTCCTTCTGATTAAAGGAACCACAGTGACCAGGCCTTACCTAGTGTTTCCTTCTGATTAAAGGAACCACAGTGACCAGGCCTTACCTAGTGTTTCCTTCTGATTAAAGGAACCACAGTGACCAGGCCTTATCTAGTGTTTCCTTCTGATTAAAGGAACCACAGTGACCAGGCCTTATCTAGTGTTTCCTTCTGATTAAAGGAACCACAGTGACCAGGCCTTACCTAGTGTTTCCTTCTGATTAAAGGAACCACAGTGACCAGGCCTTATCTAGTGTTTCCTTCTGATTAAAGGAACCACAGTGACCAGGCCTTACCTAGTGTTTCCTTCTGATTAAAGACAAGGGATGTTTCTAGACAACATTATTTTCCCGCCGCACCCTAACTTCCTGCGACTATTTATAACCATACTCCAACTTATCTTACAATAATGTAGTGAGAGACTGAATTGGTAACAGAATTATTTTGACATTTTGGAAATCTATCTAACACACATTTGTCTTTCATATACAAATACAGCTCGGGGAGGGGCTAGGTTAAGCCTGACTAATTTGCTCTGTTTCACTTTTGTTGAAATGGAACAATTCAGTTTAGATCCAGACTAGGCTAGATTCAATATAAACAGGAAATGTAAACAGGAATTAGATTGTCTGGATATAGAGCCGTTGTAAACAATGAGAGTAAGTCTGGCATAGAAAAAGAATTACAGAACATTGAATAGGAATGTCTGCGAAGTCAGGTACAATGACCGGTTATGACCAAAAATCCAAGCTCATGTTGTGATCCAGTTAGTTCTAATTTAATGTATACTTGGAAAATGACTCAATAATATCCTTGATTGACAAAACAGTCCTTACCTACTGTACACATATTAATCAGTGGGAATGACCTTGGACCTCTGGGTATCAGTTTACTTAAATGACCCATAACCTCTGACTCCCCCATTGTTTCCCCTCTCCCTCTATCCCAATGTTCATTTTTCTGGAAGTGTGCTCTAGTTCATTTCCCTTCATGGATTTAAAACTGAGGGTTGGCATCATTCATTTTGTGAACATGCATTTACATGCTTGAGGAGTGCACAATTGCACACTTTGGGGGAAAGGACAGAGAATCGGGTTGATGAAGTTAATGAGAATTACTCCCAGGCCTGTCGGGTGCAGGGTGAAGTGGCTCCTAGTTGCTCCCACACTAATGGTTAAGGTTAGGATTGTAGTAGGGGAAGCTGATCCTAGACCCTGGAGCGGCCTGCCTCAGTCAGAGTCCTGTCTGTTGCAGCTTCACATACACAATGCAGAGAAGGACATATTAGTATTTTTGTTTATTTAAAAACACTGTTTGAGTCTTTAAAAAATATGAGGCATTCAATGTGGACATTGTTTAGGTTTCAAGTGCATCTGATAATATCAACCACCAAAACCAATGACACATACAATATTATTGGGAAGACTTCATCACGTGATCAGAACAGAGACATACAGAACATACCATAGACATACAGTGCAGACTGAAGACTCCAATGATGGTTAGAGGCAATAGAGAACTTTTAGCCTCTATGGTGCTCTTCAGACAAAATGGGTCCTTTCATCTAAATGGACAGAAATAGTTTCCAGAAATGACATCATTGTACAGAAAGAGGCACATGTCCCCATAACCATGAGAAAAAGCAAAACATATTACCTGCCTAAAATTCAAGACTTGTTTATTTTCATGAAATGGATTAAAGTAATATCCAGTGTTCCAGGTTTCTATGAAATAGGACCGATAATGAATTACAATATAATGAGTGAATATACTTTCCCTTCCCAAATGTTTTAATGAAATATGTTAAAAAGCAGCTTTTCTGTGTTGGAATGGTGTGGCCGTACCCCAACAACAAAACGGTGTGGCCATATACCCATCATTCAAAATAGAACGCTAGTAGACCGCTGATTGGCCAGCTCATCCTCCTTAGGAGGATGACATCATCCTCTACGAGGAAATAGCAAGCATTTTTTGTTTGAGGTGGGGTTGTAAGTGTTTTTTTTCTCTCAAATGTATGCTTTGGCCACAAATACTCATAGGATGAGTCAACAACATTATTTGGGTATGAGTTAACAGAATATGAACTTTTAAAAGTGAGATTTTCACTGGACAGTTACTATAGCATCATACCAAACAAACATGTGTAACCATACAGCAAACCTTCAAGCCAAAATTTGACGTAAACAATTAGTAACTAAACTTCCATAGTGTAGTGTAACAACATGACATGACAACATTGTAATTCAATACCTCATGGGGGTAAACCTATATGCTGGACATCTACATACTGTATCAGAAAATCAGCAGGAAAATAACAGTGACAATGGATTTAACTGTGTGTGAGTTTTACCTATGGAAACATGAAATAATCCACTCCATACGTGTTTAGTTGACCATTCTCACATAGCGTCAACTTTCAATGAAAAAAAGCAATTGGCCTCCTATATCAGTGAACCAAACTGAAAGTGGTTGACCTGGCATACTGTGTGTAAACAAATGTACTGGTACAAAATGCATAGCAAGCTGAATGACCCGAGCCAAACCAATCAACAGGTACAAAAAATGCCTTAGTAGCAGAGAGCTGGTAATGCACAAATAATGGTAATATTGTAGCGAATTGGAGAGGCAGCCTGACTGTGACTCGTAACCACCCTACACATGTGATACATTATCTCCATCAACAATGGAAGTATCTATACAAAACTATGGATTTGAGACCTTGGCTGGGATTCTACGCAAGGCGCGTTATAGCACTCACTATACAGCCGACAATGTGCTGTTTAAAGGCATTTCCCCAGAAGTTCGCGGAGATCGCAGTCATTGTAAAAGCTGCGTATGCAGGCTACAGAGTAAATGACCTTAGAAACCTGTTACGGTGCACCGCGCTAAAACACGTCTTGTATTGAATCCCGGCCCTATGTCTAATGGATTAATAAACAAATACAAACAATTGACCAAACAAATGTACTGACACCAGGAGCACAGTCTCAGGGGATGGTAGTACGGTACCTAACATGCCCCATGTACTGACACCAGGAGCACAGTCTCAGGGGATGGTAGTACGGTACCTAACATGCCCCATGTACTGACACCAGGAGCACAATCTCAGGGGATGGTAGTACGGTATCTAACATGCCCCATGTACTGACACCAGGAGCACAGTCTCAGGGGATGGTAGTACGGTATCTAACATGCCCCATGTACTGACACCAGGAGCACAGTCTCAGGGGATGGTAGTACGGTATCTAACATGCCCCATGTACTGACACCAGGAGCACAGTCTCAGGGGATGGTAGTACGGTACCTAACATGCCCCATGTACTGACACCAGGAGCACAGTCTCAGGGGATGGTAGTACGGTATCTAACATGCCCCATGTACTGACACCAGGAGCACAGTCTCAGGGGATGGTAGTACGGTATCTAACATGCCCCATGTACTGACACCAGGAGCACAGTCTCAGGGGATGGTAGTACGGTATCTAACATGCCCCATGTACTGACACCAGGAGCACAGTCTCAGGGGATGGTAGTACGGTACCTAACATGCCCCATGTACTGACACCAGGAGCACAGTCTCAGGGGATGGTAGTACGGTACCTAACATGCCCCATGTACTGACACCAGGAGCACAGTCTCAGGGGATGGTAGTACGGTATCTAACATGCCCCATGTACTGACACCAGGAGCACAGTCTCAGGGGATGGTAGTACGGTATCTAACATGCCCCATGTACTGACACCAGGAGCACAGTCTCAGGGGATGGTAGTACGGTATCTAACATGCCCCATGTACTGACACCAGGAGCACAGTCTCAGGGGATGGTAGTACGGTACCTAACATGCCCCATGTACTGACACCAGGAGCACAGTCTCAGGGGATGGTAGTACGGTACCTAACATGCCCTATGTACTTACACCAGGAGCACAGTCTCAGGGGATGGTAGTACGGTACCTAACATGCCCCATGTACTGACACCAGGAGCACAGTCTCAGGGGATGGTAGTACGGTACCTAACATGCCCCACAACGTATTGGGGTCAGACAGAGAGGTGTTGGAGGGGGGCAGGCCACACCTCCTTGTTCTTCTCTCTGTACACTGTGCCACATGGCATACAAGAACACTGCTGCACATCAACACGGTGTTCTGTGGATACAGATCCAGGCAGTCTTTGGCTGACTGCGTATGGTGGTGCAATGCTCCAAAAGATGGCATGCCATAGCTCTCTGTCCTTCACGGAAGCAGCAAGGTCCTCTGTAGTTAATTAAAACGTTCAACAGTGGCGTTTAGTTAATTAAAACGGTCAACAGTGTCCTTTAGATCATTAAAACGGGCAACTGTGTTATTTAGTTAATTAAAACGGTCAACAGTGTCCTTTAGATCATTAAAAATGCCAACAGTGTTGTTTAGTTTATTAAAACGGTCAACAGTATCTTTTAGTTCATTAAAACAGTCAACAGTGTTGTTTAGATCATTAAAAAGGTCAACAGTGTCTTTTAGTTAATTAAAATTGGTCAACAGTGTCCTTTAGATCATTATAACAGTCAACAGTGTGGTTCAGTTAATTAAAAAGGTCAACAGTATCTTTTAGTGCATTAAAACAGTCAACAGTGTCGATTAGTTATTTAAAACGGTCAACAGTGTCCTTTAGATCATTAAAATTGGTCAACAGTGCAGTGGACTTCTAGAACTCACTCTAATGAAGCTGCAACGATCCAAAATACCTTTCAGATTTCTTCAGCTCTTCTCCTTCACTTATAAAGTCCATAGAAAGCTCAGGTTTCTGTATTTTACTTGTCTTCTTTTGTTCACTGAGATGTTTACATTAACAATGTCCTCCTTTCTGACCCAGGGAATGAAATGACAACATTTCTCTGAATGTCCTTACATAATCGCAGAGTCAGACAAGCGTGCCTCTGAATATTGCATACACTACAACAAACCGCTATTTATGTTGTAGCTGTAAAGTCTCTGAATGTTGCATATACTACAACAAACCCCTATGAGACATTACCCTGACAAGACTGAGCTACAATGCTCCACTGACCTACCTTTAAGGTAGGAAGAGCATTCTGCTTGACCTGTACAGTGTGTCCACCTAGTGGTCTCCAGAAGAATGGCAATGCCATATTTGCAGAGACAGACAGGAATGAATTCTATGCAGGATTGTTACTATTATCATCAAGCAAAGAAAAAACTAGATGCCTACCTTCATAACTATGTGTAGGGGAGAGCAGCGATGATACTAACATGTCCCAGTGAAAAATCCCCACACTACACACTCAGATGTAATCTGGAGGTTAGGTTTACTCTGTAGTGTAGGTTTACTCTGTAGGTTAGGCTTACTCTGTAGGTTAGGTTTACTCTGTAGTGTAGGTTTACTCTGTAGTGTAGGTTTACTCTGTAGGTTAGGCTTACTCTGTAGGTTAGGCTTACTCTGTAGGTTAGGCTTACTCTGTAGGTTAGGTTTACTCTGTAGGTTAGGTTTACTCTGTAGGTTAGGTTTACTCTGTAGGTTAGGTTTACTCTGTAGGTTAGGCTTACTCTGTAGGTTAGGCTTACTCTGTAGGTTAGGCTTACTCTGTAGGTTAGGTTTACTCTGTAGGTTAGGTTTACTCTGTAGGTTAGGTTTACTCTGGAGTGTAGGTTTACTCTGTAGGTTAGGTTTACTCTGTAGGTTAGGTTTACTCTGTAGGTGAACATCCCAGTAGTATAGGTATACAGTATCTACACAGCATCTTCAGATCCAAAAGTGTCAGTCACCATTCACAGCAGGGTGTCCTCGATGTAGTCGGGGTCCTCAAGGGTCTCCAGACGTCTCTTGCAGGCATCCAGGATTTTCTTCCTGGGCCCCAGGGGGATGTGGATGCTCTTGAGGTCCTGGTCCGAGCACAGCAGCAGCGCCTCCAGGTCAATCTTCTCCCGCCTGAAGACGGTGAGGAACTCGCCCATGGTCTGCGCAGCCAAGAACACCTCCAACGGGCTGGTGACGGCCTCGCAGTCATCATCCAGCCCCAGCTCCACCTCGTCCCAGGGAAGATCCTGGCGGTTCCTTTCCTGGAGGCTGCGGGCACTGCCGATGCTGTCCCCCCCATCGTCCAGGCTGGGCGAACGCCGCAGCCGGCTGCGCAGCTGCACGTTGGCGCTGCCAGCCCGTTCGGTTCCTCCGCTGAGGCTCCCCTCGTCGCGCCCGCCGATGCCGAACAGGCCGCCGCTGATATAGTTGCGTCGGAACACCATGGTTCCCAGACCGGGCCGGTTGAAGAGAGAGTCGTGGCCCGAGTCGGTGCTGACCTCAGAGTATTCCATGTTGGGCCGGTAAGACAAGTCCGGCTCGCTGATGGCACGAGAGATGGCGTCGTCGTTGGCGTCTCCGTGGAATATGTCTCGGAGGTTTCCGCGGCGCCCTGCGCGGTCCCGAGGGCCGACATAGGTTCCCTGTTTAAGGAACATGACATCGTTGCCCAGCTGGAGGCCCGAGAGGGAGCGCACACTCTTCCTGCCGTCCTCGTAGATCTTGAAGGTCCCGTCCCCTTGCTTCCTCTTCTCCAACCTCTTCTGGATCTTGGTCTTGCCTCGGGTTGTGGCGTGAAGAGTAGCCTGCAGGGACAAAGAGCAACACAGGCTTCAACCACTAATTATACAGGAGCACACATCTTACATTTAACAGATGACAAATGTTTAATGTTGGAGTGTAATGTCCCTTTCATTTTCAACATGGTGTACATAATTCTAGATTGCACATAACTGTCATTGTATCCTCTCCTTTCTCCACTGATGGGAAATGTTGCTGTTCCAACTGTTGAGCATGTGAAATGATACAGCAGCAGACATAACAGATGGGGAGTTTCACATGCACAACAGTTGGAACAGCAACATTTCCCATCAGTGGAGAAAGAAGAGGATTCAATGACAGTTATGTGCAATCTAGAATTATGTACACCATGTTGAAAATGAAAGGGACATTACACTCCAACATGAATCATTTGTCATCTGTTAAACTTGAGATAAGTCCACATCCCAGGTCATTCATTTTATAGATGCAGCTTTGTACTACAATCCTAAATGAAGGAAAAGAGAAGCACCATATTATTTCCAGATGTGCTGTGTTCATCTTTCCCATGTTTTCATTTAGCTTGAGGCATCATATAGCTGGAGCTACACAACCAGTGGCGTGGAATGTGCACTTATCTTGACATTTTTACGGTCTGAAAACATCTGACAAACGTTGGTTTTGGAGTGGAATGTCCCTTTAAATAGATATTCAAAAGGCATACATGGCTGGATGAGGCTGTACTGTACTGACCTGAGAGTATGGCACACAGTCACACCCTGATCTGTTTCTCCTGTCTTGTGCTTGTCTCCACCCCCCTCCAGGTGTCTCCCATTTTCCCCATTATCCCCTGTGCATTTATACCTGAGATTTCTGTTTGTCTGTTGCCTGTTTGTCTTGTCCCGTTAAGTCCTACCGGAGTGTTCCTGTGGTCTAGTTTGTCTTAGCCTTCCCAGTTCTGACCTTTCTGCCTGTCCTGAGCCTGCCTGCCTCTGATTTGGGAGAAATGGGAGACATCTGGAGGGGAGTGGAGACAAGCACAAGACAGGTGAAATAGATCAGGGTGTGACACACACTGACAGTGGTGTTTAGGTGGGGCAGCTTGTACAGACCAGAGAGTATGGCACACTGACAGTGGTGGTGTTTAGGTGGGGCAGCTTGTACTGACCAGAGAGTATGGCACACTGACAGTGTTTAGGTGAGGCAGCTTGTACTGACCAGAGAGTATGGCACACTGACAGTGGTGTTTAGGTGAGGCAGCTTGTACTGACCAGAGAGTATGGCACACTGACAGTGTTTAGGTGAGGCAGCTTGTACTGACCAGAGAGTATGGCACACTGACAGTGTTTAGGTGAGGCAGCTTGTACTGACCAGAGAGTATGGCACACTGACAGTGTTTAGGTGAGGCAGCTTGTACTGACCAGAGAGTATGGCACACTGACAGTGGTGTTTAGGTGAGGCAGCTTGTACTGACCAGAGAGTATGGCACACTGACAGTGTTTAGGTGGGGCAGCTTGTACTGACCTGAGAGTATGGCACACTGACAGTGTTTAGGTGGGGCAGCTTGTACTGACCAGAGAGTATGGCACACTGACAGTGTTTAGGTGGGGCAGCTTGTACTGACCTGAGAGTATGGCACACTGACAGTGTTTAGGTGGGGCAGCTTGTACTGACCAGAGAGTATGGCACACTGACAGTGTTTAGGTGAGGCAGCTTGTACTGACCTGAGAGTATGGCACACTGACAGTGGTGTTTAGGTGATGCAGCTTGTACTGACCTGAGAGTATGGCACACTGACAGTGTTTAGGTGATGCAGCTTGTACTGACCAGAGAGTATGGCACACTGACAGTGTTTAGGTGATGCAGCTTGTACTGACCTGAGAGTATGGCACACTGACAGTGTTTAGGTGGGGCAGCTTGTACTGACCAGAGAGTATGGCACACTGACAGTGTTTAGGTGAGGCAGCTTGTACTGACCAGAGAGTATGGCACACTGACAGTGTTTAGGTGAGGCAGCTTGTACTGACCAGAGAGTATGGCACACTGACAGTGTTTAGGTGAGGCAGCTTGTACTGACCAGAGAGTATGGCACACTGACAGTGTTTAGGTGAGGCAGCTTGTACTGACCAGAGAGTATGGCACACTGACAGTGTTTAGGTGAGGCAGCTTGTACTGACCAGAGAGTATGGCACACTGACAGTGTTTAGGTGAGGCAGCTTGTACTGACCTGAGAGTATGGCACACTGACAGTGTTTAGGTGAGGCAGCTTGTACTGACCTGAGAGTATGGCACACTGACAGTGTTTAGGTGAGGCAGCTTGTACTGACCAGAGAGTATGGCACACTGACAGTGTTTAGGTGAGGCAGCTTGTACTGACCAGAGAGTATGGCACACTGACAGTGTTTAGGTGAGGCAGCTTGTACTGACCAGAGAGTATGGCACACTGACAGTGTTTAGGTGAGGCAGCTTGTACTGACCAGAGAGTATGGCACACTGACAGTGTTTAGGTGTGGCAGCTTGTACTGACCTGAGAGTATGGCACACTGACAGTGTTTAGGTGAGGCAGCTTGTACTGACCTGAGAGTATGGCACACTGACAGTGTTTAGGTGGGGCAGCTTGTACTGACCAGAGAGTATGGCACACTGACAGTGTTTAGGTGATGCAGCTTGTACTGACCAGAGAGTATGGCACACTGACAGTGTTTAGGTGAGGCAGCTTGTACTGACCTGAGAGTATGGCACACTGACAGTGTTTAGGTGAGGCAGCTTGTACTGACCAGAGAGTATGGCACACTGACAGTGTTTAGGTGAGGCAGCTTGTACTGACCTGAGAGTATGGCACACTGACAGTGTTTAGGTGAGGCAGCTTGTACTGACCAGAGAGTATGGCACACTGACAGTGGTGTTTAGGTGAGGCAGCTTGTACTGACCAGAGAGTATGGCACACTGGCAGTGTTTAGGTGATGCAGCTTGTACTGACCAGAGAGTATGGCACACTGACAGTGGTGTTTAGGTGAGGCAGCTTGTACTGACCAGAGAGTATGGCACACTGACAGTGTTTAGGTGGGGCAGCTTGTACTGACCAGAGAGTATGGCACACTGACAGTGTTTAGGTGATGCAGCTTGTACTGACCTGAGAGTATGGCACACTGACAGTGTTTAGGTGAGGCAGCTTGTACTGACCTGTGAGTATGGCACACTGACAGTGTTTAGGTGGGGCAGCTTGCACTGACCTGAGAGTATGGCACACTGACAGTGTTTAGGTGAGGCAGCTTGTACTGACCTGAGAGTATGGCACACTGACAGTGGTGGTGTTTAGGTGGTGCAGCTTGCGGCTCACTGAGCTGCTTGTGTAGCTGGAGAAGCTCATGGCGTCTGACATGGACTGCAGCTTGTACTGACCTGAGAGTATGGCACACTGACAGTGTTTAGGTGGTGCAGCTTGCGGCTCACTGAGCTGCTTGTGTAGCTGGAGAAGCTCATGGCGTCTGACATGGACTGCAGCTTGTACTGACCTGAGAGTATGGCACACTGACAGTGTTTAGGTGGTGCAGCTTGCGGCTCACTGAGCTGCTGGTGTAGCTGGAGAAGCTCATGGCGTCTGACATGGACTGCAGCTTGTACTGACCTGAGAGTATGGCACACTGACAGTGTTTAGGTGGTGCAGCTTGCGGCTCACTGAGCTGCTGGTGTAGCTGGAGAAGCTCATGGCGTCTGACATGGACTGCAGCTTGTACTGACCTGAGAGTATGGCACACTGACAGTGTTTAGGTGGTGCAGCTTGCGGCTCACTGAGCTGCTGGTGTAGCTGGAGAAGCTCATGGCGTCTGACATGGACTGCAGCTTGTACTGACCTGAGAGTATGGCACACTGACAGTGGTGGTGTTTAGGTGGTGCAGCTTGCGGCTCACTGAGCTGCTTGTGTAGCTGGAGAAGCTCATGGCGTCTGACATGGACTGCTCCGACGCCGCCTCTTTGTGGAACTTGCGCTCCATGCGTTTGTGGTGCTTCCGCTGCAGCTTCACACACTCCTTAATCCTCCTCTCGGCCTCGCGGAAAGCCCGCTCCTTCAGCTTCCCCACCAGCTTGGGGTTAAGGGCCGACTGCTTGGCGGCAATCGAGTCCAGGTAGCGGACACAGTCCATGTGGCTTTTGGTGGCGGCCATGTCCAGGGGCGTGTGGTAGTCGTTGTCCAGGCACCACATGTTGGCACCGAAGGACACCAGGAAGGACAGGCAGTTGTGGTGGCCGTTGGCGGCTGCCAGGTGGAGAGGTGTGTTCCCCCATATGTCACACTTATCAGGGTTGCCTCTGCAGAACAAGAGGAAGTACAGACATCAGCTAGAGTTTTGATCCAGAGAGGCTGTAGGAAGCAACGGGCATATAGCACACACATGGCGTCCATATTAGGAAGTCTTCATCCTACTATGGATGTTGTACACATAGACCTGGGACGAACATAGGACTATGTAAAAGTATTTCAAATACTTGAACTGTGCCTGATTTTCATTTTTTCCCCCCAGAACCAATGGAGTAGTCCCAAATGTGAAAATATCAAGCTGAATCTAATGCACCACAAATACGTGCTCTTAGTAAACAAGATACTTTCTTTTTTTCACTCTTACCTGAACTTGAAACATACATTTTGCAACGATGTCAAGATCATCCCCAACTATTTACAGTGCCAACGAAGACCCGTGCCAAGACAGAGGTGATGATGCTGTTACAACAAGTCTTGCTGTTCTGTTCCAAAGGCATTCAGTAAGTGCTATCTGTGAGTAATATGAACCAGGAGAAGGATAACCCACTCTCAGATACTCCTAAACATAGCAGGTACCTTGTGATAAAGCCCAAGATCTTTTAAATCATGATTTCAGCACTGAGATCTTATCCATGGGCTGTTCATCGAATCTTCATAAATCATGTTTAACCTTACATCACAGTACCCTTTAGCACTGGTAAATCTCCACAGCAACAACACAGTAAAGTAATTGTTAATGACACCAAACAGATGGCAGATACACAAGTTATGAGATGAACAATACCACTGTGGACCTGCTGTCATTACGTGTAGAGGATTTCTCTGGCTTCTCCATGCTTTCCATTCCCCTACCATCAGCCTACCATGACCCCATGGGCACCTCCGCCTCCACTAGGACCAACACTTCTACACTACAGTCGGCCTGTAACACAACACACCGGCTTGTCAACACCGCTACACTAACCAGTGTCTTGTTTCACGGGAGGCCCGGGCCGGTCGGGCTGCCCCTGACTCAGGAGCGTACTACCGGGGCGTGCATACCTGGTGACGTCATGCTCAATTCCTTCAGTCGCGCAGCATTGGCGCTGAGTTTTCCCAATGTAGTGACAGTGCAGATGACTTAACGTCACTAATATTTGTTTAGGGCGGAGGGCAGATTTGAGTTCTAATGTGTTCCAGAAAACCTTGATAACATATCACAACGTGATTCCTATTTCAGTTCTATTCCCAGGAAAAGGGAATTCTTTACAGGAATTACATCAAAGGTGAAATCCTGTTTACCGCCAGATTGTACTTCAATTTATCCTTTCAGAGGTTTAAATATTAACAGGAAGTTCCTCTTTATTTAGAGGCAGTGTATAAACAGCTGTCAGATTTGGAATGGTTTCGGATGGTGGTACACTAACCCTATTGCTGATCTTAAAGGGGAAGTTCAGGATTTTACAACTTGATGTTAGATGGTTCCTCACCCTGAACGTAGTCTATGGGCCTGGAGAAACTGTAATCCATGGTTCTTTTTTAAATGTATATATTTTATTTAACCTTTTATTTATCCAGGTGAGTCAGTTAAAATCCCTTACACTGGTGGGCATTGGTCTATAGGGCTAAATGAAATGTTTTCCTCTGAGGAAATATGGAAAGCATATACATAATCATGGTAGCAATTAAAAGGGAACAGTTTGGAGATTTATGGGACAATTATTAGACTAAAGGTGAGGACAACAGTTCACCTGACACACTGTTGATTTAATGTGACTTTTCTTTTTACATTTACAGCACTTTTTACTGCATTTGGTGATAACTAAATCAGAAAATACTCTGGATACATTCAGTAACATGATAAGAATACTCTTGGAAAATGTGGGCTAGGTGCAACATAAGACAAAAGAATGACAAGGGTTTGAGTGAGAGGTCTAACTGGTGTTTCCAAGTGGCCACACACCTCTCCAAAGTGTGCACAGTTCCTAAGTCATTTCAATGCACTTTTATGACTCAAAGAAGAGTCTTCAACTATAAGGTGTTTTTGTATGTTCTATAGCCAACATGAGAAGCTCAATTATAAAATATGACATTACAGTGTTAAGGCTTTCACAGGGCAATTCAGAGCAGCAGATGGTAATTATTTTGCACATAGAATGGAGTCATGAGTGCGTTCAGATGCGTGGTCCACGGCACATCTTTGTCCCAATACAACAAACACTGTCTGATTGTGTTCAGAACAAACCCAAGGTATGACACCATGTCATCTTGTAACTGTACATCAGTGTTCATAAATGTTGACACTGTATATTACATGAGTTTTATGATATGGAAATGTGAAGTGCACATGTATACAGCCCCTGCCTTACAATATAGGCCCTTATCAGAGTTCAAAGCTGCCTGTAAAGGACTACAAACAAATTCTTATTTTACAATGACGGCCTGGCCAGTGACGACTAGGAATTGCGGTGCAATAAATCAAATAACAACAAAACATTGAAATCACAGGACAAGACAGACATGACAACACAGAAGGACAGGGACATGTGACAACACAGAAGGACAGGGACATGTGACAACACAGAAGGACAGGGACATGTGACAACACAGAAGGACAGGGGCATGTGACAACACAGAAGGACAGGGACATGTGACAACACAGAAGGACAGGGACATGTGACAACACAGAAGGACAGGGGCATGTGACAACACAGAAGGACAGGGGCATGTGACAACACAGAAGGACAGGGACATGTGACAACACAGAAGGACAGGGGCATGTGACAACACAGAAGGACAGGGGCATGTGACAACACAGAAGGACAGGGGCATGTGACAACACAGAAGGACAGGGGCATGTGACAACACAGAAGGACAGGGGCATGTGACAACACAGAAGGACAGGGACATGTGACAACACAGAAGGACAGGGACATGAGACAACACAGAAGGACAGGGGCATGAGACAACACAGAAGGACAGGGGCATGTGACAACACAGAAGGACAGGGGCATGTGACAACACAGAAGGACAGGGGCATGTGACAACACAGAAGGACAGGGGCATGTGACAACACAGAAGGACAGGGGCATGTGACAACACAGAAGGACAGGGGCATGTGACAACACAGAAGGACAGGGGCATGTGACAACACAGAAGGACAGGGGCATGTGACAACACAGAAGGACAGGGGCATGTGACAACACAGAAGGACAGGGGCATGTGACAACACAGAAGGACAGGGGCATGTGACAACACAGAAGGACAGGGGCATGTGACAACACAGAAGGACAGGGGCATGTGACAACACAGAAGGACAGGGGCATGTGACAACACAGAAGGACAGGGGCATGTGACAACACAGAAGGACAGGGGCATGTGACAACACAGAAGGACAGGGTCACAGTCTCAATCGTCTAGGAACTGAGGGGTCACAGTCTCAATCGTCTAGGAACTGAGGGGTCACAGTCTCAATCGTCTAGGAACTGAGGGGTCACAGTCTCAATCGTCTAGGAACTGAGGGGTCACAGTCTCAATCGTCTAGGAACTGAGGGGTCACAGTCTCAATCGTCTAGGAACTGAGGGGTCACAGTCTAAATCGTCTAGGAACTGAGGGGTCACAGTCTAAATCGTCTAGGAACTGAGGGGTCACAGTCTCAATCTTCTAGGAACTGAGGGGTCACTGATGTACACAGAATAATAGAGCACAATGAAACAAATATACTTTATCTGGTAGGGTTTTATTTATTATTGAACCTTAATTTAACTAGGCAAATCAGTTTAAGAACAAATTCTTATTTTATAATGACGGCCTACCAAGCGCCGTCCTATGGGACTCCTGATCATGGCCGATTGTGATACAGCCCGGGATCAAACCAGGGTATGTAGTGATGCCTCTAGCACTGAGATGCAGTGCCTTAGACCGCTGTGCCACTCGGTAGCCCATAAGGGGGTCAGGTTAGGGTCAGATAGGGTTAGGTAGAGTCTATTCTACTTGTACAGTAGAGGTTAGATATTATTCAGCACTGTTCTATTGCTTGAGGATACGTTGACAGGCTGATTGGTGGAAATGTGAATGTGTGCTGTTTATCATAATCAGTGAGAGATGGGTACAGTGCACATTTAGTGTAGTAAATGTTTTATAAGCTGTATACCGTGGGAATTCCTAGAACTGGGGTTGTTATCAGTTACTTTATCACCACACTGTCTAAGTGGACACGCCACTGTGTTACCTTGTGTACATTTACCCTGAACAAAATGGTGGAATGATGAAGCCCATCTTGCTTCTCTGGGGATCCCTTGCATGTTGAACTGTAGATGACATCCCCATAGTCAAGCATGGAAGATCATCTGTATTAGTGTCAACAGGGCAGAGGGGGGGAAAGAGGTCCTGTTACGACAGGGTCAATCCATTTGAATTCAATCACTTTTTGACAACTCCCCTTTTGATTTGAAGTAAACCTTCCATACATATTTTCCCATTGTAGAAGTGGTCAGAAAGTGACTCTTTTGACTTGAATACCAAAACATTCAAGAGATAAAGGTGCTCAAAGTTGACCCATGTTGCATACCCACCATACCATGAGACATCATGTCTTCATCACTGGAAAAGATAAACGCTTGAGATTTGATATCTTTTAAAAGCTTACAAACAGGGTTGTCAAACTATTTGATAATTTCTTGAAAATAATCATGTTTTTTATCAAGTATAATTTTTAAACCTTAATGCATGTTGTGTCTCAACCGAGGGCGGGCACAACACAACCTCAGATGATGTAAAGTAGGGTCTAAGTTACAACATATACGAATATAAAAAGAAAAACTGAGTTTACGAGTGTTTAGATAACTAACGTTAAATGTAAAAATAAAAAGTAAGACAAAAAAAATGACCACTGTTTGACATTTTCATTTCTCCATCCACTTCATAATTTCAGCCAATCACTTTTCCTGGCATGTTTTCCATCTGGTCCTTTAGATTGCTGCTGCCTATTACTATGATAAATCACATGGCGAGGACGTTTGCTCTCAAGCTATTAATATGCATAATATCTAACAAGTGGGGCAAGGCTAGTAGGGCTGACCCCAATTAGTCGATGGTTGATAGGCTGTTGGTCAACCAAGATTATTTTAGTCGAGCAGTAGCAAATATATATATATATATATATATATATATATATATATATATATATATATATATATATATATATATATATATATATATACACTGCTCAAAAAATTAAAAGGGAACACTTAAACAACACAATGTAACTACAAGTCAATCACACTTCTGTGAAATCAAACTGTCCACTTAGGAAGCAACACTGATTGACAATAAATTTCACATGCTGTTGTGCAAATGGAATAGACAAAAGGTGGAAATTATAGGCAATTAGCAAGACACCCCCAATAAAGGAGTGGTTCTGCAGGTGGTGACCACAGACCACTTCTCAGTTCCTATGCTTCCTGGCTGATGTTTTGGTCACTTTTGAATGCTGGCGGTGCTCTCACTCTAGTGGTAGCATGAGACGGAGTCTACAACCCACACAAGTGGCTCAGGTAGTGCAGCTCATCCAGGATGGCACATCAATGTGAGCTGTGGCAAGAAGGTTTGCTGTGTCTGTCAGCGTAGTGTCCAGAGCATGGAGGCGCTACCAGGAGACAGGCCAGTACATCAGGAGATGTGGAGGAGGCCGTAGGAGGGCAACAACCCAGCAGCAGGACCGCTACCTCCGCCTTTGTGCAAGGAGGAGCACTGCCAGAGCCCTGCAAAATGATCTCCAGCAGGCCACAAATGTGCATGTGTCTGCTCAAACGGTCAGAAACAGACTCCATAAGGGTGGTATGAGGGCCCAACGTCCACAGGTGGGGGTTGTGCTTTCAGCCCAACACCGTGCAGGACGTTTGGCATTTGCCAGAGAACACCAAGATTGGCAAATTCGCCACTGGCGCCCTATGCTCTTCACAGATGAAAGCAGGTTCACACTGAGCACATGAGCACATGTGACAGAGTCTGGAGACGCCGTGGAGAACGTTCTGCTGCCTGCAACATCCTCCAGCATGACCGGTTTGGTGGTGGGTCAGTCATGGTGTGGGGTGGCATTTCTTTGGGGGGGCCACACAGCCCTCCATGTGCTCGCCAGAGGTAGCCTGACTGCCATTAGGTACCAAGACGAGATCCTCAGACCCCTTGTGAGACCATATGCTGACACATGCACATTTGTGGCCTGCTGGAGGTCATTTTGCAGGGCTCTGGCAGTGCTCCTCCTTGCACAAAGGCGGAGGTAGCCATAAATAGACAGGTATTTACCTCCATGGTTGCAGGATCTTGTCTATTTTTACAAGTTTTCTATTGAAATTCACTGTGGCGAGCTCATTTATATATTTTGTGATATGAATACCAAGTATGTCTACTTCACCGTAAGCCCATTTTAAAGGTAAACTGCAGGTTAATGTAAAAGTTGTTTTAAAGATCCAATACGTAATATTGTACACGTATCATAATTAGGTTTTAGTCCAGAGAGTCCAGAAGAGTTATCTAGATCTTCAATGAGACCTTGCAGGGATCTAGCTTGTGGACTTAATATAAAACTTGAGTCATCAGCATACACGGACACCTTTGTTTTTAAGCCTTGGATTTCTAATGTATGGAAAGTGTTGTATAAATCTAAAGGGATGCTGTCAAAAAGTGGCTGAATTCAAATGGATTTACCTGATATAAAAACCCAAGTCTGTCATTTTCCAGTTTTCTTTGAAAATCCATTAGGACCTTCACTAACATTAGCCACAGCTGGCTAGCTAACAATCAATGGAAGTGATAGGGGCAACCGTAAACTGTTTTTAAAAAAAGTTCCAGATGACCTTAAAGCAATAATTGAGTTGATTTCAGTTGACTTTCCAACATAAATGCTTGAACAGACAAAATTTGACCTCAATCGTAGTATCCCTATATACTGTAGCATTAGTCCTCCAACAGGCTTGATCAATATTTGATGAGCTGCAGGTGCAGCTTGCATTGCACTGGTCACAGAGGCTAGGGATACATTATTGATGGACAAAGCTGCAAGGTTTTCACAGACAGCGGAGAAGCTGTGTGCCTGCCACGCTAGTCCCAACCAGAGCCAGGATTAGCACCTTGCACCAGCCTGACCTTGATTTCTTGTGTGACCGACCAGGGTCTCGCGCGCAACACAACAGTTTTAGCCCAATGAGTTAAAAACATTAACTAGGAACGCCAGCAGATTAACACCCCACCTGCCTGATCCTGATTCCCCCCCCCCCCCCCCCCCCCACTGTGAGAATGATCAAAATTCAAACCCAGATCTGCTACGCGCCATATGGCTGTCTTAGCCCACTGAGCTAAAACCTAGCAATTAGCTAGGAGAGCCATAGGATTAACCAACTCCTAACTTGCCTGACTTTAATTTCTTCCTGCCCTGATCTGACAATCCACACTCTTAGAAAAAAACGTTCCAAAAGGGTTCTTCGACTGTACTCATAGGATAAACCTTTTTGGTTCCAGGTAGAACCCTTTTGGGTTCCATGTAGAACCCTCTGTGGAAAGGGTTTTACATGGAACCCAAAAGGGTTATAACTAGAACCAAAAGGGTTCTACCTGGAATCAAAAGGGGTTCTTCAGAGGGTTCCCCTATGGGGACAGCTGAAGAACCCTTTTTGGTCCTAGATAGAACCCTGCACTCTGAGAAATAAGGTGCTAACACATTACTGTGTTACTTAGCCTTCTGAGCTAAAGCCTTTGCATTAGCTCGGGCAGCCAAATTATTAAAATATCACCTGCCCAACCCTGGTTTCTCACTGTCTAGTGTTACCTACAAGGGTTCAAACTGGGTCGCCGGAATATATTTGCTGTCTCTCTTGTTTGCCAATTTTAGTGTCTTGTTTTGCATGTGTCGTCTTGTCTGGGACATAAGACAACGGTGGTCTGGGAAGTCTAAATCTTCTAAGAACTGAGGGGTCACCGTCTAAATCTTCTAGGAACTGAGGGGTCACGGTCTAAATCTTCTAGGAACTGAGGGGTCACGGTCTAAATCTTCTAGGAACTGAGGGGTCACGGTCTAAACCTTCTAGGAACTGAGGGGTCACGGTCTAAACCTTCTAGGAACTGAGGGGTCACGGTCTAAACCTTCTAGGAACTGAGGGGTCACGGTCTAAACCTTCTAGGAACTGAGGGGTCACGGTCTAAATCTTCTAGGAACTGAGGGGTCACGGTCTAAATCTTCTAGGAACTGAGGGGTCACGGTCTAAATCTTCTAGGAACTGAGGGGTCACGGTCTAAACCTTCTAGGAACTGAGGGGTCACGGTCTAAACCTTCTAGGAACTGAGGGGTCACGGTCTAAACCTTCTAGGAACTGAGGGGTCACGGTCTAAACCTTCTAGGAACTGAGGGGTCACGGTCTAAACCTTCTAGGAACTGAGGGGTCACGGTCTAAACCTTCTAGGAACTGAGGGGTCACGGTCTAAACCTTCTAGGAACTGAGGGGTCACGGTCTAAACCTTCTAGGAACTGAGGGGTCACGGTCTAAACCTTCTAGGAACTGAGGGGTCACGGTCTAAACCTTCTAGGAACTGAGGGGTCACGGTCTAAACCTTCTAGGAACTGAGGGGTCACGGTCTAAACCTTCTAGGAACTGAGGGGTCACGGTCTAAACCTTCTAGGAACTGAGGGGTCACGGTCTAAACCTTCTAGGAACTGAGGGGTCACGGTCTAAACCTTCTAGGAACTGAGGGGTCACGGTCTAAACCTTCTAGGAACTGAGGGGTCACGGTCTAAACCTTCTAGGAACTGAGGGGTCACGGTCTAAACCTTCTAGGAACTGAGGGGTCACGGTCTAAACCTTCTAGGAACTGAGGGGTCACGGTCTAAACCTTCTAGGAACTGAGGGGTCACGGTCTAAACCTTCTAGGAACTGAGGGGTCACGGTCTAAACCTTCTAGGAACTGAGGGGTCACGGTCTAAACCTTCTAGGAACTGAGGGGTCACGGTCTAAACCTTCTAGGAACTGAGGGGTCACGGTCTAAACCTTCTAGGAACTGAGGGGTCACGGTCTAAACCTTCTAGGAACTGAGGGGTCACGGTCTAAACCTTCTAGGAACTGAGGGGTCACGGTCTAAATCTTCTAGGAACTGAGGGGTCACGGTCTAAATCTTCTAGGAACTGAGGGGTCACGGTCTAAATCTTCTAGGAACTGAGGGGTCACGGTCTAAATCTTCTAGGAACTGAGGGGACACGGTCTAAATCTTCTAGGAACTGAGGGGTCACAGACGCATACAAAATAACAGAAGAATTAAAAAATATACTTTATATTGGTCTCTACTATTCTGTATACATGAAACATCCTTGACTTCATCTGACCTGCTTATTCTACTGTACAGGTATGGTTAGAGTTAGGTAGGGCGTATTGTACTTGTATAGGGTCCGGTAGGGTTAAAGTCAGGCAGGGTTAGATAGGTGTAGGGCTAGGTTTAGGATCATGTAGGGTTAGGATCAGGTAGGGCTAGGCTAGGATCAGGTAGGGTTAGGGTATGTTAGGGTCAGGTAGGGCTAGAGCTAGGGTTGGGTTAGGGTCAGTTAGGGCTAGGTTTAGGATCAGTTAGGGTCAGGTAGGTTTAGGATCAGGTAGGGCTAGGGTCAGGTAGGGTTAGGGTCATTCTGTTCAATTAAAACTTATTCGGGCTAGGGGGCACTATTTTCACGTCCAGATGAAAAGCGTGCCCAAAGTAAACTGCCTGTTACTCAGGCCCAGAAGCTAGGATATGCATATAATTGGTCGATTTGGTTAGAAAACACACTAGTTTTTAAAACTGTTAAAATAATGTCTGAGTATAACATAACTTATTTGGCATGCGAAACCCCGAGGACAAACCATCCAGGATTTTTTGTTGTTGTTGAGTTCACTGTGTTTTCAATTCGTTTTCTATGGGAAACTATATTAATGAGACACCTGGTTACAGTTCCTATGGCTTCCACTAGATGTCAACAGTCTTTAGAAATTGGTTGATGTTTTTCTTTTTTTTTTAAATGAAGAAGTACAGCTGTTCGTTGTGAGTGTCAAGCCAAGTGGACTTTATTGTTTGTTGCGCACGACCTGAAGCTCGCTCCACGTTGAATTTATCCGCTATTGAACACAGTATATTCTGTCTTAAATTTGATAGATTATTTATGTTTTAGGATACCCAAGGTTGGATTAGGAAAGTTGTTTGGACCAAGTTTACAGGTAACTTATTAGATAATTTGTCATGTTGGGCAAGTTGGAACCGGTGTATTTCTAAATCAAACGTGCCAAATAAATGGACATTTTGGGGATATAAAGAAGGAATTTATCAAACAAAAGGACCATTTGTGATGTTTCTGGGACATTTGAGTGCCAACAGAAGAAGCTCTTCAAAGGTAAGGCATGAATTATATCGTTATTTCTGACTTTCGTGTCGCACCTCCCTGGTTAAAATATGCTTGTCATGCATTTGTATGACGGGGCGCTGTCCTCTGATAATCGCATGGATTGCTTTCGCCGTAAAGCCTTTTTGAAATCTGACACGGCGGCTGGATTAACAAGAAGTTAAGCTTTATTTTGATGTAGTGCACTTGTGATTTCATGAAAGTTTAATATTTATAGTAATTTGAATTTGGCGCTCTGCAATGTCACCGGATGTTGTCGAGGGGTCCGCTAGCGGATCGTCTAGCCGTAACAGGTTAAGAATATGTATCACAGTTTAACTGAGTTACAAGAGTACTTTTCTTCATTATTTGCATTTTGACAAATAAAGATTTAAAGATTTTTTTTTTCTTCTCATTTTTGATTAACAGCGTCTTTTGGGGCTCCTATTTTGTCCACTCTCCTGGTAAATGTTTTGGGGTGTAAATGTATGTGCAAAGGGGACTCAAAAAGGTGCCTTAAAGGACTGTGTCACAAATGCCCGGGCATCTGGGCAGACGAATCTCAAATAAATCTAAATATCAGTGCTATTATATAATACCTGCCAATTACCAGACACTTTATCCAAAGCCACTTACATTGATGCATACATTTTACGTTTGGTCCCAGGAATCCAACTCACCATCATGGCATTGCACACATCATGCTCTACCAACTGAGCTACAGACGACCAGCTATTTGATGATACATAATGGCTGTTATGCAATTACAGCTCCAGTTGTTAGACATTACATGATTTTGCACATCCCTCACTCTTCTCTGGGCACCTTTTACTGCAGGTCATAGCCCAATAATAACACATGATAACCCCTGTTCACTTAACATATGATAAGAATGGAATGAAATTGAAACGGACTCCACTGTCCTCAGTGTCCTGACTATGCTTGTTGTTACATCATAGAATGACAGATTGTTGCTCCCTACTGCTACTGTTTCACTATCCACTATAAATCCACTATAAATCCACTATAAATCCACTAAATCTGCCAGGCCTGTATTTCAGCAGCAAACCCAATAAAGTTGTCAGACATCATTGAAATGATCTCCCTGGATCTCAAGGGTGCTGCCGTCTAGTAGTCACTGGTGTTGTGAGAAACTATGGTGACTATGAAAGTATTTTTAGTACCAAATGTCACGCAGACTTCTTCATGGTGTTAGAATGGCTATTTATCATAATCAGTGAGAGATGGGTACAGTGCACATTTAGTGTAGTAAATGTTTTATAAGCTGTATACCGTGGGAATTCCTAGAACTAGGGTTGTTATCAGTTACTTTATCACCACACTGTCTAAGTGGACCTGCCATTGTGTTACCTTGTGTACATTATCCCTGAACAAAATGGTGGAATGCACCCCCCCCCCCCCCCCCCCCCCCCCCCCCCCCCCCCCCCCCCCCCCCCCCCCCCCCCCCCCCCAACCCATATTAGGTGCATACACATTTATGGAGAGAAAGAGAGACAGAAAGAGAGAGAAATAGAGATTAGAGAGAGAGAGAGAATCCCCCAAACTTTTGCCAATGAACTACTTTGCTAATGGGCTTCTTTCTCTGGACAGGAAGGGAAACCAGGTCAGCCAGAAACACGTTGAAGAGAGCTTTGTGTTCTCCAGTTTACTGGTGCTTCCTAATCTAAATCGAACATACATTCAGGTCCAAAGTTATTGGCAATTCTTGATAAAGATGAGCAAAAAAGACTGTATAAAATAAATAATACAAATACTGAGTTGTTGTATGCTCAATAAAATTGGGAAATGTTTACACATCTTTTTTATCACATCTATTTCTCTGATCAATTGTATTAGTATATAAAATAATATAATTTTCCCTTTTTTTTTGCATACAATATATAGACTTTAAAAAAGTCTTTATCAAGGATGCCATAAGTTTTGAACCTGATGTTATCTAAACAGGCTCATTGGCCACTGGTCATTTGCACTGATTGTCCCAAATTAGATGTATTCATTTTTTATCCTGAATAGAATGTATGATCTGAATTAATTTATAGCTACTGACAAATGACATACATGGAAACGAAGTGACATTGTCTGTCTATAAAAACGCATTACACTTGACGTGTTTTTACTGAAAGAAGAACTATCATGATGACGTGTGATGAGTTGTCCATTGTTGCATCACATAACTCTGACCTGCACAATAACCAGTAAAGTAACCTTCTACATCTAGAATTCTAATCTCACCCTCTCTGATGCTCTGATGTTTTTTCAAGAAGCAATGTTAAGCTGAGGAGAGGATACAACAACAGCCTTACCTGATCATGGTAGACTTCCTTTTTTGGCAAACATTTATGTTGCTAGGATATGATTAGAGCATGATGACATTTTTTAAGGTTAATTGAAAAACAGTGACTAAGCAGTAGCTAAGCAGTAGCAATAACTAAGCAGTAGCTTGCTCATTGGTTAGTCTATAGTTGGAGCCAGTAGTCCCTCCACAAAGAAAGTAGGGAGAGGCCATATCAATCAATGCACATCGTCACGTCAACAAAACATTTATCAGATCCATTGTGATATTTTGGGGGGGTATTTGGAAGTTTTATTGACAGATATAGAATATGAGATGAGTGATACAGTAGTGTACAGAGTGACTGGTAGAGCGGGGGATTGAACCGCTGCCTCAGGGTCCCTGGCAGTGCCCTATGTGACTTTAAATGGCACAAAGTCTGGAACAATCAACCTACTCAGTTAATAGTCTATCAATGGAAAGGTTCATGATTAAACTGGTCTACACAGCTAGGCTGTATCCTCGTGGCTGACCCTAGCTGTGCCAGTCAACATATGTCTGGGGGTATTTGGGGAAAAGGAGAAGGCAATTTTTGTTCTATCCAAATGAACAATAGATATATTATTTTCTATTCTATTATATTCTATTTCATGATATTCTATTCCATGCTATTCTATTCCATGATATTCTATTCCATGATATTCTATTCCATGATATTCTATTCCATGATATTCTATTCCGTGATATTCTGTTATATGATGTGATATTCTATGCCATGATATTCTATTCCATGATATTCTATTCCGTGATATTCTGTTATATGATGTGATATTCTATTCCATGATATTCTATTCCATGATATTCTATTCTATGATATTCTATTCCATGACATTCTATTCCATGATATTCTATTCCGTGATATTCTATTCCGTGATATTCTGTTATATGATATTCTATTCTATGATGTGATATTCTATGATGTGATATTCTATTCTATGGTATTCGAAAACACAAAAGATATACTGTCCAATAAAACTACAGGAAATGTTAACAGTAGGTAGGCCTCTCTACAGTATACACTATTAGTGTGGTCAGTGTGGTGGTTGTATTGGTGACCTTTTACTTGTTTACCCCGAGCCAAAACAGTTCATTCCAATGGAACAAACATACATGACTTCAATAAATCCTGTTACTGTTACTTTATTTATCCTGCATCAGTCAGTAGGCTACTGTTACTTTATTTATCCTGCATCAGCCAGTAGGCTATTGTTACTTGATTTATCCTGCATCAGTCAGTAGGCTACTGTTACTTTATTTATCCTGCATCAGTCAGTAGGCTACTGTTACTTTATTTATCCTGCATCAGTCAGTAGGCTACTGTTACTTTATTTATCCTGCATCCTGAATCAGTCAGTAGGCTATGATCTCCTCTTTCATGTGTTATTATGGCACACTCCTCTAGCACTACTGGTGCTGCACCTTGCTACTGACCTTACTAGCCCTACCTAATGTTACAGACCTGTAATACTAGCCCTACCTAATGTTACAGACCTTTAATACTAGCCCTACCTAATGTTACAGACCTTTTAATACTAGCCCTACCTAATGTTACAGACCTTTAATACTAGCCCTACCTAATGTTACAGACCTTACCCAATTGTACAGACCTGACCTAATGTTACAAACCTTTAATACTAGCCCTACCTAATGTTACAGACCTTACCTAACGCTACAGATCTTACTAGACCGGAACTAATTCCTACAGAGGTGTTGCGTTCCCTAGGAGAATATACATAAACTACACAGACCACTGCATGAAGGGGTAGGCTAGCGAGTATAGGTTGGCTATAGAATATACTAACTATTTTCCACAGGGGGAACTTTACCTATCGTATCTATCCATGATAAGAGTGCGCATTAATACTTCAATGTCTACCAAACACAATATTATTAACCACACGAGATATGGACACTATCTATACTTAGCTACTGCACGAGTTGAGCAAAGGAATACAAGATTCCACACGTGACGAAAAGTACATTTTCAGTTCTTAAAAGCCTACTTACCCTCTGCCCACGATAAGTCGTAGAGCCTCCAAGTTGCCATGATAAGCGGCCCATAACGTCGGTGTCATGCCATCTTCATCCGGCGCGTTCAAGTCCTTCCGCGTAGCCTCTTTCAGCAGGTCCAGGTAGCCATCCCGGGCCGCCTTGTGATACCTGTCATTCATGGTATCAACGGGCCCTCGACTCCATTGCTCTCGGTCGTCATCTACCCATCCCTCGGTCTAAATGGAAGGCACCACAGGCTAGAGTTCTACTGCCAGCCTCCACATGTGTTTCATTGTAAGCAAGTGCGGTGCCTCTGGTCCGAAATGTTATTGTGGCGTATGCTGTTGCAGTGACGGCCGCGCGAGCCGAGAAGGAACGCGCATTTGGTATCCAGGGGCTATCGCGGCGGGGCTGTTATTAGTTTGTCTGGTCCCACAGTAATATAATTGTTCTGGTCTACATGATGTGCACAAAATGCACGAAGCCTAATATAAATGTGAATGAATATAGAGAAATAAAGAAAAAAGCTTGGAATATATAGGCCTTCTTTAAAAATAACTTCAAGTTCAATATTCATATTCTACAGATACACTCTTAGAAAAAGGGGTCCAAAAGGGTTCTTTGGCTGTCGCCATGGCAGAGCCCTTTTTGTGTCCCAGTAGAACAATTTTTGGTTCCAGGTAGAACCCTTTTGGGTTCCATGTAGAACCCTTTTTGGTTCCATGTAGAACCCTCTGTGGAAAGGGTTCTACATGGAACCAAAAAGGGTTCTTCGGAGGGTTCTCCTATTGGGACAGCCAAATTATCATTTGGTGTTGTAGATAGTGCTTAGGAGTGTAGGTATTCATTTCCAATAGCCATTTAGAGTCCGTTGAAATGTTGATTCATGCATAGAACAACATAACATTTGATATGCTTTTAAACATTTCATACGCCATTATAAAGGCTCATGCACGCTTATAAGAAGTTATACCTCATTATAACAGCAGTCTGCCAGTGTTCCTGAACAGACCATCATATCCACTGACTCATCATTAAAGGTGTGATGGTATGATTTGAGTTTTGATGAGCACAACACAATATGATGAGCCATGTTGTGACAGTGAAATACTAAAATGTTAAAAGGTGTCTTTCTAAGCAGAAGCTTGTTATACGTCCACACATGAGTGTTCTTTTGATAAATAATTAAACACTCCCTGTGTGTGGACATATAACAAAGCATGTTGTTTCTCATAGATGTTTGACATTTATGACTGTCTGTACATTGGTGGTGTTGTCTGTAAATCAGGCTGTGGCTGGGGACGGCTATAAAAGCCATGAGGGACACGGCTCCCCCAGGCACTCTGAACCTGATCACACACACCTCACACAAGGTAAGCAGTTGCTCAGGCATCCTCATATTGATCATCAATGTATTGATCTATAGGTATAAGATTGACTGAATGAACTTAATCCTGAGTCTAATTAACTCAGATTTTTATGTTGTTCATTGAACTCAAAAACACGCTTTATCAAATCAAATTGTATTTGATACGAAATATGTAGACCTTATAGTGAAATGCTTTCTTACAAGACCTTAACCAACAATGCAGTTTTGAGAATACCTAACTAAAAAAAAATACTATAATAAAAGTAACAAATAATTAAAGAGCAGCAGTAAAATAACAATAGCAAGGCTATATACAGGGTGGTACCGGTTGAGTCAATGTGCGCGGGCACCGGTTAGTCAAGGTAATTGAGGTAATATGTACATGTAGGTAGAGTTATTAAAGTGACTATGCAATAACAGAGAGTAGTAGCAGCAGCATAAAATGGGGGGGGGGGGGGGGGGCAATGCAAATAGTCTGGGTAGGCATTTGATTAGATGTTCAGGAGTCTTATGGCTTGGGGGTAGAAGCTGTTTAGAAGCCTCTTAGACCTAGACATGGCGCTCTGGTAACCGCTTGCCGTGCGGTAGCAGAAAGAACAGTCTATGACTGGGGTGGCTGGAGTCTTTGACAATTTTTAGGGCCTTCCTCTGACACTGCCTGATATCGAGGTCCTGGATGGCAGCAAGCTTGGCCCCAGTGATGTACTGGGCCGTACGCATTGCCCTCTGTAGTGCCTTGTGGTCGGAGGCCGAGCAGTTGCCATACCAGGCAGCGATGCAACCCGTCAGGATGCTCTCGATGGTGCAGCTGTAGAACCTTTTGAGGATCTGAGGACCCATGCCATATCTTTTCAGTCTCCTGAGGGGGAATAGGTTTTGTTGTGCCCTCTTCACGACTGTCGTGGTGTGCTTGGACCGTGTTAGTTTGTTGGTGATGTGGACACCAAGGAACTTGAAGCTCTCAACCTGCTCCACTCCAGCCCCGTCGATGAGAATGGGGGCGTACTCGGTCCTCCTTTTCCTGTAGTCCACAATCATCTCCTTTGTCTTGGATATTTATTTTTCATTTGTGTACTTAAATGAAGTAACTCAGTAACTCATTATGTCTGACACTCTTATTGACCTGTTAGATAAATAATTCTGTCAAGTTCAGGAAACCAATTGCTTTTGATAAACTGAGCAAATAATACTGGGCACTGCAGCCTTTTCACACCATTAGTGTGTTTACCAGACTGCCACTCTAATGCGTTTGTATTGAGATTGTGTGGATGGCTGTAATCAATTCATAGAATGTCAAACTGACCAATTGGAACCCCATTCATAAGCATCCAATTAAATTGATACTATCACAAGTAACCTAGTAGTCTGAGTCCCAAACTACTAGGTTACACAATCTCAACGTTCGCTGGATTTATGGTGGAGTTGCTCATTGGTTGTTGGAAATAACATTCATATTTTCCATGACAACATGTGGTGCCTTGGAAATAGTCAAAAACCAACATTTAGCTGTTAGCTAGGTAAGTTGTTGTATTTTGACATTTTGTGGCTGGAATTGCAGTATGTATTTGGTGTGAGAATTTAGACTTCAGCAAGCAACTTTGAACATACTGTTTTAGTCTGGACAAATAAAAAACGGTTGCTATACCAATGTGTTCTGTGGAGTTCCAATATTTGCATAATCATTGTGATTGGAGAATAGCTGTGAGGTTGATCGAATCAGGATCAAATCCTCTGAATCAGGATCAAATCCTCTCATTTAATGATAGAAGGTTTGAATTTGAAGTTGTAAGAAAGGCCAGTCTCTTTTGTACATGACATGGAGTACAAGGAGGGGATTAGCTAAATAGACGTGTACCCACAAAATCCATAAAATGTTACATTTTCCACAACAATGTATATGCTAATACATCCATCAATGCATTATAAGTACACCCAACTAATTACAGTTTCATCTTAAAAGTACAGAGAACTAGGCTATATCAAGTCCTGTCAACACATTGTCAAAAAAAGTCTTGTGATAAATAAATACAAAATACTATTTCAACTGGACTTTTATCAGCATTTACAGTTGGGCTGATTTTAAAAATGTTTATGAACTGCAAAGTGGATGTAATAACTACACCGTCATGTGAAATATTTCAGAAATGTCACCCACATATTTCATTACGTTGGCTAGGTTATTGTTAGATTGCAAACAAACTTTCCGCTGCGAGACAGTTTGTCAGTGCTGCAACACAGGCATTTTGAAAAACCACTTTTGAACCAGCACACCTGTATGTTGTGTAATGATGAATATATTATGAGGAAATTCGGGGATCCAGTATGGTATTTCCAGTTTACATTATGATTCACTGTGTTTTCAGACCTCAGTTTTGGCGTTGGGGAGTAGCCTACTGTTGTTCTAAGGAACAGTCAGTGCTGCTGTAGAAACAGTCTTATTAGACAGAAACTGAAAATCTACAATTTTTTATAAAAAAATAATAAGTTGGTTTCCAGGAAACAAAACATACCTGACCTCATGTAGATAAAATACCAATGTGTGTTCGTAAATATGAACTGTGAGGATTTCTTTGTTAATTTCAATTTAATCAAACACTGGCATTGACCCAATTCAAGCAAGATAAACTCATATTCGTTGAAGCATGGTAGACTGGCACTGCTTCTGATGATAAACAGGGAAATGATAAGAAACCTTTATATTGTCATATCACTGATGGGGTTGACATTGCTGATGAAATGAGGTTAGGAGCTGGGTTACAGGTAGGAGGGACCTCCTTATACAGGCAGAGCCTTTGAGTGGACGGTTAGGTGTTCACACAACTCTGATCAGTACAGACATACTTTCTGAACTCATTAGATCTTCTACCTTTTGGATAGGATATGACATTTTGAACAGAGAGAGCTTGGATTGTAATAAACCACAAACTGTGGACTAGCTCTTTACAGAATGAGAAACATCATTCACTTGACCTTTGGCTTCTTTTCATGTGAATCCAGCAAGATGACATCTGAAGCTGAGATGGCGGTTGAGGAGGGCTACATATCCCCCCCGCCCACCCTCCCCTCCACCCGGTGTTCCATCCACTTGGGAGTCCAGGCGGGGAGTATGAGGAGGGGGAGCGACGTCCTCTCGACCAGCAGGGGCACGGTGAGGGAGAGGGGCCGTAACCGTAGCTGGCTACTCTCTAGCATCATTACGGTCAACGTCCTGATCCTAGGTATTGCTCTGGTCAGTGGCAGTGTCTTCAACAACGTCAAGATCAACGCCATCAACCTGCAGATCTTCCTCATCGTCCTCATCATCCTCACCACTGCCTGGATGCTGTACTACACCATCTACACATCCAGGGAAGATCACGCCGTGCTCTACAAGGATAGCCATGCCGGGCCTGTGTGGCTCAGGGGTAAGAGAAGACACTTCTGATCTTCTGGGTCTACAGCTGCTAAATTCCAGAGTTCCCAGTTGTTTGTTTTTATCCCTGGAAATCTGGGAAGTTTGTGGAATTTTGCAACCTTACCCTGTAGGATTCACTGTCTGTTAATACCACTGGATATGAATAATCTCTATTTTGATTGGGGAAGAGTTCTATTCTAATAGGATATAATTTACTATACCTAGACAAAGTTTTACATTCACCCATTGTCTTGAATGAGTGTGATTATTGAATGAGTGTGACTATTTCTAATGGGATTTCATTGTGTTTTCTCTCTAGGTGGACTGGTGCTGTTTGGCGTATGCAGTCTGATTATGGACGTGTTTAAGATTGCTAACTACGTAGGCTACCTGCACTGTGACTCTGCTGTGAAGATAGTGTTCCCTGTCCTACAAGCTGTGTTCATACTTGTCCAGGTAAGAACACAAGTTCAGACATCTCAAATGGAGCTTCCATTAGGTGATATGACATTAAGGAAACCACTGAGGGATTTGGCTGGTGAGAAAAATGCAAGTATAGGTGATCATTGTATCTTTTTCAGACATACTTCCTCTGGCTCCACGCTAAAGACTGTGTACAGCTACAACGGAACATAACTCGGTGAGCGTAACTAACTGCTACTGTATAACTGATGATTTATTTATTGATGTTGTAAATTGATGTTTGATTGATGGTTGGACATTTAAACATTGCCGGTTGACCTTAAATTTCGTAGACCTTAAGTCTACTCTATTCTATTAAATTCTGTTCTGTTCTCTTGTATTCTTACAGAATTAAATAGTATTTAAAAATAGTTAGTATTTTATTCTGTTCTGAACTCCTGTGTTTCCCTCTTGAAGCTGTGGGCTGATGTTGACTCTGTCTACCAATCTGATGTTGTGGATGGCAGCAGTCACAGAGGAGTCCCTACATCAGACTGTTGTTCCACCAGAGGACGGCAACAGCACACATTCCTATGACATCAGAGGTAGTGAATATCGGGTTGTCAAATCTTCTCTCTAGAAAATCGAATGAAAAATGGTTAGGGTCAATTCCATTTCAATTCAGTATGTAAACTGAAATGGGAATTCCTTGTTTAAATGAAGGATCAATAAAATAAAATACATTTTCAGTTTACTTTCTGAATTTACTGTATTTAAATAGAATTTCCCCAGACTATGAAATACAACCAACCAACATAACAAAACATCACCTCACAAGTCAAACAATAAAGCTCATCTTTCATTTAATTTCAGCCTCTGGCGGATACAGCAGATGTAACTGCAGCCACTCTGCCTGTGCCGTCTTAGAGAAGGCCTATTACTACCTGTACCCCTTCAACATTGAGTACAGCCTGTTTGCCTCGGCCATGGCCTACGTCATGTGGAAGAACGTGGGCCGCCTGGTAGACGAGCACAACCACCACTCGCTCCATTTCCGCTTGAAGGACGTGCTAGTGGGGCCTGCGGTCGGGCTGGTCATGTTGGTGGCGGGCCTGGGAACCTTTGTCATCTACAAGGTGGACGTGGAGAAGGGGGACCCGGGGAAACGTGACACGGTGCTGATGATACACTACGTGATGAACACGGTGGCTGTGACGCTCATGTCCGTCTCGACCGTGGCTGGTTGCGCCATCTACCGGCTGGACCAGAGGGACCACGTGTCGGGGAAGAACCCCACACGGAGCCTGGATGTAGGCTTGCTGATCGGCGCCTCAATCGGACAGTTCACCATCTGTTATTTCACCATCGTGGCTGTGGTGGCAACGGGGGCCGAGGGCCACCTCAACGCTCTCAACCTGGCTGTCTCCCTGCTCACTGTGATCCAGCTCTGCCTGCAGAACATCTTCATCATCGAGGGCCTGCATCGCGAGCCCTTCCACGAAGACATGCACCAGGCCTCTGTATTCACAAACCCATACGTCCTTCAAGCCCAAGCCCATAGAGACATACACAACCTCCCAGGGACATTCATGGAGACCAAGACGTCCCCGGCCCTCACAGTTCACAGTATGCATGTTGCTCCTTCTGCTCCTTCTGGTTCCCCCCTGCCTCAACGCCATAGGCTGACCTGGAAGAGGAGGGCCCTGAAGGAGATCTGTGCATTTCTGCTGCTCTGCAACATCCTTGTGAGTAGCCTACTGAGTACCCACCACTGTCCTTTTCAAAATGGCTCTTTTAAAGGCCTTGTTAACCTAGGATGTTGTCCTTTCATCCAAAACCGTTTGTATTAAGTTTGGATGAATCGCCCTACCCACAGGGCACTCACTGGTTAAATCAACGTTGTTTCAATGAAATTACATTGAACCAACATGGAATAGACGTTAAATTGACGTCTGTGCCAGTGGGTAGGTACAGTAGGTCGAGAATAAATGGAAACTACTGAACCATCCCTTTAAATTCACTTTTTTTCCTGTTTGCCTAACTTGCTCATGAGCCAAAAGGCTCCCTAGGATTTGTGCAGTACACTACATCATAGTAGAGTATGATGGTAACTTGTATGTTTAAGGTGAAAGATTGGACTGAATATCTTTACTCTGTTTCCATTGACAGCTCTGGATCATGCCGGCGTTTGGCGCCCGCCCTCAGTTTGACAACACGATTGGAGCAGAGTTTTACGAGTTCACCATGTGGGTGGCTGTTGTGAATATCGGACTTCCTTTCGGAATCTTCTACCGTATGCACTCAGTCGCCAGCCTCTTTGAGGTCTTCCTAACCTCCTAAGCAGGTGAATTACAGAAACAATTCTGAAAATGTATAAAGATTATTTTTTTTACAATCTATTTTTTATTGTTTTACTTTGTTCTGTCCTGAGCACTGAAACATATGTAAAGGATAACATTATATAATACAATTTCATTTTTAATGAAATATGTCAATATCAGTGAGCTATTAAACTGTATCTAGTAAACTGTATAAATAGTTGTATATTAAATTATAATTGATGATGACTTTGTAATAAATTGCACATACATTTATGTAAACATTTTCTGGGATATGAGTCATTCTTCTTTGTGGCACACTGTAATACAACACAGACCAATCACTGGCACTACTTAGTAAAAATATCTCATGAATTTACAACAACTGTCTTACCTATCACACAACATATAACCTTTTATTACCCCATTGATTAAAACTATCATTTTAGTCTGATGGATCCATATTTCTCCACCCCCGTCCCTCAAGTGTTTAGCAAAGCAAGTGGGGGAACGACCGCGTTCTTGTTGGAATCCCAGGTTGCCCCTTTAATATTATGTACAGTACACCCAAAACAGTATTTAACCAGTACACCCAAAACAGTATTTAACCAGTGCACCCAAAACAATATTTAACCAGTACACCCAAAACAATATTTAACCAGTGCACCCAAAACAATATTTAACCAGTACACCCAAAACAATATTTAACCAGTGCACCCAAAACAATATTTAACCAGTACACCCAAAACAATATTTAACCAGTGCACCCAAAACAATATTTAACCAGTACACCCAAAACAATATTTAACCAGTACACCCAAAACAATATTTAACCAGTACACCCAAAACAATATTTAATCAGTACACCCAAAACAGTATTTAACCAGTGCACCCAAAACAATATTTAACCAGTACACCCAAAACAATATTTAACCAGTGCACCCAAAACAATATTTAACCAGTACACCCAAAACAATATTTAACCAGTACACCCAAAACAATATTTAACCAGTACACCCAAAACAATATTTAACCAGTACACCCAAAACAATATTTAACCAGTACACCCAAAACAGTATTTAACCAGTACACCCAAAACAGTATTTAACCAGTACACCCAAAACAGTATTTAACCAGTACATCCAAAACAGTATTTAACCAGTACACCCAAAACAATATTTAACCAGTACACCCAAAACAGTATTTAACCAGTACACCCAAAACAGTATTTAACCAGTACACCCAAAACAGTATTTAACCAGTACACCCAAAACAGTATTTAACCAGTACACCCAAAACAGTATTTAACCAGTACACCCAAAACAGTATTTAACCAGTACACCCAAAACAGTATTTAACCAGTACACCCAAGACAGTATTTAACCAGTACACCCAAAACAGTATTTAACCAGTACACCCAAAACAGTATTTAACCAGTACACCCAAAACAGTATTTAACCAGTACACCCAAAACAATATTTAACCAGTGTTCCCTTGTCTGTATTATCAAAGGTATTCTGGTCTGGCTTCCTCTTTCTGTTCTGTCTACTCCAGATTCCACTGTGTTACATAGCTCAACTTGCCTGATCCCAGATCTGTTTGGGTTATATAGCTCAACTAGCCTGGTCCCAGATCTGTTTGGGTTATATAGCTCAACTAGCCTGGTCCCAGATCTGTTTGGGTTATATAGCTCGACTAGCCTGTTCCCAGATCTGTTTGGGTTACATAGGTCAACTAGCCTGGTCCCAGATCTGTTTGGGTTATATAGCTCAACTAGCCTGGTCCCAGATCTGTTTGGGTTATATAGCTCAACTAGCCTGGTCCCAGATCTTTGGGTTACACATGTCAACAAGCCTGGTCCCAGATCTGTTTGGGTTATATAGCTCAACTAGCCTGGTCCCAGATCTGTTTGGGTTATATAGCTCAACTAGCCTGGTCCCATATCTGTTTGGGTTACATCAGTCAACTAGCCTGGTCCCAGATCTGTTTGGGTTATATAGCTCAACTAGCCTGGTCCCAGATCTGTTTGGGTTACATATGTCAACTAGCCTGGTCCCAGATCTGTTTTGGTTATATAGCTCAACTAGCCTGGTCCCAGATCTGTTTGGGTTATATAGCTCGACTAGCCTGTTCCCAGATCTGTTTGGGTTACATAGGTCAACTAGCCTGGTCCCAGATCTGTTTGGGTTATATAGCTCAACTAGCCTGGTCCCAGATCTGTTTGGGTTATATAGCTCAACTAGCCTGGTCCCAGATCTTTGGGTTACATATGTCAACAAGCCTGGTCCCAGATCTGTTTGGGTTATATAGCTCAACTAGCCTGGTCCCATATCTGTTTGGGTTACATCAGTCAACTAGCCTGGTCCCAGATCTGTTTTGGTTATATAGCTCAACTAGCCTGGTCCCAGATCTGTTTGGGTTATATAGCTCAACTAGCCTGGTCTCAGATCTGTTTGGGTTATATAGCTCAACTTGCCTGGTCCCAGATCTTGTCAAAGTTAGTGGCAAAGCGGCAGATAGACAATTCACAAAGCTTTGCCAAGTTGACAACAATCTTCTCAACTATCTGCACCAGACATCAACCTGCATTAGTTCCTCTTCTCAACTATCTGCACCAGACAACAACCTGCATCAGTTCCTCTTCTCAACTATCTGCACCAGATAACAACCTGCATCAGTTCCTCTTCTCAACTATCTGCACCAGATAACAACCTGCATCAGTTCCTCTTCTCAACTATCTGCACCTGACAACAACCTGCATTAGTTCCTCTTCTCAACTATCTGCACCAGACATCAACCTGCATTAGTTCCTCTTCTCAACTATCTGCACCAGACAACAACCTGCATTAGTTCCTCTTCTCAACTATCTGCACCAGACAACAACCTGCATTAGTTCCTCTTCTCAACTATCTGCACCAGACATCAACCTGCATTAGTTCCTCTTCTCAACTATCTGCACTGTAGAAGCTCTGTAGAAGCCTGGGTCTGTACTTTGTCAATGGTAGGTTACGGGGGGACTCTTTGGGGAGATTCACTTACTGCTCACCTCTTGGCCATAGTACAGTAGACTATATGATCACAGACATTGACCCCTTCTCTCTCAGCTCATTCACTGTCAAGCCACTAACACCTCTGTCTGATCACAGCCAAATTACGTTGTTCCTCAAAAGAACAGACATGGAAACAACCACACATTCACAGCCTAGTAAGCTGTACAGCATCAGAAATTCATACAGATGGGCCCAAAACAGCACAGAAGAATACCAGAAAGCAACTTGAAATTGTAAAAAAAAAAAAATCTAAACAAGAGGAATTAGCGATACAAAATAGTGACATATGGACAACCCATTTTAAAACACCCTACAACACCGTTCAAATTGACACAAACGCAGAACAACGCCAAATTCATGAGAAGTTGAATGGATTAGAAAAAGCTATAAAGGACAATCAAAATCCATTGGACTCCCCAATTACTGACCAGGAGCTCTATAAGAAACTTCAGGCTCTCAGATTTAAAAAAGCATGCGGACCTGATGGCATCCTAAATGAGATGCTCAAACTCACTAGTGCAAAATTTCAATTGGCTATATTAAAACTGTTTAATTTGATCCTGAGTGTAGGTTATTTCCCTGACATCTGGAATCAAGGACTCCTAACCCCAATCTTTATAAACATAGACAAATTTGACCTTACAATTACAGAGGAATTTGTGTGAACAGTAACCCAGGGGAGGTTTTCTGTAGTATTATAAATCTAAGAGTTCTAAACTTCCTTAATAAGCACAATGTCTTGAGTAAAAGCCAAATTGGATTTATACCAAAACATCACACAACTGATCATATTTACACCCTACACACCCTGATAGATAAACATGTCCACCAAAATAATACCAAAATATACGCTTTCTTTATCGACTTCCAAAAAGCATTTGATTCTATTTGGCATACAGGACTGTTCTACAAAGTTATTGAAAGTGGTGTAGGGGGTCAAACATATGACATAATTAAATAAATGTATACTGGCAATACGTGCAGCATTAAAATTGGCAAGAAAAGAACATCATTCTTTAACCAGGGGCGGGGCCTTCGTCAGGATTGTAATCTGAGCCCTGCACTCTTCAATATTTACATCAACGAATTGTCCACTATTCTAGAAAAATCCTCAGCCCCTGGTGTTAGTCTCCACAATTCAGAGGTTAAATGCCTACTCTTCGCAGATGACCTATGCCTGCTGTCACCCACAGTACATGGCCTACAGCAGAGCCTGGACCTGCTAGAGCAGTACTGCCAGACCTGGGCCCTGGCAGTAAACCCCAAAAAGACTAAAATAATTATTTTCCAGAGAAGATCCAGATCTCAGGGAATTAGACCAAAGTTCTCAATTGGTACAAAATATATAGAGTACTGTACACACTACAATTACTTAGGTTTAAAATTAAGCTAAACTGGACACCTTAATGAGGCAGTGAATAAACTGAGAGAGAAAGCACGCAGGGCATTCTACGCCATTAAAAAGCTAATTCAAATTGGAATACCTATTAAAATTTGGCTAAAACTAATTGAATCTGTCATTGAACCAATCACACTTTTGGCAGTGAGGTGTGGGGTCCACTTGCAAAACAAGATTTCATCAAATGCGACAAACACCCCATTGAAACCCTGCATGCAGAGTTCTGTAAGATTATCCTACATGTCCAGAGGAAAACTACAAAGAATGCATGCAGGGCAGAATTAGGCCAATATCCACTAATAATAAAAACTCAAATAAGAGCAATTAAGTTTTGGAAACATCTAAAATACAGTGACCCCCTCTCATATCACTACCAAGACCTGCAATGCCAAGAGTTGAGCAAAGAAAATAGTCCCCTCATCCAGCTGGTCCTGGGGCTCACAAACCTGTTCTACTAACACACTGAAGCCTCAGGACCAGAACATCCAATCAATCAGGATGAACCAAATTACAACACAGTCAAAACAAAACTACATTGCTTATTGGAAAACACAAGCACAAACACAAAGCAAAATGCAGTGCCATCTGGCCCAAAATCGACAGTACACTGTGGCTAAATATTTGACCATGGTCACTGATCAAAACCTTAGAAAAACCTTGACAAAGTACAGGCTCAGTGAGCACAGCCTTGCCATTGAGAAGGGTAGACACAGGAAAACCTGGCTCCCTGTAGAGGAAAGGCTGTGCAAACACTGCACAACAGCAGAACCTGAGATGGAGATGCATCTTCTGACAAAATGTCAAAAATATAAAACAATTAGAGAGTGACATTTCCCCAAATTTGAAACCCTTATTCAAGGTTTCAAAGACCTCTCTGATGAGAGTAGGCTACCAGTCCTGTTGGGGGAGGATGCAGAGAGCTGTGGGTTGGCAGTGCACTACATTGCTGCCTGCCATAAGTTGAGGGACAGTGTCTGACAAACCAATCACCCTGTACTCTACTGTATGCTTATTGTTATTGTTGAATGTATGGTTATTTTGACACTTGGTTATTGTTGTTACTGTTGTCCCGTTGACAATTTTGATTCTCATTTTTATTTTTGCATTGTAAATATCCAAAATAAGCTTTGGCAAATATACATTGTTACGTCATGCCAATAAAGCGAATTGAATTGAGAAAAAATATATATATATAGAGAGAGAGCTCTTCCTAACCTACCTGGACTGGGAGGTCCAGCTTGCACTCTTGTGCCAGTCAGTTGGTTAGGGAATGCCTTACAGGTGTGCTGATTAGTAATCCTGCACAGCGGTGCTGGGTGTGCAGCGTTTGGCGTGGTCTTCGGCTGGCCTGATGCTGATGGTAGTGCAGCCTTCCACAGTGCGGAACTGAGTGCCGCTGTCCACAGTCCTGCAGCCAGTGTCTCTGTCCATGGTGCTGAAGTGAGTGCACCTGTCTACTATGCTGAGGTGGGTGGCTCTGTCCATGGTGCTGCACTGGGAGTCCTTCAGCCACACCTATGCCCATGCCTCTCACGGTGCCATAGGGTCCTCAAGCATAGTACGGTGTTGTTATTGTCAAAACGTGCATGAAATGCATTGAGTTTGTCTGGAAGAGAGACATCATTGGGTAGAACATGGCTGGGTCTTTATTTGTAATTTGTAATGGACTGTAGCCCCTGCCAAACGCGGTGGGCATCGGAGCCTGTGTAGTATGATTCCCCCTTATACCTATATTTTTATTTTGTTAGTTTAATGACTCTGTGGAGGTCGTAACGGGACTTCTTGTTCCTGTCCTCAGCCGTAGCCTCAGGGTTGCCTGCGAAAGCCTTGTGTGCAGTAGCCCTGTCCTTTAGCTTAGCGCCAACCTCAGAGTTAATAGAAGGCTTCTTTTCGGGGAAGCAACAAACCTTCATAATGGGAACATTGTGTGTCGCAGATATATTTCCTTATGAAGCCGGTGACGGAGGAGCTTGTCGATGTTGTCGGCGGAGTATCTGAACATATTTAAATCAGTGCAAACAAAGCAGTCCTGTAGCATAATCTCTGATTCTGATGACCATTTCTCAACGGTGCGAGTCACAGGTACTTCCTGTTTGAGCTTCTGCTTGAAAACAGGAAGCAGGAGTACGGAGTAATGATCTGCTTTGACGAATGGCGGACAAGGAAGGGCCTTGTATGCTTGCTAGTTGGTAGAGTAACAGTGGTCTAGGAGATGTGTTGATGGAAGTTGAGCATAACGTGTCATAGTGACACTGAATTAAATCACCGGCGACAAGGAAGGCAGCCTCCGGATGTACGTTATCCTGCTTGTTTATAGCCTAGTACAGTTTGTTAAGTGCCATCTTGTTATATTTCCTGTCCTGAGGTGGAATGTTTAAACAGTCATGATAACAGCTGAAAACCCATTCAGGAGGTGGAAGGGTTGGCATTTGACCATCAGGTATTCCAAGACAGGTGAGAAATGAGTCGAAACTACCCCTGCACATGAGTCAGCACATCATTTGTTGTTGATGAAGAGGCAAACTCCTCCCCCTCTCGATTCCCTGACTCTACTGTCTTATATGCTCGTTGAATGGATAATCCATCGAGTTGGATAGCCATGGCAGGTATCTTGTCCGAAAGCCATGTTTCAGAAAAGCATTGAATATTTCAGTTACAAGAGTCCCGTTGGTAGCAAATCCGCGTTTAGAGGTCATACATCTTATTATCAAGTGACTGTACATTGGGCAATAAAATGGAGGGAGGAGGTGGCCGGTTTGACCTTCATCTTGATCTCGTCAGGAATCCCCCTCTCCTGCCTCTGTAGCGCTGGTGTTTATTTTGGGATGGAATTACAGAAAGAGCCCAGGGCAGATGAGTCGAAGTCCAAGTTAAAGTTGAAGCCAGAATTGAGGTAAGTAACTACAGATCTGATGTTCAGAAGTTCTTGTCGGTTATAACAAATGATAGTGTATACATTTTGTGAAAATAAATGAAGATAAATGCCAAAAGAAACACAAAATAGCAGAGTTGGGTCGGAGTTCGCTAAACAGCAGCAACAGCTCCATCTTTATTTCAGAAGCCACCCGTAAGGCTCTGTGAAATAGGGAAAGATCTATGTGCTATTATTAACAGCAACAATTGAGTCGATTCCCATGTTTTTCACCTTTCCAGTCATGTTTCGTCAGTGATTACTTCAAGGAAGGGAAGACTTGCACATCATACTTGCACATCATCATCTGCACGTCTATCACTCCAGTGTTAATCTGCTAAATTGTAATTACTTCGCTACTACGGCCTATTTATTGCCTTACCTCCTCACGCCATTTGCACACACTGTATATCAACTTTATTTTTCTCTATTGTGTTATTGACTGTACGCTTGTTTATTCCATGTGTAACTCTGTGTTGTTGTTTGTGTCGCACTGCTTTGCTTTATCTTGGCCAGGTCGTAGTTGTAAATGAGAACTTGTTCTCAACTGGCCTACCTGGTTAAATAAAGGTGAAATGAGATAAAGGAGGATGACCTTTAAGGAACATGATTGGGGAAGATGGTTAGACAGCACTGCCATCTATGGTCCAAATGAAGAACAGCAAAAAGAAAGTACAACTAAGCTCAGAAAATGATTCTTATGGTCCTTTCAAATGCAGTATGACTGTAATGAAATAATGGAATTAAACTGCTTTACCGGTTTCCTTTATGAAACATTTATAATATAGTATTATACAGCATAATTCAAGAAAAAAATACTACTTTAGACATCAAGCACAGTATTTCCAGTGGACAATGCTGATTGTAGAACGATATGCAGACAAATATAACATGTACATGTAAGATATAGCCGTTGACTTTTACACAGTAACAAAGTCAGTTTGGATATCTGTTTCTTTCAGTCTGGAACAGACAATAGTGTCCTTTTCAAGTTCTTGACGAGATACAGTACCTTGTCACATTGCCACTTTACAAAGAACACAGCAGTAAGGTCTCGTTGGAGGAGTGCAATTTCACAACATGACACGTTCTCACTTTAATGTGTCAATTAAAAACAATTAATGTGAAATAGCAATGCCATCCCATAATATTTTAGGCTGCTATCTAAAAGTGCAATTTTGATGTCTCTGCAACATGTTATAGTAACTTTCTTGAATAAGCAACAGTAAACAATTTATAAGTATATCCTTGTTGATGGGTTCAACAAGGGTTCTTCTAAGAGCCTCAAAGTTCTTTGAAGAACCCTATAGGTGGGGTTCATCGAGGAACCTCCTTAGTTGGTGGGGGTTCTTGCAGGAACCTGACGGCCCAACTGAAACATTTGTATTTAAAGAACAGCAGGTGCAGGCACTTCACTGAAACAATTAAAGCTCTCAATTTGTCCCTTGTGTGATCTAAATTGATATTGTTCTAAATGTTTTATTTATTTATTGAACCTTTATTTAACTGGGCAAGTCAGTTAAGAACAAATTCTTATTTACAATGACGGCCTACCAAAAGGCAAAAGGCCTCCTGCGGGGACGAGGACTGTGATTAAAAATTCTAAATAAAATAAAAATATAGGACAAAACACACATCACAACAAGAGAGACACAACAACACTACATAAAGAGAGACATAAGACATAAGACATAACAATACATCACGCAAAGCAGCCACAACTGTCAGTAGAGTGTCCATGATTGAGTCTTTGAATGAAGAGGTGGAGATAAATTGGTCCAGTTTGAGTGTTTGTTGCAGCTCGTTCCTGTCGCTAGCTGCAGCGAACTGAAAAGAGGAGCGACCCGGGGATGTGTGTGCTTTGGGGACCTTTAACAGAATGTGACTGGCAGAACAGGTGTTATATGTGGAGGATGAGGGCTGCAGTAGATATCTTAGATAGGGGGTGTGAGGCCTAAGAGGGTTTTATAAATAAGCATCAACCAGTGGGTCTTCAAATCAAATCAAATCAAAGTTTATTTGTCACGTGCGCCGAATACATCAGGTGTAGACCTTACAGTGAAATGCTTACCTACAGGCTCTAACCAACAGTGCAATTAAAAAAATAAAAAATAAAAAGGTATTAGTAAAGAAATAATAACAACAGTAAAAAGACAGTGAAAACAGTACAGAGGCTATATACAGTAGCGAGGCTATAACAGTAGCGAGGCTATATACAGTAGCGAGGCTATAACAGTAGCGAGGCTATAACAGTAGCGAGGCTATATACAGGCACCGGTTAGTTGGGCTGATTGAGGGAGTATGTACATGTAGATATGGTTAAAGTGACTAGGCATATATGATGAACAGAGAGTAGCAGTAGCGTAAAAGAGGGGTTGGCAGGTGGTGGGTGGCTGGACACAATGCAGATAGCCCGGTTAGACAATGTCCGGGGGCACTGGTTGGTCGGGCCAATTGAGGTAGAATGTACATGAATGTATAGCTAAAGTGACTATGCATATATGATAAATAGAGAGTAGCAGCAGCGTAAAAAGAGGGGTTGTGGCCTTCCTCTGACACCGACTGGTGTAGAGGTCTGGAAGGCAGGAAGCTTAGCCCCAGTGATGTACTGTAGTGCCATGCGGTCGGAGGCCGAGCAGTTGCCGTACCAGGCAGTGATGCAACCAGTCAGGATGCTCTCGATGTTGCAGCTGTAGAACCTTTTGAGGATCTGAGGACCCATGCCAAATATTTTTAGTGCAACAGGTATACAGAGATGACCAGTTTACAGAGGAGTATAGAGTGCAATGATGTGTCCTAAATGGAGCATTGGTGGCAAATCTGATGGCCAAATGGTAAAGAACATCTAGCCACTCGAGAGCACCCTTACCTGCCGATCTATAAATTATGTCTCCGTAATCTAGCATAGGTAGCATGGTCATCTGAATCAGGGTTAGTTTGGCAGCTGGGGTGAAAGAGGAGCGATTACGATGGAAGAAACCAAGTCTAGATTTAACTTTAGCCTGCAGCTTTGATATGTGCTGAGAGAAGGACAGTGTACCGTCTAGCCATACTCCCAAGTACTTGTATGAGGTGACTACCTCAAGCTCTAAATCCTCAGAGATAGTTTGACTGTTGCTGGGTGTTATCGGCCTGTACCCTAAATGCCCTAAGCTCTCTCCGGGCTCCTTACACTAAGTCTGAATTTGTCCTGCTAGGTGACCTACGCTGGGACATGCTTAAACCACCTGACCAGGTCCTAAAGTAATGGGACTCCCTAAATCTTTCTCAGATTATTACCAATCCCACAAGGTATGACTCCAAACACTCAGAAAAGGCTACTCTCCTTGATGTTATCCTTACAAATAATCCTGATAGGTATCAGTCTGGTGTTTTGTGTAATGACCTTAGTGATCACTGTTTTACAGCCTGTGTTTGTAACGGCTGCTCAGTGAAACAACCTGTCCTGATTGTCATAGACTCTTGCTAAAAAACTTTAATGAGCAAGTCTTCCTCCATGACTTGGCCTCTGTAAATTGGTGTAGAATCAGCTTGATTTCTTCTGTTGAAGATGCTTGGACCTTCTTTGTTGATATTTTCAGTGGTATCGTTAACAAACACGCCCCCATAAAGAAAATGAGAATTAAAAACAGGTTCAGCCCCTGGTTCGATTGTGATCTGGCAGAGTTACTCCACCTCAAGAATTCCATTTGGCAAATTGCTTGGCACACGCATACTCAGGCTGACTGGCTCTCGTTCAGGCAAATGAGAAATAAGTGCAGTCAGGCTATTCGGAAGGCCAAAATTAGTTACTTTAAGGAGCAGTTCTCTCTCTGTGGGTCTAACCCCAAGAAGGTCTGGAAAACGGTTACAGACCTGGAGAATAAACCCTCCTCCTCACAGCTGTCCATGTCCCTTAATGTTGATGATGTGGTTGTTACTGACAAGGAGCACATGGCTGAGCTCTTTATTCACCACTTCATTCCTTTTAAGATGATACCATCTATCTTTTCATATGTGTGCAAATCTTTCTAAAACAGAAAATAGACACAATTCAATGGATATCAATCAACAAGGAGGTAAGAATATGTAGGCTATGAGAACATGTTGAAGGCTAGCTGTATTGGGTGCAGATGTCACGGCCGTTGGTGGAAGAAGGTGAAGACCAAAGCGCAGCGTGTTACGTATTCGTCATGTTTATTCGAAACTGAACACTAAAATGCAAAAACAACAAAGAGACAACCGAAACAGCTCCATCAGATGCAACACACACTAAACAGAAATTAACGACCCACACCACACAGGTGGGAACAGGGTACCTAAGTATGGTTCTCAATCAGAGACAACGATAAACAGCTGCCTCTGATTGGGAACCATACCAGGCCAAACACATAGAAATGGAAAACATAGAAAACAACATAGAATGCCCACCCCAACTCACGCCCTGACCAAACCAAAATAAAGACATAAGAAAGGAACTAAGGTCAGAACGTGACAGCAGATGACTGAACTGCTCACTTTTTATCTGTTTGTTTTATTTAACTAGGCAAGTCAGTTAACAACCAATTCTTATTTACGATAACGGCCTATCCCGGCCAAACCTGGACGACACTGGGCCAATTGTGCACCACCCTATGGGACTCCCAATCACAGAAGGATGTGACAGCCTGGATTCAAACCAGGGACTGTAGTTACACCTCTTGCACTGAGATGCAGTGCTTTAGACCACTGCACCACTCAGGATCATTCATTTAACGGGTGTGGCCGTGCCTCGCAAAAACTTCATCTGACGTCTCTAAACAAGTTATGTAATTTATGGGGATAATCAAGGTGGTCAGCTGATTTGCCTAAGGTGTCTGTCTTAGATTTCCTGTCAACCTCAGGGCCATTCAAAGTCGTAAAGAAAGGGGGTGAACAGATGAGCTATTGTCCCTAGCGGCCTTTATGGCCCCATCATATAATGAAGCCGACATTCCAGCTCTGTTAAACCACTCCAGGACAGGAAGGGTGATGCTGGTTCCTGTGTTAATGTGTAATTGGAAATTACCCCCCATTGTGGTCTATCGTTCGCATCCCTCGTGGTCTATCGTTACAGCAGGAGCATGATGGGCGGGCACTGCTTCTGATGATAAACAATGTCATATCACTGATGGGGTTGACATTGATGATGAAATGAGGTTAGGAGCTGGGTTACAGGTAGGAGGGACCTCCTTATACAGGCAGAGCCTTTGAGTGGACGGTTAGGTGTTCACACAACTCTGATCAGTACAGACCTACTTTCTGAACTCATTAGATCTTCTACCTTTTGGATAGGATATGACATTTTGAACAGAGAGTGCTTGGATTGTAATAAACCACAAACAAACTGTGGACTAGCTCTTTACAGAATGAGAAACATCATTCACTTGACCTTTGGCTTCTTTTCATGTGAATCCAGCAAGATGACATCTGAAGCTGAGATGGCGGTTGAGGAGGGCTACATATCCCCCCCGCCCATCCTCCCCTCCACCCGGTGTTCCATCCACTTGGGAGTCCAGGCGGGGAGTATGAGGAGGGGGAGCGACGTCCTCTCGACCAGCAGGGGCACGGTGAGGGAGAGGGGCCGTAACCGTAGCTGGCTACTCTCTAGCATCATCACGGTCAACGTCCTGTTCCTAGGTATTGCTCTGGTCAGTGGCAGTGTCTTCAACAACGTCAAGATCAACACCATCAACCTGCAGATCTTCCTCATCGTCCTCCTCATCCTCACCACTGCCTGGATGCTGTACTACACCATCTACACATCCAGGGAAGATCACGCCGTGCTCTACAAGGATAGTCATGCCGGGCCTGTGTGGCTCAGGGGTAAGAGAAGACACTTTTCTGATCTTCTGGTTCTACAGCTGCTACATTTTCACAGTTTTAGTCTGAAAATCACTGGAAATTAATAATCTCTCTCTCTGTTAAAACCACTGGACTTTAATAATCTCTCTTTCTGTTAAAACCACTGGACATGGTATCCAAGAGTTCATCTGACTCCGGGGAAGTAGTTGGCCCTGGCCTGCTGCTTTCAACTCTCTCTCTCTCTCTCTCTCTATCTCTCTACCACACCTGCTGTCTCGAACTCTGAATGTTTGGCTATGAAACGCCAACTGACATTTACTCCTGAGGTACTGACCTGTTGCACCCTTTACAACCACTGTGAATATTATTTGACCCTACTGGTCATCTATGAACGTTTTAACATGCTGAAGAACAATCTATCATTCATGGCCATGTACTCTTATAATCTCCACCCAGCACAGCCAGAAGAGGACTGGCCACCCCTCAGAGCCTGGTTCCACTCCAGATTTCTTCCTAGGTTCCTGCCTTTCTAGGGAGTTTTTCCTAGCCACCGTGCTTCTACATCTGCATTACTTGCTGTTTGGGGTTTTAGACTGGTTTTCTGTTCAGCACTTTGTGACATCTGCTGATGTAAAGAGGGCTTTATAAATACATGTGATTGATTGATTGAAGTAGATAAAGGGCCTCATTGCCAAAATGCCGGAGTAGCCATTTAATAATATTTCTTTCTGTTAAAGTCACTGGACATGAATAATCTCTCTTTTGATTGGGGAAGAGTTCTATTCCAGTAGGATATCATTTACTATAACTAGACAAAGTTTTACATTCACCCATTGTCTTTAATGAGTGTGATTATTGAATAAGTGTGATTATTTCTAATTGGATTTCATTGTGTTTTTCTCTCTAGGTGGACTGGTGCTGTTTGGCGTATGCAGTCTGATTATGGACGTGTTTAAGATTGCTAACTACGTAGGCTACCTGCACTGTGACTCTGCTGTGAAGATAGTGTTCCCTGTCCTACAAGCTGTGTTCATACTTGTCCAGGTAAGAACACAAGTTCAGACATCTCAAATGGAGCTTCCATTAGGTGATATGACATTAAGGAAACCACTGAGGGATTTGGCTGGTGAGAAAAATGCAAGTATAGGTGATCATTGTATCTTTTTCAGACACACTTCCTCTGGCTCCACGCTAAAGACTGTGTACAGCTACAACGGAACATAACTCGGTGAGCGTCACTAACTGCTACTGTATAACTGAATTTATTACGATTTAATTATGTAAATTGATGGTTGAACATTTAACATTCCCCTTGGGAAGCATAAAGTCTATTCTATTATATTCTGCTATATTCTATTCTTACAGAATTAAATAGGATATAAAAATAGAAAGTATTCTATTCTGTTCTGAACTCCTGTGTTTCCCTCTTGAAGCTGTGGGCTGATGTTGACTCTGTCTACCAATCTGATGTTGTGGATGGCAGCAGTCACAGAGGAGTCCCTACACCAGACTGTTGTTCCACCAGAGGACGGCAACAGCACACATTCCTATGACATCAGAGGTGGAGAATAGTGTGTTGTTGAATGTTCTCTCTAGAAAATCTAAGTAAAATACTGCAGGGTTGGGGTCAATTCCATTTCAATTCAGTATGTAAACTGAAATGGGAATTCCTTGTTTAAATTAAGGTTCACAAAAATAAAATACATAGAAATGTACAGTTTACTTTCTGAATTTACTGAATTGAAATAGAATTGCCCCCAACCATGAAATACTGTAAGAACAAAACAAACAAACCAACATAATAAAACATCACCTCACAAGTCAAACAATAAAGCTCATCTTTCATTTAATTTCAGCCTCTGGCGGATACAGCAGCTGTAACTGCAGCCACTCTGCCTGTGCCGTCTTAGAGAAGGCCTATTACTACCTGTACCCCTTCAACATCGAGTACAGCCTGTTTGCCTCGGCCATGACCTACGTCATGTGGAAGAACGTGGGCCGCCTGGTAGACGAGCACAACCACCACTCGCTCCATTTCCGCTTGAAGGACGTGCTGGTGGGGCCTGCGGTCGGGCTGGTCATGCTGGGGGCGGGCCTGGGAACCTTCGTAATCTACGAGGTGGACGTGGAGAATGGGGACCCGGGGAAACGTGACACGGCGCTGATGATACACTACGTGATGAACACGGTGGCTGTGACGCTCATGTCCGTCTCGACCGTGGCTGGTTGCGCCATCTACCGGCTGGACCAGAGGGACCACGTGTCGGGGAAGAACCCCACACGGAGCCTGGATGTAGGCTTGCTGATCGGCGCCTCAATCGGACAGTTCACCATCTGTTATTTCACCATCGTGGCTGTGGTGGCAACGGGGGCCGAGGGCCACCTCAACGCTCTCAACCTGGCTGTCTCCCTGCTCACTGTGATCCAGCTCTGCCTGCAGAACATCTTCATCATCGAGGGCCTGCATCGCGAGCCCTTCCACGAAGACATGCACCAGGCCTCTGTATTCACAAACCCATACGTCCTTCAAGCCCAAGCCCATAGAGACATACACAACCTCCCAGGGACATTCATGGAGACCAAGACGTCCCCGGCCCTCACAGTTCACAGTATGCATGTTGCTCCTTCTGCTCCTTCTGGTTCCCCCCTGCCTCAACGCCATAGGCTGACATGGAAGAGGAGGGCCCTGAAGGAGATCTGTGCATTTCTGCTGCTCTGCAACATCCTTGTGAGTAGCCTACTGAGTACCCACCACTGTCATTTTCAAAATGGCTCTTTTAAAGGCCTTGTTAACCTAGGATGTTGTCCTTTCATCCAAAACCGTTTGTATTAAGTTTGGATGAAACACCCTACCCACAGGGCACTCACTGGTTGAATCAACGTTGTTTCAATGAAATTACATTGAACCAACATGGAATAGACGTTGAATTGACATCTGTGCCAGTGGGTAGGTACAGTAGGTCGAAAATAAACGGAAACTACTGAACCATCCCTTTAAATTCACTTTTTTTCCTGTTTGCCTAACTTGCTCATGAGCCAAAAGGCTCCCTAGGATTTGTGCAGTACACTACATCATAGTAGAGTATGATGGTAACTTGTATGTTTAAGGTGAAAGATTGGACTGAATATCTTTACTCTGTTTCCATTGACAGCTCTGGATCATGCCGGCGTTTGGCGCCCGCCCTCAGTTTGACAACACGATTGGAGCAGAGTTTTACGAGTTCACCATGTGGGTGGCTGTTGTGAATATCGGACTTCCTTTCGGAATCTTTTACCGTATGCACTCAGTCGCCAGCCTCTTTGAGGTCTTCCTAACCTCATAAGCTGGAAAATTACAGAAACCATTCTGAACTATTTTTTGTATAATATTATTTATTAAATATAATTAAAAAATATATTTTATTCCCACAACAAATACAAACGTATACATATGAACAACCATTTACAGACGCACACAAACAACAACTACATCTCATCTGCTCAGACCTGCATGCTCACATGCCCATCCCTAGAACACCAGCTACATCTCACATGCCCATCCCTAGAACAACAGCTACATCTCACATGCCCATCCCTAGAACAACAGCTACATCTCACATGCCCATCCCTAGAACACCAGCTACATCTCACATGCCCATCCCTAGAACACCAGCTACATCTCACATGCCCATCCCTAGAACACCAGCTACATCTCATCTGCCCAGACCTGCATGCTCACATGCCCATCCCTAGAACACCAGCTACATCTCATCTGCCCAGACCTGCATGCTCACATGCCCATCCCTAGAACCACAGCTACATCTCATCTGCCCAGACCTGCATGCTCACATGCCCATCCCTAGAACACCAGCTACATCTCATCTGCCCAGACCTGCATGCTCACATGCCCATCCCTAGAACACCAGATACATCTCATCTGCCAAGACCTGCATGCTCACATGCCCATCCCTAGAACACCAGCTACATCTCATCTACCCAGACCTGCATGCTCACCTCCCCATCCCTAGTGCCTGCATTATTGTTTGCTACTCTGCCTTAAATTGTACCAATTTGTTTTTCTCGGTAGCCCATGCTATTTCAACATTTCAATAATACATCATTAGATGTTTCCATTGTGTTAGTGATGGCGGATTGATTTCCAAGTTTTTAGTATACATATTTTCAAGATGAGTGATGAGAAGAGAATCTTCCAGCCCATTGGGTATCTCACTACCTTCACATATGCCATGTCTTGAAATGTCCAGACAGATGGATTAAAAGTAAGTTTACATTGTAATACTTCGGACAGCCAATCTTCTAGCTCCGTACATAACTTTTGGACATTATAGCATTCCCAGAAAGCATGGATTATTGAGTTATTATTAATTTTACACTTAAGACATGACTCTGCCCTTGTGCTGAAGAATTTGTGAATTCTGTCTCTTGTATCAAAAATATCTATACGTTAATTTGTACTGGATTAAGCATCATTTCGTTAGCTATGCTCCAACTTTCCCTCCTTCTTGTGTCAACATCAATTCTTTTTAAGTCTTGGTTTCTAGAGCTTATATCTTTGTTCTAAGAGATAGTCAGTTGGATAGGCTCTCTGCAAGTTTTTGTATATCTTTCCTATCATATGAACATCATTTTCTGAATAAAAAAAAATAAAAAAAGGTTGCTCTGATGTCCAAACGATTTCAAATTGCATTTTTTTTATATGTAACTTTTAAGTCATTTATTTCCTGTTACCAAGTCATTTACAGTTTCTATGCCTTTAGTTTTCCATGTGTACCAATTTATCAGTTAATTGTGAAAAGCTATCCAAGGATTGTTCCATAGGGTTGTATTTCTAGGAAGTGATGTTGGTTCTTGTAGAATACGTTACATTTTCTTCCATATCTTTATAATGTTCTTATCTATGAAGTTGTTAATGCTCTTATCTTTATCCTTTGAACATAAACACGTAGAAAGATTTTGGGGATGAGCATGCGCATCTTCAATATTTACCCATTGTTCACCTTTAGTGTATTTAACTATATGTCGCAAGTAAAAGCCTTGGGTAGCGAGTCGATACAATTCCATGTCTGAAAGGTTAAAACCACCCTCTGACTTAGGAAGATGTAAAACTTTCCTTTCTATTCTATGAATTTTATTTGCCCATAAAGTCTGTAATGACCGAGTATACTTTAAAAAAAAATGTATTCGCCACGGTAATTGGTATTACCAAAAATCAATACAAAAACTTTGGGAGCCATGGCATTTTGAAGAGGTTTATTCTACCTGTAAACTGTATGGGAAGATTGTTCCATTTAATTAGATCTGCTTTCATATTGTTGAGTAATGGAATAAAGTTATCTTTATACATTTGTTGTTCGTTGTCACTTATTAAGCAGCCTAAGTAAAAAAAAACTGTTATGGACAGGGGGCAGTGTTTCCACTTTGAACGAATTGTGTACCCAAACCGAATTTCCTCCTACTCTGCCCCAGAAGGTAATACATGCATATTATTATTACTATTGTATGGAAAACACTCTGAAGTTTCTAAAACTGTTTGAATTATGTCTGTAAGTATAACAGAACTCATTTGGCAGACAAAAACCTGAGAAGACTTCCAAACAGGAAGTGAGAACTCGATTTTCAAAACAGTGCTAAATGATACCCCATATAGTTATGGATAAGTAAACACTTCCTAGGGCTTCCACTAGATGTCACTGTCTTTAGATTTTGGTTATATGATTCTACTATAAAGGAGGGGCTCATAGGAGCTATTTTACTGAGTGGTCTTCAGAAATTCTCAGTCTCATTTTGCGCGCGAGAGAGAGTGCTCTCGTTCCAATGCTCTTTCTTCAGACAATGAAATTCTCCGGTTGGATCCTTATTGATGATTAATGTTAAACACATCCTAGATATGGATTGCATACATCATTTGACTTGTTTCTACGACCTGTAACGGAACTTTTTGAGTTTTTGCTCGTGCGTCATGAAAATCGATTCGTGGGCTGAACATGCTAACAACAAGTGGCTAAATGATGGGCTTTATGGAACTTTTCAGTCATTTATTGTCGAACTGGGAATCCTGGGAGTGCCTTCTGATGAAGTTATTCGAAGGTAAGTGCATATTTATAGTGTTTTTGTAGCTTCTGTTGACGCCAAAATGGCGACTATTTCTTTGGCTGGATTGTGCTCTGAGCGCCGTTCTCAGATTATTCTTTTTCCGTAAAGTTTATTTTGAAATCTGACACAGCGGTTGTATAGAGGATAAGTTTATCTTTAATTTTGTGAATAACACTTGCATCTTTTATCAATGTTTATTATGAGTATTTTTGCAAAATCACCAGATGTTTTGGAATCAAAACATTACTGCACGTAACGCGCCAATTTAGACTGAGATTTTTTTAAATATATGCACATTATCGAACAAAACATAAATGTATTGTGTAACATGATGTCATATGACTCATCTGATGAAGATGTTCAAAGGTTAGTGATTCATTTTATCTCTATTTGTGGGTTTTGTGAAAGCTATATTTGCTGTGAAAAAATGTCTGTGCTTTTTTGGATTTGGTGGTGAGCTAACATAAATATATGTTGTGTTTTCGCTGTAAAACATTTAAAAAATCGGACACTTTGGCTGGACTCACAAGATGTTTATCTTTCATTTGCTGTATTGGACTTGATAATGTGTGAAAGTTAAATATTTCAAAAAAATATTTTTGAATTTCGCGCACTGCCTTTTCAGCGGAATGTTGTGGGTGTTCCGCTAGCGGAACACCTGGGCGAGAAAGGTTAAATAATTGCTGTAGATCAGGAGTTATTATTTTTCCTATTGCCATTATTACATTTTTTCCCAGATGTTTTTGAGATTTTAAAGTATTCTGAAAATATTTTTAGAAAAGGGGGCATTGAGTTTTTAATATTGGTATTATAACCTTTGTTATTATTTTATTGTCACAATTTATTAAACTTCTGGGTTTTTAATTAGCAGGGGACTCTTCAGATTTTCCAGTAATGTTTTCATGGTATCCAATTGGTAGTTACAGTCTTGTCTCATTGCTGCAACTCCAGTACGGACTCGGGAGAGCCGACCATGTAAGCGCGCATTGTGCCCGGCCCGCCACTAGAGCACAATGGGACAAGGACATCCCTGCCGGCCAAACCCTACCCTAACCCGGAGCCAATTGTGCATCCCCCCACCCGTCTTCAGGTCGCGGCCGGCTAAGTCAAAGCCTGGACTCGAACCACAGCTGGAGATCAATGCAGTGCCTTAGACCACTGCACCACTCGGGAGGACCTAGATTTTCCTAGTTTAAATATAACTGAAATAACAGTTTGATACATGGAACTAGGAAGTACTGAATTGAGTGACATACACTACCTGTCAAAAGTTTAAGAACACCTACTAATTCAAGGGTTTTTCTTAATTTTTTCTTATTTTCTACATTGTAGAATAGTAGTGAAGACATCAAAACTATTAAATAACACATAAGGAATCATGTAGTAACCAAAAAAGTGTTAAACAAATCAAAATATATTTTATATTTGAGATTATTCCAATAGCACCCCTTTGCCTTGATGACAGCTTTGTACACTCTTGGCATTCTCTCAACCAGGTTCATGAGGTAGTCACCTGGAATGCATTTCAATTATCAGGTGTGCCTTGTTAAAAGTTCATTTGTGGAATTTCTTTCCTTCCTAATGCGTTTGAGCCAATCAGTTGTGTTGTGACAAGGTAGGGGGGAAACAGAAGACAGCACTATTTGGTAAAAGACCAAGTCCATATTATTGCAAGAACAGCTGAAATAAGCAAAGAGAAACAACAGTCCATCATTACTTTTCAGACATGAAGGTCAGTCAATACGGAAAAATGGTAAATGGTATGTGGCCTTGGCAGAAACAGCTTCATATGAAAGATTGATTTATAAAATGAATGGTAAACTCGCTTCCTTTTCTGACATCTGGGGACATTTTCTCTCAGAGATAGAAAGTGAAAACAATATGTAATGACCTGATGGACTACAGACATACATAGATGAGTGGTAGGGGTAGGGATTTATTTTATTATTATTATTTACATTTTTTAAACTCTTTTCCTTTTGTTGTAATAGTTGTTATGGGGGAGGTGGGGGGTTGTGGGTGAAAAATGAAAAGTTTGTTTCCTTTTCTATCATTGTGGGCGCGGTGCGTTTGGGGGGCGTTCACGCCCCCTGACTTTTTCTGCATTTTGTTGAATTGGAGCCTTGTTATAAAATGGATTAGGTTGTTTTTTATGTGGTCCGTCTTGGAGTGGGCTGTGGCGTGGCGACGTGTGGGCGGGGAGTCTGGGTGCTTTCCGTGTGCTCTGTATATTCATATCTGTCAAGTTATTGTTTAATGCCAAATGTAATTAAATTGCATTGTTGTTATATAGTAAAAGGAAACAATATAAACTCTAATAATAAATTAAGAAGGTCATACCATGGATCATTTAGCTGTTTGATTAAGAATTAAAATATATATTTAACAAATATTTAAAAAAATATTTGATAAAATATTGAATTTGGCCTTTACTACTATAGCCTATCAAAACACATTGAAAAAGACAGTCAAAAAATGGATCATAAGGAATAAGGTTTTGATGTGTCTGTCCTATATCTAGGACATACGTATAAGAAACCTCAGGAAATATTTGTATGTTTTTTGAAAACATATTTAATACTTTTTTGGGGGTAGGAACAAAACTACCTCCATACTTCCATTCATTTTTTAAAACCGGTTACCTTCAGATGATTCCAGTGACACTTGTGGGGGTTGTGGTCGTGAGAGTCTCCTCTTTCCATAGAGTGGTCATATTAGTTTGAAGACCGATTGTCAGGATGTCTCCTCTTTCCATAGAGTGGTCATATTAGTTTGAAGACAGATTGTCAGGATGTCTCATGGTCTGCCACCTTTCACTGCAGATGCGGAAGTGCGAAATCGGCAGATGCGGCGGTTTGAGAAGCAGTATTCGTGTGACATAACTCAACTAACCTGGTCCCAGATCTGTTTATGTCTTGCCAAGTTGACAGTGTTTGTTTGTGTTGTCGTGCCAAGTAGGCAATTTTTGTGCTGTCTTGACAAAGTTATTGGCAGATAGACAATTCACACAGCCTTGCCAGGTTGGCAAGACAGCACAAACAAGATCTGGGACCAGGCTAGGACTGAACATCACATCCTCCTGAAAGGACTTGCGCTAGTTTCTTCTCTCAACTATCTGCACCAGACAAAATGTGTATAGTTGTGCTGATATAGGTGATGTTTTGTGACACTACAATTTATTTCCCCAAGACACCGATAAGGCTGTGTAAAACTGTGAATGATCTACATGACATTATTAAAAGTGAGGTCATTGGGTTGATTCCCACAAGGCTTTCACCTGTTCAGTCATGTTTTTTTTGTCAGTGATTACTTCAAGGAAGGGAGGAAGGAAACTTATATGGAATTTGAGGAGGTGTAAAGCCATAACACATACGTTTTTCCAGCAGAAGACTATGATCAATAATGTCACACTTCCACCTATGGACTAAATAATGAACAGCAGAAAAAAGTACAACTACTGTGTAAAGACATACCACAGGACAGTGGCGTGCCGTGGGCCTGGGGCCTGGGCCTTCAGTGAGGTCCTACACAGTCCCACCCGAATTAATCCACCTCTTATTACCATCATTATGATGCCATGGCTCTAGACACTATACATTTAGACAGAAACGCAGTATAACCAGGCGTTGTGTCACCTTGAAATTGACAAAAATTGACATTTTTGGGTAAACAGTGTTTACCCAAAAACATGACACAATCAATGAGTCTTTTCAATATTTCCCTATTTTTCTTCACCTTTTCATTGTGCAGCTCCGTTGCCCTGCGCGCTTGTTCGTTGAGCTGTAGATCCACTCGGGTGTCCCCAAAAGTTTTCAAAAGCACCATTGCTTGTTAGTGCCCAGCTGGACTTTGGTGTCTCGTTGCTGCCTTGGTTAGACAACTCAAGTTTGCAAAGCCAGTGTGGCTCCAAACACCAAATCGATCACTTGCAAATAATAGGCATTCCCAGCAGTACAGTTTGCAGTGCTTCTCGGAGCCTGTGAGCCATTGATAGCGCTCGTAGTTGGAATTTGAAAGTGGCGAACGAACCCCTTTCCTGCCTGTGACAGGCTTTGTAGCGTCTGTAACACTGGAGCCAGCCAGCAGGCGTACAATAGCCAACTCTAAAGCTGATTGGTTGACACTAAATTTTAATTTCCATTCACTTTAAGCTACAAGCACCCGCACTGTTGATTCTGAAGGCCTGAGGGCAGATTTTAGACCCCTGGCAACACATGATGGCTGAATATGATTGGATAAAAGATCTAACATAAAGACCAGCCCTCCAAATCTCAACCTGGGGCTGGAAGCAGTGCAACCAAGAGGAAAGCTATGAAATGAAGAGTATAACTCTTACCCTGGGGAATAATTTAATACATATTTGTGGGAAAATATATTTTAAAAAATATATATTCTGATGATGTTTAGGCCAGCAGAGAAGGCCTTGCTGGCCCTGACGGCCCACCACTGCCACAGGAGGTTCGGTATACTCCTTGCAGACCTCGGCTAGGCAAAGCAAACATCTGTTCCTCAAATGCTCCCTTTAAAGAACTTAACTTGAAAAACAAAGGGATAAAAAAAAACTCTTGAGATGCTGTAACAACAACATAGCCAGTATACACTTCCTCAAAATAGTCTGATTTATTCTAAGATAAATCCAGAAATGTGTAATTCATTTTGACATTTTTTTGCCGAGGAGGTCTGTCATGCAGCTGCACATCTAAACGAAGATGTTTGGTGAAGTAAGTTAATAAAAAAAGAGTTGTGTCTCGTTGAATGAATCCCGTCCATAGTTCCCACTCCTACTAGGAGTAGTACTGTTGACCAATCACCGACGAAGACTTCGGCTACCGAATTTCGACTTGCCTCAAGAAATAAAATGTGTGTGCTCAAAATGAAACTAATAAAAAAGTCACAGAATTTAAATAGAAATGTGCATGAGTTGTTGACTGGGAAGTAAGCTCCATATCAGAAAATTCTATATGACATCTTATGGTCCCTTCAAATGCAATATGATTGTAATGTCTATCAACAATGACAAGCCACCGGGGTCTGACAACTTGGATGGAAAATGACAGAATAATAGCGGACGATATTGCCACTCCTATTTGCCATTCCTTCAATCTAAGCCTAGTAGAAAGTGTGTGCCCCCAGGCCAGGAGAGAAGCAAAAGTAATTCTGCTACCCAAGAATAATAAAGCCCCCTGTACTGGCTCAAATAGCAGACCAATCAGCCTGTTACCAACCCTTAGTAAACTTTAGGGAAGCACGCTTAAAGGGAAGGACGTTCAACAAGCACGGCGCTTACACAAATGATTGATGATTGAGGGAAAGAAATTGAAAAGATTGTGGGAGCTGTTTTGTTAGACTTCATTGTGGCTTTTGACATTATTGATCATAGTCTTCTGCTGGAAAAACGTATGTGTTATGGCTTTACACCTCCTGCTATATTGTGGATAAAGCGTTACTTGTCTAACAGAACATAGAGGGTGTTCTTTAATGGAAGCCTCTCCAACATAATCCAGGTAGAATCAGGAATTCCCCAGGGCAGTTGTCTAGGCCCTTTACTTTTTTCAATCTTTACTAATGACATACCACTAGCTGTTTAGTAAAGCCAGTGTGTCTATGTATGCGGATGACTCAACACTCTACACGTCAGCTACTACAGTGGGTGAAATCACTGCAACACTTAAAAAAGAGCTGCAGTTAGTTAAACTACAATTGTCTCAGAACAGGGCAACACGGCTTGCCCTTAAATGTACAGGAAGAGCTAACATTAATAATATGCACGTGATTCTCTCATGGAGGCTCAAAGTGGAGGAGATACTGACTTCATCACTAATTGTTTTTGTAAGAAGTGTTGACAAGTTGAATGCACCGACGTGTCTGTTTAAACTACTAGCACACAGCTCAGACACCCATGCATACTCCACAAGACAAGCCACCAGAGGTCTGTTTAAACTACTAGCACACAGCTCAGACACCCATGCATACTCCACAAGACAAGCCACCAGAGGTCTGTTTAAACTACTAGCACACAGCTCAGACACCCATGCATACTCCACAAGACAAGCCACCAGAGGTCTGTTTAAACTACTAGCACACAGCTCAGACACCCATGCATACTCCACAAGACAAGCCACCAGAGGTCTGTTTAAACTACTAGCACACAGCTCAGACACCCATGCATACTCCACAAGACAAGCCACCAGAGGTCTGTTTAAACTACTAGCACACAGCTCAGACACCCATGCATACTCCACAAGACAAGCCACCAGAGGTCTGTTTAAACTACTGGCACACAGCTCAGACACCCATGCATACTCCACAAGACAAGCCACCAGAGGCCTCTTCACAGTCCCCATGTCCAGAACAGACTATGGAAGGCGCACAGTATTATGTAGAGCCATGGCTACATGGAACTCTATTCCACATCAAGTAACTGATGCAAGCAGTAGAATCATATTTAAAAAATAGGTAAAAATACACCTAATGGAAGAGTGGGTACTGTGAAGAGACACACACAAAGGTACAGACACACGCTTACACATACACATGGTAAGATACCCACTCTACACACACGTACATACAGATTTTGTATTGTAAATATGTGGTTGTAGAGTAAAGGCCTGAGGAACACACTTAATATGTTGTGAAAAGTGTTATGAAATGTAAAGTCATGAAATATTTGAAATGGTATATAACTGCCTTAATGTTGCTAGACCCCAGGAAGAGTAACTGCTGCCTTGGCAGAAACTTATGGGATCCTTTATAAAAACAAATACTAATGAAATAAAAGAATTGAAAGACTTTGCTGGTTCCTTTATGAATAGCTTATAATATAGTATTATTCTGTATAATTCAAGAAAAAAAATACTAGTTTAGACATCAAGCACAGTATTTCCAGTGGACAATGCTGATTGTAGAACGATATGCAGACAAATATAACATGTACATGTAAGATATAGCCGTTGACTTTTACACAGTAACATAAAGTCAGTTTGGATATCTGTTTCTTTCAGTCTGGAACAGACAATAGTGTCCTTTTCAAGTTCTTGACGAGATACAGTACCTTGTCACATTGCCACTTTACAAAGAACACAGCAGTAAGGTCTCGTTGGAGGAGTGCAATTTCACAACATGACACGTTCTCACTTTAATGTGTCAATTAAATACAATTAATGTGAAATAGCAATGCCATCCGAGAATATTTTAGGCTGCTGTCTAAAAGCGTAATTTTGACACTTTATAATACATTTCATGAATAAGCAACAGTAAACATTTCTGCATTTAGAAGCATTGGAATTCCTACAAATGTATAATAATTTATAAACATGTATACGTTTATATAATGTCTTATTCATAAAGGTCATAATAAAGTGTAATCAATGTCTCCCATACTCTCTCCATCAAAGCTGTGTTTTCACACAGAGCTTTAACATGGAGTCCATGATTAGGAAGGGGAGATGGAAAGACAGTTTGCTTACTAACACTCTAATGTCTCAGTGCTTTGACAGACATTCTGTAGTCTTGAGGTTTCAGGGTGTACTTACAGATACACAGTGTAGATAATAGTCCAATCCTATCCTCATCCAACTCTAGGGGTTTGAATTACACATTGACCCTTGTGGGTGCCCATTGTTTATGTCTTCGACACTTCTGGTATGGCTTCACATAGATATTTTATTTCTTATATGGGGTGCTGATTTGTAAAAGGGGTGCCCAGCCCCTCTTAGCCCCCCTGTAATTTGAACCCTGTACAACTCAACCTCCTGCTTTAGGAGTAGATGCTAGCTATCCCCCCCTTTCTCAATATTGTCCACATTACGTTTTCATAATCAGGGGAAAGTCAAAGAGAAGGTGTGAGGGGCAAGCATGATGATGATGATGATGATGAGACAAGTTGAAGGTAGGTGAGGTTCAAGGGAGAGAGTGCCAGTAGGAGAAAGGGGCAGGAACAAGACAGGAAGTAGTCCCATCTTCAGTCAACATCTCTTTCCTGTTATCTACATCTTCTGGATCTCAAAGAGACGTACGTCCGTGTCGTACCAGATGGGCGGGTCCACGTTGCTGTGAAGACAAATAAAGGTTTAAAATGTAAAATGCATTGGAAAACATTGGAAGACTATTTCATCTTAGATCTAAGAGGAAGATAGAAAGCATTGGAACATTTGAAAAAAAAAATCCAATGGAGAAACGAAAACAAGTGTTTCTTATTGTACAAGACCAGGAAGTCCCTCCTTGCTTAATTCATTTTCTTCTGTTTGTTGCCAAATGAACACATCCCAGAAAAAAGAAGTGCACAGATGAAACCCCACATGAATCATGAAAATTAGTGAAATGCCATAGGACTACAGCTCCCAACATGCCCTACTCACCGCAGGTAGACCACTCCCCACATGTAGGTGCGGAACCACATGGCCGTGCCGGCATTGGCCTGGTACTTCCGGATGAGGATGGGATGGGGGACGGGCAGGAGGCCCACCAGGGTACCATGCTGGAGGAACTTCAGGATCTCAGACTCGTCTGTCAAACCTCTGAGAGAGAGGGAAAATATCTTGTTACAATTAGAATCAGGAAAACCTTATTGTCCACGTAAGGTGCACATTTCTCTTTGGCTCCACATACATAAAAACAGATATTTAAATATCATCAGTCATTAAAGTGTTTCTTCCAAAATGGATGGTGTGTGTTGTATGGGGGGGTTGGGAGCAAAGCTAGAAAATAAATAATAATATAACATAATATATATAATAATATAACTTCAGTGCATCTACTGACACTTCATAGAAGTAAACCTTTGATGACCTATATGACCAGTGATGTTTGACTTACTTGTCAATACAGATCTTCTCAACCTGCGGGACCAGCACCTGCAGCAGACGCATTATGGTCTGTAGGGGGAGCTTACACTTCCAGGAAAGGACCTGAGGGAGAAGGAAGGGACACGTTACACTCTTAGAACAAAAGGTGCTAAGTAGAACCATACAGGGTTCTTCAGTTTGGGGGAACCATTTTTGGTGCTGGGTAAAACCCTTGCAGAGGGTTAAATCTAGAATGGATCTGTGGTTTAGAGTGTGGCCATGGCAACACCAGGGTTGTGGGTTAGAGTGTGGCCATGGCAACACCAGGGTTGTGAGTTAGAGTGTGGCCATGGCAACATCAGGGTTGTGGTTTAGAGTGTGGCCATGGCAACACCAGGGTTGTGGGTTAGAGTGTGGCGATGGCAACACCAGGGTTGTGGGTTAGAGTGTGGCCATGGCAACACCAGGGTTGTGGGTTAGAGTGTGGCCATGGCAACACCAGGGTTGTGGGTTAGAGTGTGGCCATGGCAACACCAGGGTTGTGGGTTAGAGTGTGGCCATGGCAACACCAGGGTTGTGGTTTAGAGTGTGGCCATGGCAACACCAGGGTTGTGGGTTAGAGTGTGGCCATGGCAACACCAGGGTTGTGGGTTAGAGTGTGGCCATGGCAACACCAGGGTTTTGGGTTAGAGTGTGGTGATGGCAACACCAGGGTTTTGGGTTAGAGTGTGGTGATGGCAACACCAGGGTTTTGGGTTAGAGTGTGGTGATGGCAACACCAGGGTTTTGGGTTAGAGTGTGGTGATGGCAACACCAGGGTTTTGGGTTAGAGTGTGGTGATGGCAACACCAGGGTTTTGGGTTAGAGTGTGGTGATGGCAACAAAAGGGTTCTGGGTTAGAGTGTGGTGATGGCAACACCAGGGTTGTGGGTTAGAGTGTGGCCATGGCAACACCAGGGTTATGGGTTAGAGTGTGGCCATGGCAACACCAGGGTTGTGGGTTTAGAGTGTGGCGATGGCAACACCAGGGTTATGGGTTAGAGTGTGGCCATGGCAACACCAGGGTTGTGGGTTTAGAGTGTGGCGATGGCAACACCAGGGTTGTGGTTTAGAGTGTGGTGTTGGCAACACCAGGGTTGTGGGTTAGAGTGTGGCCATGGCAACACCAGGGTTGTGGGTTAGAGTGTGGCCATGGCAACACCAGGGTTGTGGGTTAGAGTGTGGTGATGGCAACTCCAGGGTTGTGGGTTAGAGTGTGGTGATGGCAACACCAGGGTTGTGGGTTAGAGTGTGGTGATGGCAACACCAGGGTTTTGGGTTAGAGTGTGGTGATGGCAACACCAGGGTTGTGGGTTAGAGTGTGGCCATGGCAACACCAGGGTTGTGGTTTAGAGTGTGGCCATGGCAACACCAGGGTTATGGGTTAGAGTGTGGCCATGGCAACACCAGGGTTGTGGTTTAGAGTGTGGACATGGCACCACCAGGGTTATGGGTTAGAGTGTGGCCATGGCACCACCAGGGTTATGGGTTAGAGTGTGGCCATGGCAACACCAGGGTTATGGGTTAGAGTGTGGCCATGGCAACACCAGGGTTGTGGGTTTAGAGTGTGGCGATGGCAACACCAGGGTTGTGGGTTAGAGTGTGGCCATGGCCACACCAGGGTTGTGGGTTTAGAGTGTGGCGATGGCAACACCAGGGTTGTGGTTTAGAGTGTGGCGATGGCAACACCAGGGTTGTGGGTTAGAGTGTGGTGTTGGCAACACCAGGGTTGTGGGTTAGAGTGTGGCCATGGCAACACCAGGGTTGTGTTTTAGAGTGTGGCCATGGCAACACCAGGGTTGTGGGTTAGAGTGTGGCCATGGCAACACCAGGGTTGTGGGTTAGAGTGTGGCCATGGCAACACCAGGGTTGTGGGTTAGAGTGTGGTGATGGCAACTCCAGGGTTGTGGGTTAGAGTGTGGTGATGGAAACACCAGGGTTGTGGGTTAGAGTGTGGCAATGGCAACTCCAGGGTTGTGGGTTAGAGTGTGGTGATGGCAACACCAGGGTTGTGGGTTAGAGTGTGGCCATGGCAACACCAGGGTTGTGGGTTAGAGTGTGGCCATGGCAACACCAGGGTTGTGGGTTACAGTGTGGCCATGGCAACACCAGGGTTGTGGGTTAGAGTGTGGCCATGGCAACACCAGGGTTGTGGGTTAGAGTGTGGTGATTCCAACACCAGGGTTGTGAGTTAGAGTGTGGCGACGGCAACATCAGGGTTGTTGGTTTGAGTCCCGCATAGGCCACTTACTGAATACATGTGTCACTGTCCATGTTGACAGTTCTTTAAGTGGCCTTGAATTAAACCGTCTTCGAAATGACAATATTATCATATTACTATTAAAACTACTCACCCAGTCTGGTGTAGGGACCAGTGAGATTGATACTTACTCACCCAGTCTGGTGTAGGGACCAGTGAGATTGATACCTACTCACCCAGTCTGGTGTAGGGGACCAGTGAGATTGATACCTACTCACCCAGTCTGGTGTAGGGGCAAAGTAAGATTGATACCTACTCACCCAGTCTGGTGTAGGGCCCAGTAAGATTGATACCTACTCACCCAGTCTGGTGTAGGGGCACAGTAAGATTGATACCTACTCACCCAGTCTGGTGTAGGGGCCCAGTGAGATTGATACCTACTCACCCAGTCTGGTGTAGGGCCCAGTAAGATTGATACCTACACACCCAGTCTGGTGTAGGGGCCCAGTGAGATTGATACCTACTCACCCAGTCTGGTGTAGGGGCCCAGTGAGATTGATACCTACTCACCCAGTCTGGTGTAAGGCCCAGTAAGATTGATACCTACTCACCCAGTCTGGTGTAGGGGCACAGTAAGATTGATACCTACTCACCCAGTCTGGTGTAGGGGCCCAGTGAGATTGATACCTACTCACCCAGTCTGGTGTAGGGGCCCAGTGAGATTGATACCTACTCACCCAGTCTGGTGTAGGGCCCAGTAAGATTGATACCTACTCACCCAGTCTGGTGTAGGGGCACAGTAAGATTGATAACTACTCACCCAGTCTGGTGTAGGGACCCAGTGAGATTGATACCTACTCACCCAGTCTGGTGTAGGGGCCCAGTAAGATTGATACCTACTCACCCAGTCTGGTGTAGGGGCCCAGTAAGATTGATACCTACTCACCCAGTCTGGTGTAGGGGCCCAGTAAGATTGATACCTACTCACCCAGTCTGGTGTAGGGGCCCAGTGAGATTGATACCTACTCACCCAGTCTGGTGTAGGGGCCCAGTAAGATTGATACCTACTCACCCAGTCTGGTGTAGGGGCCCAGTAAGATTGACACCTACTCACCCAGTCTGGTGTAGGGGCCCAGTGAGATTGATACCTACTCACCCAGTCTGGTGTAGGGGCCCAGTAAGATTGATACCTACTCACCCAGTCTGGTGTAGGGGCCCAGTAAGATTGATACCTACTCACCCAGTCTGGTGTAGGGGCCAGTAAGATTGATACCTACTCACCCAGTCTGGTGTAGGGGCCCAGTGAGATTGATACCTACTCACCCAGTCTGGTGTAGGGGCCCAGTAAGATTGATACCTACTCACCCAGTCTGGTGTAGGGGCCCAGTGAGATTGATACCTACTCACCCAGTCTGGTGTAGGGGCCCAGTGAGATTGATACCTACTCACCCAGTCTGGTGTAGGGGCCCAGTAAGATTGATACCTACTCACCCAGTCTGGTGTAGGGGCCCAGTGAGATTGATACCTACTCACCCAGTCTGGTGTAGGGGCCCAGTGAGATTGATACCTACTCACCCAGTCTGGTGTAGGGGCCCAGTGAGATTGATACCTACACACCCAGTCTGGTGTAGGGGCCCAGTAAGATTGATACCTACTCACCCAGTCTGGTGTAGGGGCCCAGTGAGATTGATACCTACTCACCCAGTCTGGTGTAGGGGCCCAGTGAGATTGATACCTACTCACCCAGTCTGGTGTAGGGGCACAGTGAGATTGATACCTACTCACCCAGTCTGGTGTAGGGGCCCAGTGAGATTGATACCTACTCACCCAGTCTGGTGTAGGGGCCCAGTGAGATTGATACCTACTCACCCAGTCTGGTGTAGGGGCCCAGTGAGATTGATACCTACTCACCCAGTCTGGTGTAGGGGCCCAGTAAGATTGATACCTACTCACCCAGTCTGGTGTAGGGGCCCAGTGAGATTGAGAGGTACAGGAGATGGTGGATGATGTGCTTGACATGCGCCTTCTCTCCATCTCTGCCTCCGTGTAGAAAACATCCTGAGAACATAGAACACTGATGACTGGTGCACACACATACACATACACACAAGATCGCACGTACCCATGTGTTCGTACACACACACACACACACACACACACACACACACACACACACACACACACACACACACACACACACACACACACACACACACACACACACACACACACACACACACACACACACACAGTCTTACCTCATTGTCCCTTCCAGAAACAGACTCTGTGTCGCTGGCCCCTACAATGGCGCTGTGGACAGCCTGGGGTGTGTGGTCAGCCTGGGGTGTGTGGTCAGCCTGGGGTGAGTGGACAGCCTGGGGTGTGTGGTCAGCCTGGGGTGTGTGGTGTGACGCGTGTGAATGCTCCATCTTCAGCACAGAGATCATGGTGCCATCCTCTGACACCTGAGACTTCTCAGTCAGTTTGTCAATGGCTGCAGACAGGGATGGATTTGATTGCACAGTAAAACAATCTACACAGTACAAAGTTGTTCCGAATGTGACAGCGATAGCACAATAAAGACAGTGGCTTATTTCCTTTGTGGTCCTGAAGGACAGAGAAGCTATATGTCAGTTCATACAAAAGTATGACACACCACTGGATGATATCAGTCGTGTTGAGAGAGTCCATATGGGGGAGGTGCAGTTGTATCTGGTATAGAATCCTGGTAGTGATCAGATAGTAGTTATAGATACAACAGTTATTGTACCTGGTAGTGATCAGATAGTAGTTATAGATACAACAGTTATTGTACCTGGTAGTGATCAGATAGTAGTTATAGATACAGTAGTTATTGTACCTGGTAGTGATCAGATAGTAGTTATAGATACAGTAGGTATTGTACCTGGTAGTGATCAGATAGTAGTTATAGATACAGTAGTTATTGTACCTGGTAGTGATCAGATATTAGTTGTGGATACAGTAGTTATTGTACCTGGTAGTGTTCAGATAGTAGTTATAGATACAGTAGTTATTGTACCTGGTAGTGATCAGATAGTAGTTATAGATACAGTAGTTATTGTACCGGGTAGTGATCAGATAGTAGTTATAGATACAGTAGGTATTGTACCTGGTAGTGATCAGATAGTAGTTATAGATACAGTAGTTATTGTACCTGGTAGTGATCAGATAGTAGTTATAGATACAGTAGGTATTGTACCTGGTAGTGATCAGATAGTAGTTATAGATACAATAGTTATTGTACCTGGTAGTAATCAGATAGTAGTTATAGATACAATAGTTATTGTACCTGGTAGTGATCAGATAGTAGTTATAGATACAACAGGTATTGTACCTGGTAGTGATCAGATAGTAGTTATAGATACAATAGTTATTGTACCTGGTAGTGATCAGATAGTAGTTATAGATACAACAGGTATTGTACCTGGTAGTGATCAGATAGTAGTTATAGATACAGTAGTTATTGTACCTGGTAGTGATCAGATAGTAGTTATAGATACAGTAGTTATTGTACCTGGTAGTGTTCAGATAGTAGTTATAGATACAGTAGGTATTGTACCTGGTAGTGATCAGATAGTAGTTATAGATACAGTAGTTATTGTACCTGGTAGTGATCAGATATTAGTTGTGGATACAGTAGTTATTGTACCTGGTAGTGTTCAGATAGTAGTTATAGATACAGTAGTTATTGTACCTGGTAGTGATCAGATAGTAGTTATAGATACAGTAGTTATTGTACCTGGTAGTGATCAGATAGTAGTTATAGATAGAGTAGTTATTGTACCTGGTAGTGATCAGATAGTAGTTATAGATACAGTAGTTATTGTACCTGGTAGTGATCAGATAGTAGTTATAGATACAGTAGTTATTGTACCTGGTAGTGATCAGATAGTAGTTATAGATACAGTAGTTATTGTACCTGGTAGTGATCAGATAGTAGTTATAGATACAGTAGTTATTGTACCTGGTAGTGATCAGATAGTAGTTATAGATACAGTAGGTATTGTACCTGGTAGTGATCAGATAGTAGTTATAGATACAATAGTTATTGTACCTGGTAGTAATCAGATAGTAGTTATAGATACAATAGTTATTGTACCTGGTAGTGATCAGATAGTAGTTATAGATACAATAGTTATTGTACCTGGTAGTGATCAGATAGTAGTTATAAATACAACAGGTATTGTACCTGGTAGTGATCAGATAGTAGTTATAGATACAATAGTTATTGTACCTGGTAGTGATCAGATAGTAGTTATAGATACAGTAGGTATTGTACCTGGTAGTGATCAGATAGTAGTTATAGATACAATAGTTATTGTACCTGGTAGTGATCAGATAGTAGTTATAGATACAACAGGTATTGTACCTGGTAGTGATCAGATAGTAGTTATAGATACAACAGGTATTGTACCTGGTAGTGATCAGATAGTAGTTATAGATACAACAGGTATTGTACCTGGTAGTGATCAGATAGTAGTTATAGATACAATAGTTATTGTACCTGGTAGTGATCAGATAGTAGTTATAGATACAACAGGTATTGTACCTGGTAGTGATCAGATAGTAGTTATAGATACAACAGTTATTGTACCTGGTAGTGATCAGATAGTAGTTATAGATACAGTAGTTATTGTACCTGGTAGTGATCAGATAGTAGTTATAGATACAGTAGGTATTGTACCTGGTAGTGATCAGATAGTAGTTATAGATACAGTAGGTATTGTACCTGGTAGTGATCAGATAGTAGTTATAGATACAGTAGTTATTGTAACTGGTAGTGATCAGATATTAGTTGTGGATACAGTAGTTATTGTACCTGGTAGTTATAGATACAACAGTTATTGTACCTGGTAGTGATCAGATAGTAGTTATAGATAGAGTAGTTATTGTACCTGGTAGTGATCAGATAGTAGTTATAGATACAGTAGTTATTGTACCTGGTAGTGATCAGATAGTAGTTATAGATACAGTAGGTATTGTACCTGGTAGTGATCAGATAGTAGTTATAGATACAGTAGTTATTGTACCTGGTAGTGATCAGATAGTAATTATAGATACAGTAGTTATTGTACCTGGTAGTGATCAGATAGTAGTTATAGATACAGTAGTTATTGTACCGGGTAGTGATCAGATAGTAGTTATAGATACAGTAGGTATTGTACCTAGTAGTGATCAGATAGTAGTTATAGATACAGTAGTTATTGTACCTGGTAGTGATCAGATAGTAGTTATAGATACAGTAGGTATTGTACCTGGTAGTGATCAGATAGTAGTTATAGATACAATAGTTATTGTACCTGGTAGTAATCAGATAGTAGTTATAGATACAATAGTTATTGTACCTGGTAGTGATCAGATAGTAGTTATAGATACAATAGTTATTGTACCTGGTAGTGATCAGATAGTAGTTATAGATACAACAGGTATTGTACCTGGTAGTGATCAGATAGTAGTTATAGATACAATAGTTATTGTACCTGGTAGTGATCAGATAGTAGTTATAGATACAGTAGGTATTGTACCTGGTAGTGATCAGATAGTAGTTATAGATACAATAGTTATTGTACCTGGTAGTGATCAGATAGTAGTTATAGATACAACAGGTATTGTACCTGGTAGTGATCAGATAGTAGTTATAGATACAGTAGGTATTGTACCTGGTAGTGATCAGATAGTAGTTATAGATACAGTAGTTATTGTACCTGGTAGTGATCAGATAGTAATTATAGATACAGTAGTTATTGTACCTGGTAGTGATCAGATAGTAGTTATAGATACAGTAGTTATTGTACCGGGTAGTGATCAGATAGTAGTTATAGATACAGTAGGTATTGTACCTAGTAGTGATCAGATAGTAGTTATAGATACAGTAGTTATTGTACCTGGTAGTGATCAGATAGTAGTTATAGATACAGTAGGTATTGTACCTGGTAGTGATCAGATAGTAGTTATAGATACAATAGTTATTGTACCTGGTAGTAATCAGATAGTAGTTATAGATACAATAGTTATTGTACCTGGTAGTGATCAGATAGTAGTTATAGATACAATAGTTATTGTACCTGGTAGTGATCAGATAGTAGTTATAGATACAACAGGTATTGTACCTGGTAGTGATCAGATAGTAGTTATAGATACAATAGTTATTGTACCTGGTAGTGATCAGATAGTAGTTATAGATACAGTAGGTATTGTACCTGGTAGTGATCAGATAGTAGTTATAGATACAATAGTTATTGTACCTGGTAGTGATCAGATAGTAGTTATAGATACAACAGGTATTGTACCTGGTAGTGATCAGATAGTAGTTATAGATACAACAGTTATTGTACCTGGTAGTGATCAGATAGTAGTTATAGATACAACAGTTATTGTACCTGGTAGTGATCAGATAGTAGTTATAGATACAACAGGTATTGTACCTGGTAGTGATCAGATAGTAGTTATAGATACAACAGGTATTGTACCTGGTAGTGATCAGATAGTAGTTATAGATACAACAGGTATTGTACCTGGTAGTGATCAGATAGTAGTTATAGATACAATAGTTATTGTACCTGGTAGTGATCAGATAGTAGTTATAGATACAACAGTTATTGTACCTGGTAGTGATCAGATAGTAGTTATAGATACAACAGGTATTGTACCTGGTAGTGATCAGATAGTAGTTATAGATACAACAGTTATTGTACCTGGTAGTGATCAGATAGTAGTTATAGATACAACAGTTATTGTACCTGGTAGTGATCAGATAGTAGTTATAGATACAACAGTTATTGTACCTGGTAGTGATCAGATAGTAGTTATAGATACAGTAGTTATTGTACCTGGTAGTGATCAGATAGTAGTTATAGATACAATAGTTATTGTACCTGGTAGTGATCAGATAGTAGTTATAGATACAATAGTTATTGTACCTGGTAGTGAGCAGATAGTAGTTGTAGATACAGTAGGTATTGTACCTGGTCGTGTTCAGATAGTAGTTATAGATACAGTAGTTATTGTACCTAGTAGTGTTTAGACAGTAGTTATAGATACAGTAGTTATTGTACCTGGTAGTGTTCAGATAGTAGTTATAGATACAGTAGTTATTGTACCTGGTAGTGTTTAGATCGTAGTTATAGATACAGTAGTTATTGTACCTGGTAGTGATCAGATCGTAGTTATAGATACAGTAGGTATTGTACCTGGTAGTGTTCAGATAGTAGTTATAGATACAATAGTTATTGTACCTGGTAGTGATCAGATAGTAGTTATAGATACAGTAGTTATTGTACCTAGTAGTGTTTAGATAGTAGTTATAGATACAGTAGTTATTGTACCTGGTAGTGTTCAGATAGTAGTTATAGATACAGTAGTTATTGTACCTGGTAGTGTTTAGATCGTAGTTATAGATACAGTAGTTATTGTACCTGGTAGTGATCAGATCGTAGTTATAGATACAGTAGGTATTGTACCTGGTAGTGTTCAGATAGTAGTTATAGATACAATAGTTATTGTACCTGGTAGTGATCAGATAGTAGTTATAGGTTGTGTACCTGGTATAGAATATAAGTAGTGTTCAGATAGTAGTTATAGATAGGTGGTCATACAGGGTTTTTTATGGATCAAAAATGGTCTTAGGTGGTGGGCGTGGCAATGGGCACGGTCAGCACGGCTGAATTTCAGAGGCCTCCATCTTGATATTTAAAACAATATTTTTTTGCAATTTTAGTATTTTTAAGACAATTTCCAGCAATTCTCAGTATTTGTCCATGGAACCGAGATACATTTTTGCAATTTTAAAGTTAATTTCCTGCAATTCTACACATTTTACCATGGAGCTGAGAGAAAATGTTGCAATTTTAAAGCTAATTTCCAGGGATTCTACATATTCTGACATGGAGCTGAGAGAAAATATTGGTTTTAAAGCTAATTTCCAGGGATCTACATATTCTGTCATGGAGCTGAGAGAAAATGTTTCAATTTTAAAGCTAATTTCCAGGGATCTACATATTCTGCCATGGAGCTGAGAGAAAATGTTGGTTTTAAAGCTAATTTCCAGGGATCTACATATTCTGCCATGGAGCTGAGAGGAAATGTTGGTTTTAAAGCTAATTTCCAGGGATCTACATATTCTGCCATGGAGCTGAGAGAAAATGTTGGTTTTAAAGCTAATTTCCAGGGATCTACATATTCTGCCATGGAGCTGAGAGGAAATGTTGGTTTTAAAGCTCATTTCCAGGGATCCACATATTCTGCAATGGAGCTGAGAGAAAATGTTTCCGTTTTAAAGTTAATTTGCTGCAATTCTAAACTCTTTGCCTTGGATATACATTTTAAAAATATTTTCCTGAAATTCTATGCATTTTGCCATGGATAACGCTGTGCTATTTTGCTCAAACTTAATAACAAAATAAATATACTGTTAAATTCATTGTTTTTGGAATTTTCTATTGCCCTGACTTTCTAGCTTTTATTTTGCTGATTGTTAGTTCTCAAAGATGACATTCTAAAAATGTATATACAGTGCCTTGTGAAAGTATTCACCCCCTTAGCATTTCTCCTATTTTGCTGCCTTACAACCTGGAATTAAATAGATTTTTTGGCAGTTTGTATCATTTGATTTATACAACATGCCTACCACTTTGAAGATGCAAAATATTTTTTCTTGTGAAACAATAAATAAATAAGACAAAAAAAAAATGAACACTTGAGCGTGCATAACTATTCTCCCCCCCAAAGTCAATACTTTGTAGAGACATCTTTTCCAGCAATTACAGCTGCAAGTCTCTTGGGATATGTCTCTATAAGCTTGGCACATCTAGCTACTGGGATTTTTGCCCATTCTTCAAGGAAAATCTGCTCCAGCTCCTTCAAGTTGGATGGGTTCCTGCTGGTGTACAGCAATCTTTAAGTCATACCACAGATTCTCAATTGGATTGAGGTCTGGGCTTTGACTAGGCCATTCTAAGACATTTACATGTTTCCCCTTAAACCACTTGAGTGTTGCTTTAGCAGTATGCTTAGGGTCATTGCCCTGCTGGAAGGTGAATCTCCGTCCCAGTCGCAAATCTCTGGAAGACTGAAACAGGTTTCCCTCAAGAATTTCCCTGTATTTAGCACCATCCATCATTCCTTCAATTCTGACCAGTTTCCCAGTCACTGCCGATGAAAAACATCCCTACAGCATGATGCTGCCACCACCATGCTTCACTGTGGGGATGGTGTTATCGGGTGATGAGAGATGTTGGGCCAAACATAGCGTTTTCCTTGATGGCCAAAAAGCTCAGCTTTAGTCTCAACTGACCAGAGTAGCTTCTTCCATATGTTTGGGTAAGTCTCCCACATGCTTTTTGGCGAACACCAAACGTGTTTGCTTATTTTTTTCTTTAAGTAATGTCCATTACATGACATTCAAATAAAAATCTATTTACATTACATGTTGTAATGCAACAAAATAGGAAAAACGCCAATGACATTCCATTATCTTTTCTACATACTTTATATCTGGCTTTAGTAGTTTGAGTTTACACTAAAAGCGTTTTTTTCACCCTGAAAATGTATAATATAAAATACACAAATATATATACAGTATATACAATACCAGTCAAAAGTTTAGACACACCTACTCATTCAAGGGTTTTTCTTAATTTTTTATATTTTCTACATTGTAGAATAATAGTGAATACATCAAAGCTATGAAATAACACATATGGCATGATGTAGTAACCAAAAGAGTATTAAACAAATCAAAATATATTTGATATTTGATATTCTTCAAAGTAGCCACCCTTTGCCTTGATGACAGCTTTGCACACTCTTGGCATTCTCTCAGCCAGCTTCATGAGGTAGTCACCTGAACGCATTTCAATTAACAAGTGTGCCTTGTTTAACTAAAGGTGAAATTAAAAAATTAAAAATACAGTGAAGCATTGCAATACTGCACAATAAAGTCTGCCCAAATGTGCCGAATTGGTCAATTGATACATTTTCAAGTACATACATATAGAGAACATACAAAAATGATATGGTAATACAAAATATAACTTTACACACTCCCAGGAATGTCATACATGATGGATAATTAACTTCCTTCTTAATATGTTTGAACAAATCAGTTGTGTTGTAACAAGGTAGGTGTGGTATACAGAAGATAGCCCTATTTTGTGAAAGACCAAGTCAATATTACAGCTCATATAAGCAAAGCAAAACGACAGTCCATCATTACTTCAGTCAATCCGGAACATTTCAAAAACTTTGAAAGTTTCTTCAAGTGCGGTCGCAAAAACCATCAAGCGCTATGATGAAACTTGCTTTCATGAGGAAGTTTCATCATAGGAAAGGAAGACCCAGAAAAAGAAGACCCAGACTTACCTCTGCTGCAGAGGATAAGTACATTCGAGTTACCAGCCTCAGAAATTGTAGCACAAATAAATGCTTCACAGAGTTCAAGTAACAGACACTTCTCAACATCAACTGTTCAGAGGAGACTGCGTGAATCAGGTCTTCGTGGTCAAATTGCTGCAAAGAAACCGCTTCTAAAGGACACCAGTAATAAGAAGAGACTTACTTGGGCCAAGAAACACGAGCAATGGACATTAGACCAGTGGAAATCTATCCTTTGGTCTGAATTTGAGATTTTTGGTTCCAACCGCCGTGTCTTTGTGAGATGCAGAGTAGGTGAACAGATGATCTCCGCATGTGTGGTTGTCACCGTGAAGCATGGAGGAGGAGGTGTAATGGTGTGGGGGTGCTTTGCTGGTGACATTGTCTGTGATTTATTTAGAATTCAAGGCACACTTAACCAGCATGGCTACCACAGCATTCTGCAGTGATACGCTCTCCCATCTGGTTTGCGCTTAGTGGGACTATCATTTACTTTTCAACAGGACAATGACACAACATACCTCCAGGCTGTGTAAGAGCTATTTGACCAAGAAGGAGAGTGATGGAGTGCTGCATCAGATGACATGGCCTCCACAATTACCGGACCTCAACCCAATTGAGATGGTTTGGGATGAGTTGGACCGCAGAGTGAAGGAAAAGTTGCCAAGTGCTCAGCATATGTGGGTACTCCTTCAAGACTGTTGGAAAAGCATTCCAGGTGAAGCTGGTTGAGAGAATGCCAAGCGTGTGCAAAGCTGTCATCAAGGCAAAGGGTGACTACTTTGAATAATCTAAAATATATTTAGATTTGTTTAACACAAAATTATTAGGCGGCCTGCCCAAGTGTTTCAATGGCAGAAAAATCCCTGGTTATAGATAGCTATAAAGTGCCTTCGGAAAGCATTCAAAACCCTTGACTTTTTCCACATTTTGTTACGTTACAGCCTTATTCGAAAAATGTATTAAATAAAGCAATTTACTACACACAATAACCTTAAATGTCAAAGCGAAAAAAATATATATATGGCCTCCCGAGTGGCGCAGTGATCTAAGGCACTGCATCGGAGTGCTAGCTGTGTCACTAGAGATCCTGGTTCGAGTCCAGGCTCTGTCACAGCCGGCCGCAACCGGGAGACCCATGGGACGGCGCACAATTGGCCTAGCGTCATCCGAGTTAGGGGAGGGTTTGGCCGGCAGGGATGTTCTTGTCCCATCGCGCACTAGCTACTCCTGTGGCGGGCCGGACGAAATGCACACTGACACGGTTGCCAGGTGTACGGTGTTTCCTCCGACACATTGGTGCGGCTGGCTTCCGGGATAAGCGGGCATTGTGTCAAGTAGCAGTGCGGCTTGGCTGGGTTGTGTTTCGGAGGACGTACGGCTCTCGTTCTTCGCCTCTCCCGAGTCCGTACGGGAGTTGCAGCGATGGGACAAGACTGTAACTACCAATTGGATACCATGACATTGGGGATAAAAAGGAGTAAAAAAAATCATTAAATAAAATAAAACAGAAATACATTATTAACATAAGTATTCAGACCCTTTGCTATGAGAATCGAAATTGAGCTCAGCTGTATCCTGTTTCCATTGATCATCCTTGACAAGATTATCTGATCTGATGAAACCAAGATTGAACTCTTTGGCCTGAATACCAAGTGTCACGTCTGGAGGAAACCTGGCACCATCCCTATGGTGAAGCAGGGTGGTGGCAGCATCATGCTGTGGGGATGTTTGCCAGTGGCAGGATCTAGGAGACTAGTCAGGATCGAGGCAAAGATGAACGGAGAGATCCTTGATGAAAACCTGCTCCAGAGCGCTTAGGACCTCAGACTGGGGCGAAGGTTCACCTTCCAACAGGACAACGACGCTAAGCAGCCAAAACAACACAGGAGTGGCTTTGGGACAAGTCTCTGAATGTCCTTGAGTGGCCCAGCCACAGTCCTGACTTGAACCCAATCTAACATCTTTTGAGAGACCTGAAAATAGCTGTGCAGCAATGTTCCCCATTCAACCTGATTGAGGCTTTGCTTTATCTTGGCAAGGTCGCAGTTGTAAATGAGAACTTGTTCTCAACTGCCCTACCTGGTTAAATAAAGGTGAAAAAATAAATAAAAATAGAGCTTGAGAGGAGCTACAGAGAAGAATGGGAGAAACTCCCCAAATACAGGTGTACCAAGCTTGTAGAGTCATACCCAAGAAGACTTGAGGCTGCAATCGCTGCCAAAGGTGCTTCAACTAAGTACTGAGTAAAGGGTCTGAATACTTATGTAAATGTTATATTTCATTTACATTTTTTATAAATTAGCAAAAATGTATAAAAAACCGTTTTTCTTTGTTATTATGGGGCATTGTGTGTAGATTGATGAAAAAAAAAGGATTTAATCAATTTTAGAATAAGGCTGTAACGTAACAAAATGTGGATACAGTCAAGGGGTCTGAATACTTTCCGAAGGCACTGTATATAAGTTGTTATAGTTATAGATCAGTGGTGTACCTGGTATAGCGACCAGGCTGGTCTTCAGCGTTCCTGGCTCGGCCGGGACGGCTGGACGGGAACCCTCCATGGACACCGTCTCCTGGGAGCTGGTACGGGAGATGCCGGTGATAGCATCCGGTGACTTTCTCTTCCTTAGCAAGGCCTTCTGGATGGAGGAGGGGTCGGACGGCAGGTTGGCCAACTGATGGAACAAGTTGCGTTTGCGGATAATGGCGTAGACTAGGTTACAGTTTCCTGGAAGATAATTGCACGTTTAAGAGCAAGGGATTATGAGGGTTACATTGATACGACACAGCAGCACATCAAAGGCAGGCAGTGAATAGTCCTTCTACTGACTGAACCCACAGAAAGTAAGAAACATATAAAAAGACTAATTAGAATTCCCGTTCATATTGTATTTATTTTTCCATGGAACAGTGAGGAATTGAGAGCCGGAGATAGATTATAGAGGGGCCCAGGTAGGAGAGTGGCAGAGACAGGCTCAAACCCCCGTTGCTAGCCGGTATCTGTGGTCCGGAGTCGGCAGCAATACCAACAGACCAGACTACAGCAGGACTAAATACAGTCTTATGCTATTCTACGAAGTCAGACATGTAACCTGTTCTGAGAGGAGCAGGCTGGGTAAACACTGATCCTCTCACCATCAAACTGGTACTGGATGATGTTGTTGAAGGCCTCCAGCAGGAAGAAGACAAGATGGTGGTTCTGGGAGGCGGAGAAGAGGAACCAGTTGGTGGAGAAGGCTTCCAAGAGGTGGAGCAGCTTGTTGGCTGCCACCATGGACAGACTCTTCAGGTAGGGAGACACTGTGGAGGAGAGGGAGGAGGAGTCATTCAGGTAGGAAGACACTGTGGAGGAGAGGGAGGAGGAGTCATTCAAGTAGGGAGACACTGTGGAGGAGAGGGAGGAGGAGTCATTCAGGTAGGGAGACACTGTGGAGGAGAGGGAGGAGGAGTCATTCAGGTAGGAAGACACTGTGGAGGAGAGGGAGGAGGAGTCATTCAGGTAGGGAGACACTGTGGAGGAGAGGGAGGAGGAGTCATTCAGGTAGGAAGACACTGTGGAGGAGAGGGAGGAGGAGTCATTCAGGTAGGAAGACACTGTGGAGGAGAGGGAGGAGGAGTCATTCAGGTAGGAAGACACTGTGGAGGAGAGGGAGGAGGAGTCATTCAGGTAGGGAGACACTGTGGAGGAGAGGGAGGAGGAGTCATTCAGGTAGGGAGACACTGTGGAGGAGAGGGAGGAGGAGTCATTCAGGTAGGAAGACACTGTGGAGGAGAGGGAGGAGGAGTCATTCAGGTAGGAAGACACTGTGGAGGAGAGGGAGGAGGAGTCATTCAGGTAGGAAGACACTGTGGAGGAGAGGGAGGAGGAGTCATTCAGGTAGCGAGACTCTGTGGAGGAGAGGGAGGAGGAGTCATTCAGGTAGGAAGACACTGTGGAGGAGAGGGAGGAGGAGTCATTCAGGTAGGAAGACACTGTGGAGGAGAGGGAGGAGGAGTCATTCAGGTAGGGAGACACTGTGGAGGAGAGGGAGGAGGAGTCATTCAGGTAGGAAGACACTGTGGAGGAGAGGGAGGAGGAGTCATGACACTGTGGAGGAGAGGGAGGAGGAGTCATTCAGGTAGGGAGACACAGTGGAGGAGAGGGAGGAAGAGTGATTTGTAGAGATACTGTACATTTTGACCACAGATTGAGCCTAATCCTAGCTAGACTAAAAAGCAAGTAACATCTCAATATGCATGTACAGCATCTAAGAATGACTTCATGAGTACATCTGTTTGGGTGTTTAAGGTGATCTCATGGACTGTTCCAAAGTAATGTAACTGTTCAATACCTCAGAACTTTCTGTGAGGCTGAGGTTACAACAAGGACTGTAGATGTTTCCTGTGGACCGGATTGTCTCATGATGACGTGTTGTTGTGCTGATTGTAGCCTACTATATGTTTTAAATGTTGTAATGCTGTAATGACTATTGCTGTAATGTAACGCTGTAACGCTGTAATGTAACGCTGTAACTCTGTAATGTAACGCTGTAACGCTGTAATGACTACTGCTGTAATGTAACGCTGTAACGCTGTAATGTAACGCTGTAACTCTGTAATGTAACGCTGTAACTCTGTAATGTAACGCTGTAACACTGTAATGACTAATGCTGTAATGTAACCCTGTAACGCTGTAATGTAACGCTGTAATGCTGTAATGTAACGCTGTAACGCTGTAATGACTACTGCTGTAATGTAACGCTGTTATGACTACTGCTGTAATGTAACGCTGTTATGACTACTGCTGTAATGTAACGCTGTTATGACTACTGCTGTAATGTAACGCTGTAACGCTGTAATGACTACTGCTGTAATGTAACGCTGTAATGACTACTGCTGTAATGTAACGCTGTAATGACTACTGCTGTAATGTAACGCTGTAATGCTGTAATGTAACGCTGTAATGTAACGCTGTAACGCTGTAATGTAACTCTGTAATGACTACTGCTGTAATGTAACGCTGTAATGACTACTGCTGTAATGTAACGCTGTAATGTAACGCTGTAATGTAACGCTGTAACGCTGTAACGTAACTCTGTAATGACTACTGCTGTAATGTAATGCTGTAATGTAACGCTGTAATGACTACTGCTGTAATGTAACACTGTAATGACTACTGCTGTAATGTAATGCTGTAATGTAACGCTGTAATGACTACTGCTGTAATGTAACACTGTAATGACTACTGCTGTAATGTAACACTGTAATGCTGTAATGTAACGCTGTAATGCTGTAATGTAACGCTGTAATGACTAACGCTGTAATGTAACGCTGTAACACTGTAATGACTACTGCTGTAATGTAACGCTGTAACACTGTAATGACTACTGCTGTAATGTAACGCTGTAACACTGTAATGACTACTGCTGTAATGTAAAGCTGTAACACTGTAATGTAACGCTGTAACGCTGTAATGACTACTGCTGTAATGTAACGCTGTAACACTGTAATGACTACTGCTGTAATGTAAAGCTGTAACACTGTAATGTAACGCTGTAACGCTGTAATGACTACTGCTGTAATGTAACGCTGTAACACTGTAATGACTACTGCTGTAATGTAACGCTGTAACACTGTAATGACTACTGCTGTAATGTAACGCTGTAACACTGTAATGACTACTGCTGTAATGTAACGCTGTAACGCTGTAATGACTACTGCTGTAATGTAACGCTGTAATGTAACGCTGTAACACTGTAATGACTACTGCTGTAATGTAACGCTGTAACACTGTAATGACTACTGCTGTAATGTAACGCTGTAATGTAACGCTGTAACTCTGTAATGTAACGCTGTAACGCTGTAATGACTACTGTTGTAATGTAACGCTGTAACACTGTAATGTAACGCTGTAATGTAACGCTGTAACGCTGTAATGACTACTGCTGTAATGTAACGCTGTAACGCTGTAATGACTACTGCTGTAATGTAACGCTGTAATGTAACGCTGTAACGCTGTAATGTAACGCTGTAATGACTACTGCTGTAATGTAACGCTGTAATGCTGTAATGTAACGCTGTAATGCTGTAATGTAACACTGTAATGACTACTGCTGTAATGTAACGCTGTAACACTGTAATGACTACTGTTGTAATGTAAAGCTGTAACGCTGTAATGTAACGCTGTAACGCTGTAATGACTACTGCTGTAATGTAACGCTTTAACACTGTAATGTAACGCTGTAAAGCTGTAATGTAACGCTGTAAAGCTGTAATGTAACGCTGTAAAGCTGTAATGTAACGCTGTAACGCTGTAACGTAACGCTGTAACGCTGTAATGACTACTGCTGTAATGTAACGCTGTAACACTGTAATGACTACTGCTGTAATGTAACGCTGTAACACTGTAATGACTACTGCTGTAATGTAACGCTGTAATGACTACTGCTGTAATGTAACGCTTTAACACTGTAATGTAACGCTGTAAAGCTGTAATGTAACGCTGTAAAGCTGTAATGTAACGCTGTAACGCTGTAATGTAACGCTGTAACACTGTAATGTAACGCTGTAACGCTGTAATGACTACTGCTGTAATGTAACGCTTTAACACTGTAATGTAACGCTGTAAAGCTGTAATGTAACGCTGTAAAGCTGTAATGTAACGCTGTAAAGCTGTAATGTAACGCTGTAACGCTGTAATGTAAAGCTGTAACGCTGTAATGTAACGCTGTAACACTGTAATGTAATGCTGTAACGCTGTAATGTAACGCTGTAACACTGTAATGTAACGCTGTAACGCTGTAATGACTACTGCTGTAATGTAACGCTGTAACACTGTAATGTACCGGTGTAACGCTGTAATAACTACTGCTGCCTTCGTGGCTAGGTCTCTTTTGTAAAATAGACTATGTATCTCAATGAGACTTTCCTGTTTAAATGAAGGTTAAATAAATAAATAAAGAACCATGTGCATATTTGACCAGCAGATGGAGCCAGTGCAGAGCTACTCGCCATTCACTACGATGGTGAGCAGGCAGTCAAAGAGAGGCTGTAGACGCTGGTGGCCACTGGTGATGATCTTGTGGAACACCTGGAGATCACACAGAGAGGTACAGACATAGAGATAGAATTACTAGAAGGGACAAGGGCAATTTGAATTGGAACACTTATGGGTACACTCAATCGCCGTCAAGCCATCCATCAGATAACATTTATTGACTTGAATGTCTGTTGTAGAAATTCTATTTCTATAGGACCTGGACTCAAATAGTATTTGTTTCCATTAAAATGCTTAATCTGCGCTTCATTGATCTAGCTTGGCGCAATGGAACCAATGGGAGAGTCCCAATAGAGATAACCCCGCCCATTTGGCACTCCAGGCTCAATTACAAATATTTGAATTAAATACTATTTGAATCTAAGTGTAATAAAGACAACAAGCTATAACTAGAGAGGCGTTTTAATTAACACAGAGGCAGATCACAGAAAATGTAATATTGCCTGCAGAATTCATCCATTTGCTACAGTCACACTGTATTCCACAGAGATATATTCTATTCATTCTATATCTATGCTGTAGCCTACTGTAACTTGTATGGCAGAGTCTTACTACTATGAGCAGGTCGGCGTGGGTCCCTGTAAACACTGGGATGTCCATAGGTACGTGGACAGAGTAGGGCTTGTTGAGACGCACGCCAAAGTTCCTCTCTCCACTCAGCAGTAGCAGGATGAAGACACCGATGTGCATGAGACCCACACGGGCTGTAGCAGAAACACGTGCGCACACGCTCACACACACGCTCACACACACACACACACACACACACACACACACACACACACACACACACACACACACACACACACACACACACACACACACACACACACACACACACACACACAAACACACAAACACACAAGAACGAGAGACAATCACTAAAACCATTACCAAGGCATACGTAAATAAAGCAGACATTCACAGCCGTTAGCAGATATATAATATATTCCAGTCCCTACAGACAGATATATAGTATATTCCAGTCCCTACAGACAGATATATAGTATATTCCAGTCCCTACAGACAGATATATAGTATATTCCAGTCCCTACAGACAGATATATAGTATATTCCAGTCCCTACAGACAGATATATAATATATTCCAGTCCCTACAGACAGATATATAATATATTCCAGTCCCTACAGACAGATATATAATATATTCCAGTCCCTACAGACATACATAATATATTCCAGTCCCTACAGACAGATATATAATATATTCCAGTCCCTACAGACAGATATATAGTATATTCCAGTCCCTACAGACAGATATGTTTATATTCCAGTCCCTACAGACAGATATATAGTATATTCCAGTCCCTACAGACAGATATATAGTATATTCCAGTCCCTACAGACAGATATATAATATATTTCAGTCCCTACAGACAGATATATAATATATTCCAGTCCCTACAGACAGATATATAGTATATTCCAGTCCCTACAGACAGATATATAGTATATTCCAGTCCCTACAGACAGATATATAATATATTCCAGTCCCTACAGACAGATATATAGTATATTCCAGTCCCTACAGACAGATATATAGTATATTCCAGTCCCTACAGACATATATAATATATTCCAGTCCCTACAGACAGATATATAATATATTCCAGTCCCTACAGACAGATATATAGTATATTCCAGTCCCTACAGACAGATATATAGTATATTCCAGTCCCTACAAACAGATATATAATATATTCCAGTCTCTACAGACAGATATATAGTATATTCCAGTCCCTACAGACAGATATATAGTATATTCCAGTCCCTACAGACATATATAATATATTCCAGTCCCTACAGACATATATATAATATATTCCAGTCCCTACAGACAGATATAATATATTCCAGTCCCTACAGACAGATATATAGTATATTCCAGTCCCTACAGACAGATATATAGTATATTCCAGTCCCTACAGACAGATATATAGTATATTCCAGTCCCTACAGACAGATATATAGTATATTCCAGTCCCTACAGACAGATATATAGTATATTCCAGTCCCTACAGACAGATATATAGTATATTCCAGTCCCTACAGACAGATATATAGTATATTCCAGTCCCTACAGACAGATATATAGTATATTCCAGCCCCTACAGACAGATATATAGTATATTCCAGTCCCTAAAGACAGATATATAGTATATTCCAGTCCCTACAGACAGATATATAGTATATTCCAGTCCCTACAAACTATACTCACACCATGCCATCATTCATAGGATAGGTCTGTGTGTGTGTGTGTGTGTGTGTGTGTGTGTGTGTGTGTGTGTGTGTGTGTGTGTGTGTGTGTGTGTGTGTGTGTGTGTGTGTGTGTGTGTGTGTGTGTGTGTGTGTGTGTGTGTGTGTGTGTGTGTGTGTGTGTGTGTGTGTGTGTGTGTGTGTGTGTGTGTGTGTGTGTGTGTGTGTGTCTACAGACTGTACTCACACTGGTCGGCCCGGGCGTCATTAAGGTAGAAGAGGATGGGTACCAAGATGTCCAGAACATCACTGCTCTTCAATACAAAGAACAGGAACTTCTGTGATGGGCAGAGAGACGGTGGTATGGGTTATTAGAATGTGATGCGTGTTTGTTTCTCTGTTGGGGGTAGGCTATTCCTCTATTCTATCTCTGTTGAGGGTCGGCTATTCCTCTATTCTATCTCTGCTGAGGGCAGGCTATTCCTCTACTCTATCTCTGTTGAGTGTAGGCTATTCCTCTACTCTATCTCTGCTGAGGGCAGGCTATTCCTCTATTCTATCTCTGTTGAGGGTCGGCTATTCCTCTATTCTATCTCTGCTGAGGGCAGGCTATTCCTCTATTCTATCTCTGCTGAGGGTAGGCTATTCCTCTATTCTATCTCTGTTGAGTGTAGGCTATTCCTCTATTCTATCTCTGTTGAGGGCAGGCTATTCCTCTATTCTATCTCTGTTGAGTGTAGGCTATTCCTCTATTCTATCTCTGTTGAGGGCAGGCTATTCCTCTATTCTATCTCTGTTGAGTGTAGGCTATTCCTCTATTCTATCTCTGTTGAGGGCAGGCTATTCCTCTATTCTATCTCTGCTGAGGGTAGGCTATTCCTCTATTCTATCTCTGTTGAGTGTAGGCTATTCCTCTATTCTATCTCTGTTGAGGGCAGGCTATTCCTCTATTCTATCTCTGTTGAGGGTCGGCTATTCCTCTATTCTATCTCTGTTGAGGGTAGGCTATTCCTCTATTCTATCGCTGTCGAGGGCAGGCTATTCCTCTATTCTATCTCTGTTGAGGGTAGGCTATTCCTCTATTCTATCGCTGTCGAGGGCAGGCTATTCCTCTATTCTATCTCTGCTGAGGGCAGGCTATTCCTCTATTCTATCTCTGTTGAGGGTAGGCTATTCCTCTATTCTATCTCTGTTGAGGGTCGGCTATTCCTCTATTCTATCTCTGCTGAGGGCAGGCTATTCCTCTATTCTATCTCTGTTGAGTGTCGGATATTCCTCTATTCTATCTCTGCTGAGGGCAGGCTATTCCTCTATTCTATCTCTGTTGAGTGTCGGATATTCCTTTATTCTATCTCTGCTGAGGGTCGGCTATTCCTCTATTCTATCTCTGCTGAGGGCAGGCTATTCCTCTATTCTATCGCTGTCGAGGGCAGGCTATTCCTCTATTCTATCTCTGTTGAGGGTAGGCTATTCCTCTATTCTATCTCTGTTGAGGGTAGGCTATTCCTCTATTCTATCTCTGTTGAGGGTCGGCTATTCCTCTATTCTATCTCTGCTGAGGGCAGGCTATTCCTCTATTCTATCTCTGTTGAGTGTCGGATATTCCTCTATTCTATCTCTGCTGAGGGCAGGCTATTCCTCTATTCTATCTCTGTTGAGTGTCGGATATTCCTTTATTCTATCTCTGCCGAGGGTCGGCTATTCCTCTACTCTATCTCTGTTGAGGGTCGGCTATTCCTCTATTCTATCTCTGTTGAGGGCAGGCAATTCCTCTATTCTATCTCTGTTGAGGGCAGGCAATTCCTCTATTCTATCTCTGTTGAGGGCAGGCTATTCCTCTATTCTATCTCTGTTGAGGGCAGGCTACCTCTAGTCTATTTTGACTCTTTTATTGATTGTCAATTAAGATTTTGATCATCTCGGCTACTAAATGTAACGTTACTGGCAATATGGATATTATGTATGTACCTGCCTTCTACCTGTTGTGTATTCACTGATGATGTCAATATGGTATATTATGTATGTACCGGTCTTCTACCTGTTGTGTATTCACTGATGATGATGATGAAGTGGTATCTAGCTAAAATGTTGTTTTTTTCAAATATAATGTGGCTTAACTGAATACAGTCAACACAATAACAACCTGAATGGTTTCCTACCATCCACTGGTCCTAGATCTGTTTGTGCTGTATAGCTTAGCACCCCTACAGTATGGTAAGGAATAACACAGATCTGGGATCAGGCAAGTCTCCTACCTTATGATCATATAATCATATATAATATGATAATAATATATGTAATAATATATGACCTTATTGAAGTCACAGAGCTTCCAGAAGAGCACCAGCAGCTCCTGGTGGAACTGGATCTTCTTGGTGGAGTTAGGCAGGTAGGTCTGCATCAGAGGGTTTACCAACAGGCGAGCCAGTCCCTTCAACACAAAGTCATAGTCCTGGAGAGGGAGTGACACAAGCAGACTTTGAGGTTCAGATTTTAATTTGAGAGCTTTAGACCAATGTCTTTTCACATAGCAAAGCTGCACTTGTGATGTACCATTAGAGGAGAAAGTGTATAAACATGATAGAAGAGAGAATTACAAAGAAGAGAGAACTACAAAGACGAGAGAACTACAAAGAAAAGAGAACTACAAAGAAGAGATAACTACAAAGAAAAGAGAACTACAAAGAAGACAGAACTACAAAGAAAATACAACTACAAAGAAAAGAGAACTACAAAGAAGAGAGAACTACAAAGAAATGAGAACTACAAAGAAGGGAGAACTACAAAGAAAAGAGAACTACAAAGAAAAGAAAACTTCAAAGAAAAGAGAACTTCAACGAAAATAGAACTACAAAGAACAGAGAACTACAAAGTAATAGTCTTACCGAGGGGGTCACGTGACCTTTAGACTAGGGTCAGACCTTTAGACTAGCGTCTTTTGACACGGCTGCACTGTAGCCTGGTTAAATGAGACTGAACATTCCTCACAACTACAACAGTGTAGCATTCAGTCTACATGTAATGCACCATTAAAATGAGGATGTCTAGGACCAATAGGCTCCTTAACAGCTTCTACCTCCAAGCCATAAAACTGCTGAACAATTCATCAAATGGCCACCCGGACTATCGCCATTTTATTCTGTTCCTTGGAAAATATGCAGTATTTTGTTTTTCTATGTGTTATTTCTTACATTGGTACCCCGGGTGATCTTAAGTTTCATTACATACAGCCGGGAGGAACTACTGAATATACGATTAACGTCAACTAACCACCCTTCCTACCAGGAATATGACTTTCCCGAAACGGATCCAGTGTCTTGCCTTCCACCCAATACAATGGACCTGATCCCAGCCGGCGAAGCTACACGACGCCGAAAAAGGGGCAAACGTAGCGGTCTCCTGGTCAGGCTTCGGAGACGGGCACATCGCGCTCCACTCCCTAGCATACTACTCGCCAATGTCCAGTCTCTTGAGAATAAGGTCGATGAAATCCGAGCACGGGTAACATTCGAGAGAGACATCAGGGATTGCAACGTGCTCTGCTTCACGGAAACATGGCTAACTGAAAAGACGCTAACGGAGTCGGTGCAGCCAGCTGGTTTCTTCACGCATCGCGCAGACAGAAACATACATCTTTCTGGTAAGAAGAGGGGCGGGGGGGTATGCCTCATGATTAACGAGACGTGGTGTGACCATCATAACAACACTCAGGAACTAAAGTCATTCTGTTCACCTGATCTAGAACTCCTCACAATCAAATGTAGACCGCATTATCTACCAAGGGAATTCACTTCGGTCATAATCACAGCCGTATATATTCCCCCCCAAGCAGACACATCGATGGCCCTGAACGAACTCTATCTGACTCTCTGTAAACTGGAAACCACACACCCTGAGGCTGCATTCATCGTAGCTGGGGATTTTAACAAGGCTAATCTAAAAACAAAACTCCCTAAATTCTATCAGCACATCGATTGTCCGACCAGGGCTGGCAGAACTCTGGACCATTGTTATACTAACTTCCGCGACGCATATAAGGCCCTCCCCCGCCCTCCTTTCGGAAAAGCTGACCACGACTCCAGTTTGTTGATTCCAGCCTACAAACAGAAATTAAAACTACAAGCTCCCGCGCTCAGGTCTGTTCAACGCTGGTCCGACCAATCTGAATCCACGCTTCAAGACTGCTTTGATCACGCGGATTGGAATATGTTCCGCACGGCGTCCAACAACAACAATGATGAATATGCAGATTCGGTGAGCGAGTTCATTAGGAAGTGCATTGACGATGTCGTACCCAGAGCAACGATTAAAACATTCCCAAACCAGAAACCGTGGATTAACGGCAGCATTCGTGTGAAACTGAAAGCGCGAACCACTGCTTTTAACCAGGGCAAGGTGACCGGAAACATGACCGAATACACACAGTGTAGCTATTCTCTCCGCAAGGCTATTAAACAGGCTAAGTCCCAGTACAGAGACAAAATTGAATCGCAATTCAACAGCTCAGACACAAGGGGTATGTGGCAGGGTCTACAGTCTATCACGGATTACAAAAAGAAAAGCAGCCCCGTCGCGGATCAGGATGTCTTGCTCCCAGACAGGCTAAATACCTTTTTTGCCCGCTTTGAGGATAATACAGTGCCACTGTCACGGCCCACTACCAAAACCTGCGAGCTCTCCTTCACTGCAGCCGAGGTGAGTAAAACATTTAAACGTGTTAACCCTCGCATGTCTGCAGGCCCAGACGGCATTCCCAGCCGCGTCCTCAGAGCATGCGCAGACCAGCTGGCTGGTGTGTTTACGGACATATTCAATCAATCCTTAGCCCAGTCTGCTGTTCCCACATGCTTCAAGAGGGCCACCATTGTTCCTGTTCCCAAGAAAGCTAAGGTAACTGAGCTAAACGACTACCGCCCCGTAGCACTCACTTCCGTCATCATGAAGTGCTTTGAGAGACTAGTCAAGGACCATATCACCTCCACCCTACCGGACACCCTAGACCCACTCCAATTTGCTTACCGACCCAATAGGTCCACAGACGACGCAATCGCAACCACACTGCACACTGCCCTAACCCATCTGGACAAGAGGAATACCTATGTGAGAATGCTGTTCATCGACTACAGCTCAGCATTTAACACCATAGTACCCTCCAAACTCGTCATCAAGCTCGAGACCCTGGGCCTCGACCCCGCCCTGTGCAACTGGGTCCTGGACTTCCTGACGGGCCGCCCCCAGGTGGTGAGGGTAGGTAACAACATCTCCACCCCGCTGATCCTCAACACTGGGGCCCCACAAGGGTGCGTTCTGAGCCCTCTCCTGTACTCCCTGTTCACCCACGACTGCGTGGCCATGCACGCCTCCAACTCAATCATCAAGTTTGCGGACGACACTACAGTGGTAGGCTTGATTACCAACAACGACGAGACGGCCTACAGGGAGGAGGTGAGGGCCCTCGGAGTGTGGTGTCAGGAAAATAACCTCACACTCAACGTCAACAAAACAAAGGAGATGATTGTGGACTTCAGGAAACAGCAGAGGGAGCTCCCCCCTATCCACATCGACGGGTCAGTAGTGGAGAAGGTGGAAAGTTTTAAGTTCCTCGGTGTACACATCACGGACAAACTGAATTGGTCCACCCACACAGACAGCGTTGTGAAGAAGGCGCAGCAGCGCCTCTTCAACCTCAGGAGGCTGAAGAAATTCGGCTTGTCACCAAAAGCACTCACAAACTTCTACAGATGCACAATCGAGAGCATCCTTTCGGGCTGTATCACCGCCTGGTACGGCAACTGCTCCGCACACAACCGTAAGGCTCTCCAGAGGGTAGTGAGGTCGGCAGAACGCATCACCCGGGGCAAACTACCTGCCCTCCAGGACACCTACACCACCCGATGTCACAGGAAGGCCATAAAGATCATCAAGGACAACAACCACCCAAGCCACTACCTGTTCACCCCGCTATCATCCAGAAGGCGAGGTCAGTACAGGTGCATCCAAGCAGGGACCGAGAGACTGAAAAACAGCTTCTATCTCAAGGCCATCAGACTGTTAAACAGCCACCACTAACATTTAGCGGCCGCTGCCAACAAACTGACTCAGCTCCAGCCACCTTAAAAAATGGGAATTGATGGAAATTATGTAAAAATGTACCACCAGCCACTTTAAACAATGCCACCTAATATAACGTTTACATACCCTACATTACACATCTCTTATGTATATGTATATACTGTACTCTATATCATCTACTGCATCTTGCCATCTTTATGTAATACATGTACCACTAGCCACTTTAAACTATGCCACTTTATGTTTACATACCCTACAGTACTCATCTCATAGGTATATACCTGCAGGTATCTACTGCACCATGCCTATGCCGTCTGTACCATCACTCATTCATATATCTTTATGTACATATTAGTAGTTGCGGAATTGTTAGGTTAGATTACTTGTTGTTATTACTGCATTGTCGGAACCAGAAGCACAAGCATTTCGCTACACTCGCATTAACATCTGCTAACCATGTGTATGTGACTAATAAATTTGATTTGATTTGATCCATTGTGTTACCTTTTTTACTTTGGTTTATTTAGTAAATATTTTCCTAAATCTATTTCTTGAACTGCATTGTTGGTTAAGGGCTTGTAATAAGCATTTCACTGTAAGATCTACACCTGTTGTATTCGGCGCATGTGACAAATACAATTTGATTTGATTTGAAATGTGTGAAAAATATGACAAGAAGAAGAATGACTGTACCTCTTCCCTGTGAATCCTTGAAAGGTAGTTTACAAACAGGTTGTCAGGGCCCACAGACTGCAGAGAGACAGAGAGAAAAATTATGTAACAGCAACAACTGAGGGCCATGACAGGCCACTGGTCTCTGAAGGTGAATGTTAACACAATATATCATGACAGGCCCCTGGTCTCTGAAGGTGAATGTTAGCACAATGGATCATGGCAGGCCCCTGGTCTCTGAAGGTGAATGTTAACACACTGGATCATGACAGGCCCCTGGTCTCTGAAGGTGAATGTTAGCACAATGGATCATGACAGGCCCCTGGTCTCTGAAGGTGAATGTTAGCACAATGGATCATGACAGGCCACTGGTCTCTGAAGGTGAATGTTAACACAATGGATCATGACAGGCCCCTGGTCTCTGAAGCTGAATGTTAACACAATGGATCATGACAGGCCCCTGGTCTCTGAAGGTGAATGTTAGCACAATGGATCATGACAGGCCCCTGGTCTCTGAAGGTGAATGTTAGCACAATGGATCATGACAGGCCCCTGGTCTCTGAAGGTGAATGTTAGCACAATGGATCATGACAGGCCCCTGGTCTCTGAAGGTGAATGTTAACACAATGGATCATGACAGGCCCCTGGTCTCTGAAGGTGAATGTTAACACAATGGATCATGACAGGCCCCTGGTCTCTGAAGGTGAATGTTAACACACTGGATCATGACAGGCCCCTGGTCTCTGAAGGTGAATGTTAGCACAATGGATCATGACAGGCCCCTGGTCTCTGAAGGTGAATGTTAACACAATGTAACATGACAGGCCCCTGGTCTCTGAAGGTGAATGTTAACACAATGGATCATGACAGGCCCCTGGTCTCTGAAGGTGAATGTTAACACAATGTAACATGACAGGCCCCTGGTCTCTGAAGGTGAATGTTAACACAATGGATCATGACAGGCCCCTGGTCTCTGAAGGTGAATGTTAGCACACTGGATCATGACAGGCCCCTGGTCTCTGAAGGTGAATGTTAGCACACTGGATCATGACAGGCCCCTGGTCTCTGAAGGTGAATGTTAGCACAATGGATCATGACAGGCCCCTGGTCTCTGAAGGTGAATGTCAACACAATGTAACATGACAGGCCCCTGGTCTCTGAAGGTGAATGTTAACACAATGGATCATGACAGGCCTCTGGTCTCTGAAGGTGAATGTTAGCACAATATATCATGACAGACCCCTGGTCTCTGAAGGTGAATGTTAACACAATGGATCATGACAGGCCCCTGGTCTCTGAAGGTGAATGTTAACACAATATATCATGACAGGCCCCTGGTCTCTGAAGGTGAATGTTAACACAATATATCATGACAGGCCCCTGGTCTCTGAAGGTGAATGTTAGCACAATGGATCATGACAGAACCATGGTCTCTGAAGCTGAATGTTAACACAATGTAACATGACAGGCCCCTGGTCTCTGAAGATGAATGTGAACACAATGTAACATGACAGGCCCCTGGTCTCTGAAGGTGAATGTTAGCACACTGGATCATGACAGGCCCCTGGTCTCTGAAGGTGAATGTTAACACAATGGATCATGACAGGCCCCTGGTCTCTGAAGGTGAATGTTAGCACAATGGATCATGACAGGCCCCTGGTCTCTGAAGGTGAATGTTAACACAATATGTCATGACAGGCCCCTGGTCTCTGAAGGTGAATGTTAACACAATGGATCATGACAGGCCCCTGGTCTCTGAAGGTGAATGTTAGCACAATGGATCATGACAGGCCCCTGGTCTCTGAAGGTGAATGTTAGCACACTGGATCATGACAGGCCCCTGGTCTCTGAAGGTGAATGTTAGCACAATGGATCATGACAGGCCCCTGGTCTCTGAAGGTGAATGTTAACACAATGTAACATGACAGGCCCCTGGTCTCTGAAGGTTAATGTTAACACAATGTAACATGACAGGCCCCTGGTCTCTGAAGGTTAATGTTAACACACTGGATCATGACAGGCCCCTGGTCTCTGAAGGTGAATGTTAACACAATGTATCATGACAGGCCCCTGGTCTCTGAAGGTGAATGTTAGCACACTGGATCATGACAGGCCCCTGGTCTCTGAAGGTGAATGTTAACACAATGGATCATGACAGGCCCCTGGTCTCTGAAGGTGAATGTTAGCACACTGGATCATGACAGGCCCCTGGTCTCTGAAGGTGAATGTTAACACAATGGATCATGACAGGCCCCTGGTCTCTGAAGCTGAATGTTAGCACAATATATCATGACAGACCCCTGGTCTCTGAAGGTGAATGTTAACACAATGGATCATGACAGGCCCTTGGTCTCTGAAGGTGAATGTTAACACACTGGATCATGACAGGCCCCTGGTCTCTGAAGGTGAATGTTAACACACTGGATCATGACAGGCTCCTGGTCTCTGAAGGTGAATGTTAACACACTGGACCATGACAGGCCCCTGGTCTCTGAAGGTGAATGTTAGCACACTGGATCATGACAGGCCCCTGGTCTCTGAAGGTGAATGTTAACACAATGGATCATGACAGGCCCCTGGTCCCTGAAGGTGAATGTTAACACAATGGATCATGACAGGCCACTGGTCCCTGAAGGTGAATGTTAACACAATGTATCATGACAGGCCCCTGGTCTCTGAAGGTGAATGTTAACACACTGGATCATGACAGGCCCCTGGTCTCTGAAGGTGAATGTTAACACAATGGATCATGACAGGCCCCTGGTCTCTGAAGGTGAATGTTAGCACAATGGATCATGACAGGCCCCTGGTCTCTGAAGGTGAATGTTAACACAATGTAACATGACAGGCCCCTGGTCTCTGAAGGTGAATGTTAACACAATGGATCATGACAGGCCCCTGGTCTCTGAAGGTGAATGTTAGCACACTGGATCATGACAGGCCCCTGGTCTCTGAAGGTGAATGTTAGCACACTGGATCATGACAGGCCCCTGGTCTCTGAAGGTGAATGTTAGCACAATGGATCATGACAGGCCCCTGGTCTCTGAAGGTGAATGTTAACACAATGTAACATGACAGGCCCCTGGTCTCTGAAGGTGAATGTTAACACAATGGATCATGACAGGCCTCTGGTCTCTGAAGGTGAATGTTAACACAATGGATCATGACAGGCCCCTGGTCTCTGAAGGTGAATGTTAACACAATATATCATGACAGGCCCCTGGTCTCTGAAGGTGAATGTTAACACAATATATCATGACAGGCCCCTGGTCTCTGAAGGTGAATGTTAGCACAATGGATCATGACAGAACCATGGTCTCTGAAGCTGAATGTTAACACAATGTAACATGACAGGCCCCTGGTCTCTGAAACTGAATGTGAACACAATGTAACATGACAGGCCCCTGGTCTCTGAAGGTGAATGTTAGCACACTGGATCATGACAGGCCCCTGGTCTCTGAAGGTGAATGTTAACACAATGGATCATGACAGGCCCCTGGTCTCTGAAGGTGAATGTTAGCACAATGGATCATGACAGGCCCCTGGTCTCTGAAGGTGAATGTTAACACAATATATCATGACAGGCCCCTGGTCTCTGAAGGTGAATGTTAACACAATGGATCATGACAGGCCCCTGGTCTCTGAAGGTGAATGTTAGCACAATGGATCATGAAAGGCCCCTGGTCTCTGAAGGTGAATGTTAGCACACTGGATCATGACAGGCCCCTGGTCTCTGAAGGTGAATGTTAGCACAATGGATCATGACAGGCCCCTGGTCTCTGAAGGTGAATGTTAACACAATGTAACATGACAGGCCCCTGGTCTCTGAAGGTTAATGTTAACACAATGTAACATGACAGGCCCCTGGTCTCTGAAGGTTAATGGTAACACACTGGATCATGACAGGCCCCTGGTCTCTGAAGGTGAATGTTAACACAATGTATCATGACAGGCCCCTGGTCTCTGAAGGTGAATGTTAGCACACTGGATCATGACAGGCCCCTGGTCTCTGAAGGTGAATGTTAACACAATGGATCATGACAGGCCCCTGGTCTCTGAAGGTGAATGTTAGCACACTGGATCATGACAGGCCCCTGGTCTCTGAAGGTGAATGTTAACACAATGGATCATGACAGGCCCCTGGTCTCTGAAGCTGAATGTTAGCACAATATATCATGACAGACCCCTGGTCTCTGAAGGTGAATGTTAACACAATGGATCATGACAGGCCCCTGGTCTCTGAAGCTGAATGTTAGCACAATGGATCATGACAGGCCCCTGGTCTCTGAAGGTGAATGTTAACACAATGGATCATGACAGGCCCCTGGTCTCTGAAGGTGAATGTTAGCACACTGGATCATGACAGGCCCCTGGTCTCTGAAGGTGAATGTTAACACAATGGATCATGACAGGCCCCTGGTCCCTGAAGGTGAATGTTAACACAATGGATCATGACAGGCCCCTGGTCCCTGAAGGTGAATGTTAACACAATGTATCATGACAGGCCCCTGGTCTCTGAAGGTGAATGTTAACACACTGGATCATGACAGGCCCCTGGTCTCTGAAGGTGAATGTTAACACAATGGATCATGACAGGCCCCTGGTCTCTGAAGGTGAATGTTAACACAATGGATCATGACAGGCCCCTGGTCTCTGAAGGTGAATGTTAACACAATGTAATTTGAATTAAATGTGAGATACACACACACACAGACAGAGACACACACACACAGCATCACCCTCCCCCTGTGTGGAAGGGTCCTGGCCTTACATCCTGGTCCTCCATGCTGGAGGGAGAGGGGGGTCGGTGGGCCAGCCCTCCTCCATCGTGCTCCAGGGTGACGATGAGGATCTGCACGGCCTGCTCCACCAGCTGCTCCCGGTAGTCGGAGAAGAGCAGGTGATTGTAGGGGATGCCGTAGCCAACCGGGTCGTAGGCACACACCACGTTTACCAGGGAGGTGAAGAGAGGCAGGGCATGCCTGAGGTAGGTGGACAAAGGGCAAGAATCACTTGTGTCAGTTATTGTTAGGGGGAAATCATGTGGTTTGGTGTATGTTTGTATTGGATTGTGTGTGTGTGTGTGTGTGTGTGTGTGTGTGTGTGTGTGTGTGTGTGTGTGTGTGTGTGTGTGTGTGTGTGTGTGTGTGTGTGTGTGTGTGTGTGTGTGTGTGTGTGTGTGTGTGCACCTGTTTTCTGTGGAGCAGAAGAAGCTGACCCATGGGTTGAGGATGGTGTTGTCTGAGGACGGAGGGAGGTACATGGCCTCAGAGAAACAGGTTAGCAGCAGCCTTAGCAGCTCCGTCCTGAGTGGTCAAAATCATACATAGAAAGAGGTTCACTGTGGGGTAGAGTGAGAGAGAGTGAGAGACAGAGAGAGAGAGAGAGAGAGAGAGAGCGAGAGAGAGAGAGAGAGAGAGAGAGAGAGAGCGAGAGAGCGAGAGAGAGAGCGAGAGAGATGGTGGGGGTAGAGTGAGAGTGAGAGTGAGAGAGAGTGAGAGAGAGAGAGAGAGAGAGAGAGAGAGAGAGAGCGAGAGAGCGAGAGAGAGAGCGAGAGAGATGGTGGGGGTAGAGTGAGAGTAGGAGTGAGAGAGAGTGAGAGAGAGAGAGAGAGAGAGCGAGAGAGCGAGAGAGAGAGCGAGAGAGATGGTGGGGGTAGAGTGAGAGTGAGAGTGAGAGAGAGTGAGAGAGAGAGAGAGAGAGAGAGAGAGAGAGAGAGCGAGAGAGCGAGAGAGAGAGCGAGAGAGATGGTGGGGGTAGAGTGAGAGTAGGAGTGAGAGAGAGTGAGAGAGAGAGAGAGAGAGAGAGCGAGAGAGATGGTGGGGGTAGAGTGAGAGTAGGAGTGAGAGAGAGTGAGAGAGAGAGAGAGAGAGAGAGAGAGAGAGAGACAGAGAGAGAGAGAGAGAGAGAGAGAGAGAGAGAGAGAGAGAGAGAGAGAGAGAGAGAAAGAGATATTAGGGGTAGAGTGAGAGAGAGAGAGAGAGAGAGAGAGAGAGAGAGAGAGAGAGAGAGAGAGAGAGAGAGAGAGAGAGAGAGGATGGAAAGAGGATCATAAAGATCATCAGAACACAGACGTCAACATAAGGACTCTCATCACTGTGACTCACCTGTTGAGGTCGTGGATGTAGTTGAGTGGGGGGGACTGGGCGAACCCCACCCCTGCCTCCCAGATGTACTCACAGCTGTCTATGGTCTGCATATCCTCCACAGAGTCCTGTAGGATGGTGACATCGTCATGGGACCATCAATCCCAATAATACTGTGAAGGAGCTACTACTGCTCCCTACACCATCACATCATTGTTCAGTCATCTAAAACAATGAACACATCATATGAAGCAAACAACGAGTCAGTACACAATTTCACAAAAAGACCTAAGGTGGTCCTCTGTAGACCAGTTGGTAGAACATGGTGCTGTGTGGCTCAGTTGGTAGTGCATGGTGCTGTGTGGTTCAGTTGGTAGAGCACGGTGCTGTGTGGTTCAGTTGGTAGAGCACGGTGCTGTGTGGCTCAGTTGGTAGAGCACGGTGCTGTGTGGTTCAGTTGGTAGAGCACGGTGCTGTGTGGTTCAGTTGGTAGAGCACGGTGCTGTGTGGTTCAGTTGGTAGAGCACGGTGCTGTGTGGTTCAGTTGGTAGAGCACGGTGCTGTGTGGTTCAGTTGGTAGAGCACGGTGCTGTGTGGTTCAGTTGGTAGAGCACGGTGCTGTGTGGTTCAGTTGGTAGAGCACGGTGCTGTGTGGTTCAGTTGGTAGAGCACGGTGCTGTGTGGTTCAGTTGGTAGAGCACGGTGCTGTGTGGTTCAGTTGGTAGAGCATGGTGCTGTGTGGTTCAGTTGGTAGAGCACGGTGCTGTGTGGTTCAGTTGGTAGAGCATGGTGCTGTGTGGTTCAGTTGGTAGAGCATGGTGCTGTGTGGCTCAGTTGGTAGAGCATGGTGCTGTGTGGTTCAGGTGGTAGAGTACGGTGCTGTGTGGTTCAGTTGGTAGAGCACGGTGCTGTGTGGTTCAGTTGGTAGAGCATGGTGCTGTGTGGTTCAGTTGGTAGAGCACGGTGCTGTGTGGTTCAGTTGGTAGAGCATGGTGCTGTGTGGTTCAGTTGGTAGAGCACGGTGCTGTGTGGTTCAGTTGGTAGAGCACGGTGCTGTGTGGTTCAGGTGGTAGAGCACGGTGCTGTGTGGTTCAGTTGGTAGAGCACGGTGCCGTGTGGTTCAGTTGGTAGAGCATGGTGCTGTGTGGTTCAGTTGGTAGAGCACGGTGCTGTGTGGTTCAGTTGGTAGAGCACGGTGCTGTGTGGTTCAGGTGGTAGAGCATGGTGCTGTGTGGTTCAGTTGGTAGAGCACGGTGCTGTGTGGTTCAGGTGGTAGAGCACGGTGCTGTGTGGTTCAGTTGGTAGAGCACGGTGCCGTGTGGTTCAGTTGGTAGAGCACGGTGCTGTGTGGTTCAGTTGGTAGAGCACGGTGCTGTGTGGTTCAGTTGGTAGAGCACGGTGCTGTGTGGTTCAGGTGGTAGAGCACGGTGCTGTGTGGCTCAGTTGGTAGAGCATGGTGCTTGCACCACCAGAGTTGTGGGTTTGATTCCCAAGGCCACCCAAACATAACATGTATGCACACATGACTGTAAGTCACTTTGGATAAAAGTTTCTGCTAAATGGCAGATGTATTAATGATATGTATAAACCCTGGATAACTGACAGTGGGCGCTGTATTGAAGCCCCAGGGCAGCCATCTTGGTACTCCTCAATTGTAAAATCAGATTGTGGAAGCTATAGAAAAGCATGTATTAATGTCTATTTTCATTTTTGACACGTTTATTCTATTAGAGACACTATACTGCATACTTTTAAATTATATCATATGAGCTAAAGATACAAATTAAAATAACATAACATATAAAAAACATTTTCCTTTACGTATTGTTTTTTAGTACTAATGTCACTGTCCCCACTAACACAAGAAATACTTAAATACAAGTAATTTTGTCCTTGAAACATTTAATTGAAATACTGAAGAATTCCATTCATTCCTATGGAGGACTGATCCTTTATGGGGAGGAACAATATGGCCGACCGGTGGCTTCAAAGCCTCTCAACGGGCAAAACATTAGCATCCGCAATTCAGGGTTTATATATGTCAATGGTTTTAAGTAAAGTGCATGTGTGATGTCCATACCATAAAGATGATGCAGTTTATACACACAGGGATAATTACACACATATAACCTTGTAACTATAACCTTGTAATTCCAGAACAAGTTTTAGGCGGACATAAGCAGGATATACACGACAGACCTAAAATGCAACACATATCTCCTCTTTGCGAGTTTCCCCGTAGGTTGCTATGGGCCGCATTCCAATTCAGCTATTACTCAGTGACACAAAGAACTGTTTCTGTAGAGAGCAGTAAAACAGGTAGACTGATCCCAGATCTGTGTGTGCTGCATAGCCAGAACTGTTTCTGTACAGAGCAGTAAAACAGGTAGACTGATCCCAGATCTGTGTGTGCTGCACAGCCATAACTGTTTAGGGAGAGAGCGGTAAGACAGGTAGACTGATCCCAGATCTGTGTGTGCTGCATAGCCAGAACTGTTTCTGTAGAGAGCGGTAAGACAGGTAGCCTGGTCCCAGGTCTGTCTGGGCTTTTGCCTACTACTCCATTGTCATTGTCAAGCATGACAATTTAATAAGAAAGTAGAAACAGACTGGCACCCAGGCTACAAGACAGGTACTAGGATAATCTCTGAAATCTCAAGAGACTCAGTTGATTGGTCAGGTAGGGTTGCTGTCTGACTAAGACCAGGAAGAAGGAAACAGTCTCTATGACCCTTTCACCTTTCTAGACAGAGAGGAATGCACGGGGGGAACCTTTCAAGCATAGTCTCAGAAATGCCAGACCTAGGGCAACTCACGGTAAGCTGTAACACTGGTACATTGTAGGAGGCAACCCATCTGTCTACAGAGACTAGGTCAAGCAGCAGAACTAAGCAGACGATCCAGTATTTCCCTGAACAGCATTGACAGTATTGAAGACAGTTGGTTGGAGATGGATAGAAGTGACATTATGTAAACCTGAAGACATCATGGCTGTATATGGTGCAGCTACCCTCAATTGTCTCGCCAGGGCCTTCATTGGCTGAATCAGGTCTGTTACAACAGTGTTGAAGCAAAAGCCTGTAGACCAAGTAGCTCTCCAAAAAAGCAATTTGACAGTACACTCATGGGCAATGTTGCCTCTAAACCACTCGCATATGCGGCCGCCCACCTCCTCCAGGACTGCTTTGCAGAAGAAATGCCAGGCAGTGTGGAGACGCGAGAGATTGAACTTAAGTGAGTTTGCCCCATTAGTTTGCACACTATCGATCAGCGATTTTTCTGTGATCGAATCAACATTATATCAGCCCCTTTTCAATGCAACAAACCGAAACAGATCTAACTTTGCAAGATTGATTCTGTGATTTTATTGTAGGCCGAGCCTCAGCGCAACGGAGAGTAGAATTCTATTGGCAGCCCACGAGCGGTCTTTCAATCACCCGCGAGCGGTCTTTCAATCACCCGCGAGCGGTCTTTCAATCACCCGCGAGCGGTCTTTCAATCACCCGCGAGCGGTCTTTCAATCACCTGCGAACGGTCTTTCAATCACCCGCGAGCGGTCTTTCAATCACCCGCGAGCGGTCTTTCAATCACCCGCGAGCAGTCTTTCAATCACCCGCGAGCGGTCTTTCAATCACCCGCGAGCGGTCTTTTAATCACCCGCGAGCGGTCTATTAATCACCCGCGAGCGGTCTTTCAGTCACCCGCGAGCGGTCTTTCAATCACCCGCGAGCGGTCTTTCAGTCACCCGCGAGCGGTCTTTCAGTCACCCGCGAGCGGTCTTTCAGTCACCCGCGAGCGGTCTTTCAATCACCCGCGAGCGGTCTTTCAGTCACCCGCGAGCGGTCTTTCAATCACCCGCGAGCGGTCTTTTAATCACCCGCGAGCGGTCTTTCAGTCACCCGCGAGCGAATGCGCTTTTCAGATCAGTTCAGATCAGAGCTTGTGTGCACATTTCTTTTTATTCTTTAATTCATTTTATTTCGTAAAGTGGTTATTTGCAATTTAAAGTCACCTTGGACCATGGTGTTACAGACCAAAATAAATGATTACTTAATGTCAAGCCCTTCATAATGTAAAAACGTTTTTAAAAGTTTCATGCAATGTAGGTCTGCATTTAACACCACCTACAGGCTACTGTCGGCTATATCATAGAAATCAAAAGCTATTTCCATGTGAAAATGTTATGGGATTTGCTCCATTGGTTTTGTTGGTAGGCCAACATTGTGCTCCAATAGCCACTATAGCCTATTGGCTACTGTCTAAAACTGTAAAAGATACAGCCTATTGGCTACCGTCTAAAACTGTAAGGGTACAGCCTATTGGCTACCATCTAAAACTGTAAGGGTACAGCCTATTGGCTACTGTCTAAAACTGTAAGGGTACAGCCTATTGGCTACCGTCTAAAACTGTAAAGGTACATCCTATTGGCTACCGTCTAAAACTGTAAAGGTACAGCCTATTGGCTACCGTCTAAAACTGTAAAGGTACATCCTATTGGCTACCGTCTAAAACTGTAAAAGTACAGCCTATTGGCTACCGTCTAAAACTGTAAGGGTACAGCCTATTGGCTACTGTCTAAAACTGTAAGGGTACAGCCTATTGGCTACCGTCTAAAACTGTAAAGGTACATCCTATTGGCTACCGTCTAAAACTGTAAGGGTACAGCCTATTGGCTACCGTCTAAAACTGTAAGGGTACAGCCTATTGGCTACCGTCTAAAACTGTAAGGGTACAGCCTATTGGCTAGCATCTAAAACTGTAAGGGTACAGCCTATTGGCTACCGTCTAAAACTGTAAAGGTACAGGCTATTGGCTACCATCTAAAACTGTAAGGGCACAGCCTATTGGCTACCGTCTAAAACTGTAAGGGTACAGCCTATTGGCTACCGTCTAAAACTGTAAGGGTACAGGCTATTGGTTACCATCTAAAACTGTAAGGGTACAGGCTATTGGTTACCATCTAAAACTGTAAGGGTACAGCCTTAATGTTTACTGTAAACGCGCGCTGGAAGTTGCACAAAATTCTCACAAGGTTCAAGTTTTCGCTCACAAAACAAACATTATTCTCAGTACCCCACTTCAAGACCTCTTTAACTGAGGAATGTGGTTGTTTTTTATCATTGTGTTTTGTGTTTTTGTATTTTCTTGGTGTATTTCCTATGCTGCTGTGATTGGGTAATTGTTGTGTAATTGTTAAGCTGCAGGGCTCCCTTGTAAAAGAGACCTTGGTCTTAATGGGACTCCCTGCTAAAAGAAAGGTTCAACCAAAATGAATAAGCAGTGGATCCGTTGAGAGTACTTACAGGTCCTCTCCGGTGGCTGTTCACAGTGAAGTCAGGACAGAATAGCAGGTCGGCCATGGCCAGGAGCAGAGACTCAGCCAGTGGACGAGCTCCTTCATCATCATCCATCTCATCTGTCTGTAAAGGAGGACGGAGGGGACAGGAGGATGGAGTGGACAGGAGGATGGGGGGACAGGAGGATGGAGTGGACAGGAGGATGGGGGGACAGGAGGATGGAGTGGACAGGAGGATGGGGGGACAGGAGGATGGAGTGGACAGGAGGATGGAGTGGACAGGAGGATGGGGGGACAGGAGGATGGGGGGACAGGAGGATGGTGTGGACAGGAGGATGGAGTGGACAGGAGGATGGAGTGGACAGGAGGATGGGGGGACAGGAGGATGGGGTGGACAGGAGGATGGGGGGACAGGAGGATGGAGTGGACAGGAGGATGGGGGGACAGGAGGATGGAGTGGACAGGAGGATGGGGGACAGGAGGATGGAGTGGACAGGAGGATGGAGTGGACAGGAGGATGGAGTGGACAGGAGGATGGAGTGGACAGGAGGATGGAGGGGACAGGAGGATGGAGTGGACAGGAGGATGGAGTGGACAGGAGGATGGAGTGGACAGGAGGATGGAGGGGACAGGAGGATGGAGGAGGCAACATTAAACCCCTCTACACTTTGTTACCCTCTATAGCGAACAGAAACATCTTTGGTAACAGCACTGACAACGACTTTCATTTTCATGTTATTTTCATTCTGATGAAAAGTAAACCCAGAAACTTCTGAATGAAGTGTTTGTCAAACCATCCTGACATTTCTGAATGTCTAATGAGGAACTAGAGTTCTACTGAACTTTTAGGATGCTAGTTCCTCTTATCTTCCCATGTAGGAAGAAACAAAGTAATCAGGAGAGGTAGAATATGCACCTGGGAGATGTGTTTTTCTCTCATCGTCATGATGTATTAGTGTGTTGTGTTCATTAGGCAGCTGATGGAAGAACTGCCAGGGACTACCTACACTTGTCCAATAAGAAAACGTTGTGTGCCCAAATGAACACAGCCATGGTGTACTATGGGTGAAACATACCATCTACTGGAATGAGGAAACTAATTAGTCAGATGAATGAAGTATTTAATTTTTTTTGTTATCAACAGAAGCCAATTTCCTCCCACATATCCACCAGTCTCACTTGGCTGCAGTGCAGGGACTACAGACATCTAAGACTCATTCATGTTGAGATGACAAATTAACAGGACTGGTATTTTTACTAACATCTTCCATGAAGCGTTTGTAAAATGGAACAGTGGGTAGAGTCTGTCTAGCCTGGTCCCAGATCTGAGACCAGACTAGTATCTGTTGAATATGGGACAAAACACTGGTGCTTGCAGCAGCTATGTGGGTGTTAGCTGCAATAAGAGGTTAGCCTACACTGATCTGCAGCCATAGGGATTATCATTTGAAATCTCACTACCGGCAACATTTTCATAGTGCAAAAGCACTGCGCAAATTAAATCACGCCCCCCGATTATAATGAGGGTTTACGGTCATTTGAGCCAGTTTCCTACAGCAGGAACATAATCCTGCAGCAGCAGGAAATGTGAATTATTATGTGGATTATAATTAATGGACATGTTTGTAAGGGTTGATATATTTTTATAAGGGAAAATCAAGTCGGAAATTTGCAAAGTGGAAATTACACATTTCAGAAGCCTTTTTAAACCACAAATACACTACAAATTAAACATTTACTGCATTGCAAAAAAGTTATTCTGCAACAGGGTGATCAAATTAAGATCTTACATCTGTGCTGTAAGTGTATCTTAAACTCTAGCCAACTCTACATACAGTATACTCCTATTTTTAACTCCCACACACCCACCGCCCACTCCCCACAGCTCTTCCAGCACCAGGCACAGTGGATCAGAAAAACCACCCACTCCCCACAGCTCTTCCAGCACCAGGCACAGTGGACCAGAAGAAGCCACTCACCCCAGTTCTTCCAGCACCAGGCACCATGGACCAGAAGAACCCACTCACCCCAGTTCTTCCAGCACCAGGCACCATGGACCAGAAGAAGCCACTCACCCCAGTTCTTCCAGCACCAGGCACCATGGACCAGAAGAAGCCACTCACCCCAGTTCTTCCAGCACCAGGCACCATGGACCAGAAGAACCCACTCACCCCAGTTCTTCCAGCACCAGGCACAGTGGACCAGAAGAAGCCACTCACCCCAGTTCTTCCAGCACCAGGCACAGTGGACCAGAAGAAGCCACTCACCCCAGTTCTTCCAGCACCAGGCACAGTGGACCAGAAGAACCCACTCACCCCAGTTCTTCCAGCACCAGGCACAGTGGACCAGAAGAAGCCACTCACCCCAGTTCTTCCAGCACCAGGCACAGTGGACCAGAAGAAGCCACTCACCCCAGTTCTTCCAGCACCAGGCACAGTGGACCAGAAGAAGCCACTCACCCCAGTTCTTCCAGCACCAGGCACAGTGGACCAGAAGAAGCCCCTCCAGTCTTGGTCCTCAAAGATGTAGGGCAGGATGCGGGTCAGCATACGACTACAGTTCAGAACGATCTGTTTCTCCTTCTCCGAGGGGCATCCTGACTCTGCTGCCTGCACCAACTTCTCTACAGCCTGGGGGAGAGATGGCCTTGGTGTTATAAATACGGCCTGGGGGAGAGATATAGCCTGGGGGAGAGATATGGCCTGGGGGAGAGATATGGCCTGGGGGAGAGATATAGCCTGGGAGAGAGGTATGGCCTGGGGGAGAGATATGGCCTGGGGGAGAGATATGGCCTGGGGGAGAGATATGGCCTGGGGGAGAGATATGGCCTGGGGGAGAGATATGGCCTGGGGGAGAGATATGGCCTGGGGGAGAGATATGGCCTGGGGGAGAGATATAGCCTGGGGGAGAGATATGGCCTGGGGGAGAGATATGTTCTGGGGGAGAGATATGGCCTGGGGAGAGATATATGGCCTGGGGAGAGATATGGCCTGGGGGAGAGATATAGCCTGGGGGAGAGATATGGCCTGGGGGAGATATATGGCCTGGGGGAGAGATATAGCCTGGGGGAGAGATATGGCCTGGGGGAGATATATGGCCTGGGGGAGAGATATAGCCTGGGGGAGAGATATGGCCTGGGGGAGAGATATAGCCTGGGGGAGAGATATAGCCTGGGAGAGAGATATGGCCTGGGGGAGATATATGGCCTGGGAGAGAGATATGGCCTTTGGGAGAGATATGGCCTGGGGGGGAGATACGGCCTGGGGAGAGATACGGCCTGGGGGAGAGATACGGCCTGGGGGAGAGATATGGCCTGGGGGAGAGATATGGCCTGGGGGAGAGATATAGCCTGGGGGAGAGATATAGCCTGGGGGAGAGATATAGCCTGGGGGAGAGATATAGCCTGGGGGAGAGATGTGGCCTGTGGGAGAGATATGGCCTGTGGGAGAGATATGGCCTGGGGGAGAGATATGGCCTGGGGGAGAGATATGGCCTGGGGGAGAGATATGGCCTGGGGGAGAGATACGGCCTGGGGAGAGATATGGCCTGGGGGAGAGATATGGCCTGGGGGAGATATATGGCCTGGGGGAGAGATATGGCCTGGGCATTATAAATATTGGCAATGACTCACAAAGACACAGACATGTACGCATGCACATAAACACAGTCACTCATGATCAGATACAGTACACAGAAAAATGACATTAATCACATCAGCAATGTTTACTACATTACACTGAGTCATACTAATATTCAATTCATCACATGCACAAATAAAAAAATGAATGAATCAACACATTTCGTTACAGCAAATAACCCTTCCAAAACACTATCCACTATTCACTCCAGCAGGTTGAAGTCTATGTCTGGCTCGTGTTAATCAGGATGCAACATAGCAACACATTTTGCCAAGGAAAACAAGTGATTGATATTGGACTAGTTCTGGTAGTACCTCTCTGCTCCACTCTGTTTTCTTTCATGCTGTACCTACAGAACACAGCCATGATGTTACAGAACACAGCCATGATGTTACAGAACACAGGCATGATGTTACAGAACACTACCATGATGTTACAGAACACAGCCATGATGTTACAGAACACAGCCATGATGTAACAGAACACAGCCATGATGTTACAGAACACAGCCATGATGTTACAGAACACAGCCATGATGTTACAGAACACTGCCATGATGTTACAGAACACAGCCATGATGTTACAGAACACTGCCATGATGTTACAGAACACAGCCATGATGTTACAGAACACAGCCATGATGTTACAGAACACTGCCATGATGTTACAGAACACAGACATTATACAACGGGTGGGTCTAATCCTGAATGCTGATTGGTTAAAACCGCATTCCAGCCAGTGTCTATTCCACAAGTTACCACCAGCTAAATCTATGACGTTAAAATGGCTATTTACTCTGTTCCATCTGACTGCGCAATCCACTGTCTCATCAGCCCAGCCAGGCAATTTATCAACTTGATCTCCACTATAAAAAGCATCTAGACATTATCTCACATTTCTTTATGACTAACATGTAGTTTTCAACAGGAGATTTGTATAAACTTGTTGTCTCTCCCACATCTGAAACCTTGTTTCAATATTCAAATCTCCAGCTGTCCCACTGTAATGAACGTGTTGGGAGTCGGGACGAGACAGACAGGCAGCTTTTCTAAGCCGGTCAAAATCATGAATCAGTATCATTTTTATAGATATATACAGAGAAATGTCATTAGAAAACAGGTCAAACGAAATGAAGTGCAGCTAGTTTTCTGTCTTTCCAGCTTCAGTTTGAAGTGATTGTGTTGTTGGCTCCTCTGAACAACAGGGTCCTGACCAGAGAGCACATGTTCTATGCCAGGCGAAACCGCACCACATTAACTCATTGTTATGGATATATCCAAATAAATGTCACTAGAAAACCGCTTAAACAAATGCAAAACCAGCTACATTGCTGTTATTCTGGCTGCAGTGTTTGACGCAACTATAAGTTAGCCGTATCTCTTGCTCGCTAGCTAGCGAGCAAGAGATAAGAACGTTGCCAGCCAGTAAGGCAATGGAACATCTAGAACAAACTCATCTGTGGCATTGTGTTGTGTGACACAACTGCACATTTTAATATGGCCTTTTATTGTCCCCAGCACAATGATCATGCTGTTTAATCAGCTTCTTGATATGCCACACCTGTCAGGTGGATGGATTATCATGGCAAAGGAGAAATGCTCACTGACAGGATATAAACAAATTTGTGCTCAAAATTTGAGAGAAATAGTTTTTTTTGTGCGTATGGAAAATATTTCTGGGATCTTTTATTTCAGGTCATGAAACATGGGACCAACACTTTACATGTTGTGTTTATATTGTTGTTTAGTGAAGTTTGTTAACATCATGTCTTTTAATTCACTCACAGTCTTTCAAGAAGATCTAAATGTTCCCATGAAACTGACTGAGATCAAGTGATCGGCATGCAGATACAATTTGGATGTTTCACCTGTAAAACGTGAAGACATCACGATTAACAGTGATTATGGCTTATTTTGAAAGAAAGCCCCCCCAGCACCAACAGTCTGTCCTGTTCAACCTCTCCTTCGTATCATCTGAGATCCCCAAGGATTGGAAAGCTGCCGCGGTCATCCCCCTCTTCAAAGGGGGAGACACCCTGGACCCAAACTGTTACAGACCTATATCCATCCTGCCCTGCCTATCTAAGGTCTTCGAAAGCCAAGTCAACAAACAGATCACTGACCATCTCGAATCCCACCGTACCTTCTCCGCTGTGCAATCCGGTTTCCGAGCCGGTCACGGGTGCACCTCAGCCACGCTCAAGGTACTAAACGATATCATAACCGCCATCGATAAAAGACAGTACTGTGCAGCCGTCTTCATCGACCTGGCCAAGGCTTTCGACTCTGTCAATCACCATATTCTTATCGGCAGACTCAGTAGCCTCGGTTTTTCTAATGACTGCCTTGCCTAGTTCACCAACTACTTTGCAGACAGAGTTCAGTGTGTCAAATCGGAGGGCATGTTGTCCGGTCCTCTGGCAGTCTCTATGGGGGTACCACAGGGTTCAACTCTCGGGCCGACTCTTTTCTCTGTATATATCAATGATGTTGCTCTTGCTACAGGCGATTCCCTGATCCACCTCTACGCAGACGACACCATTCTGTATACTTCTGGCCCTTCCTTGGACACTGTGCTATCTAACCTCCAAACGAGCTTCAATGCCATACAATACTCCTTCCGTGGCCTCCAACTGCTCTTAAACGCTAGTAAAACCAAATGCATGCTTTTCAACCGTTCGCTGCCTGCACCAGCACACCCGACTAGCATCACCACCCTGGACGGTTCCGACCTAGAATATGTGGACATCTATAAGTACCTAGGTGTCTGGCTAGACTGCAAACTCTCCTTCCAGACTCATATCAAACATCTCCAATCCAAAATCAAATCGAGAGTCGGCTTTCTATTTCGCAACAAAGCCTCCTTCACTCACGCCGCCAAACTTACCCTAGTAAAACTGACTATCCTACCGATCCTCGACTTCGGCGATGTCATCTACAAAATAGCTTCCAATACTCTACTCAGCAAACTGGATGCAGTTTATCACAGTGCCATCCGTTTTGTTACTAAAGCACCTTATACGACCCACCACTGCGACCTGTATGCCCTAGTCGGCTGGCCCTCGCTACATGTTCGTCGTCAGACCCACTGGCTCCAGGTCATCTACAAGGCTATGCTAGGTAAAGTGCCGCCTTATCTCAGTTCACTGGTCACGATGGCTACACCCACCCGTAGCACGCGCTCCAGCAGGTGTATCTCACTGATCATCCCTGAAGCCAAAACCTAATTTGGACGCCTTTCCTTCCAGTTCTCTGCTGCCTGCAACTGGAACGAATTGCAAAAATCTCTGAAGTTGGAGACTTTTATCTCCCTCAACAACTTTAAACATCTGCTATCCGAGCAGCTAACCGATCGCTGTAGCTGTACATAGTCCATCGGTATATAGCCCACCCAATTTACCTACCTCACCCCCCATACTGCTTTTATTTATTTACTTTTCTGCTCTTTTGCACACCAGTATCTCTACTTGCACATGATCATCTGATGATTTATCACTCCAGTGTTAATCTGCTAAATTGTAATTATTCAATGTATTGCCTACCTCCTCATGCCTTTTGCACACATTGTATATAGATTCTCTTTTTTTCTACCATGTTATTGACTAGTTTATTGTTTACTCCATGTGTAACTCTGTGTTGTTGTCTGTTCACGATGCTATGCTTTATCTTGGCCAGGTCGCAGTTGCAAATGAGAACTTGTTCTCAACTAGCCTACCTGGTTAAATAAAGGTGAAATAAAAAAAATAAAAATAAAAATTAGAGAGCCCCCCAGCACCAATAGTCTGTCCTGTTCCATTAGAGTCCCCCAGCACCAACAGTCTGTCCTGTTCCATTAGAGCCCCCCAGCACCAACAGTCTGTCCTGTTCCATTAGAGCCCCCCAGCACCAACAGTCTGTCCTGTTCCATTAGAGCCCCCCAGCACCAACAGTCTGTCCTGTTCCATTAGAGTCCCCCAGCACCAACAGTCTGTCCTGTTCTATTAGAGCCCCCCAGCACCAACAGTCTGTCCTGTTCCATTAGAGCCCCCCAGCCTCAACAGTCTGTCCTGTTCCATTAGAGCCCCCCAGCACCAACAGTCTGTCCTGTTCTATTAGAGCCCCCCAGCACCAACAGTCTGTCCTGTTCCATTAGAGCCCCCCAGCACCAACAGTCTGTCCTGTTCCATTAGAGCCCCCAGCCTCAACAGTCTGTCCTGTTCCATTAGAGCCCCCCAGCCTCAACAGTCTGTCCTGTTCCATTAGAGCCCCCCAGCACCAACAGTCTGTCCTGTTCCATTAGAGTCCCCCGGCACCAACAGTCTGTCCTGTTCCATTAGAGCCCCCAGCACCAACAGTCTGTCCTGTTCCATTAGAGCCCCCCAGCACCAACAGTCTGTCCTGTTCCATTAGAGCCCCCAGCACCAACAGTCTGTCCTGTTCCATTAGAGCCCCAGCACCAACAGTCTGTCCTGTTCCATTAGAGCCCCCAGCACCAACAGTCTGTCCTGTTCCATTAGAGCCCCCCAGCACCAACAGTCTGTCCTGTTCCATTAGAGCCCCCAGCACCAACAGTCTGTCCTGTTCCATTAGAGCCCCAGCACCAACAGTCTGTCATGCTCCATTAGAGCCCCCCAGCACCAACAGTCTGTCCTGTTCCATTAGAGTCCCCCAGCACCAACAGTCTGTCATGCTCCATTAGAGCCCCCCAGCACCAACAGTCTGTCATGCTCCATTAGAGCCCCCAGCACCAACAGTCTGTCCTGTTCTATTAGAGCCCCCCAGTACCAACAGTCTGTCCTGTTCCATTAGAGTCCCCCAGCACCAACAGTCTGTCCTGTTCCATTAGAGCCCCCCAGCACCAACAGTCTGTCCTGTTCCATTAGAGCCCCCAGCACCAACAGTCTGTCATGCTCCATTAGAGCCCCCCAGCCTCAACAGTCTGTCCTGTTCCATTAGAGCCCCCCAGCACCAACAGTCTGTCATGCTCCATTAGAGCCCCCAGCACCAACAGTCTGTCCTGTTCCATTAGAGCCCCCCAGCACCAACAGTCTGTCATGCTCCATTAGAGCCCCCAGCACCAACAGTCTGTCATGCTCCATTAGAGCCCCCAGCACCAACAGTCTGTCATGCTCCATTAGAGCCCCCAGCACCAACAGTCTGTCCTGTTCCATTAGAGCCCCCAGCACCAACAGTCTGTCATGCTCCATTAGAGCCTCCAGCACCAACAGTCTGTCATGCTCCATTAGAGCCCCCAGCACCAACAGTCTGTCCTGTTCCATTAGAGCCCCCCAGCACCAACAGTCTGTCCTGTTCCATTAGAGTCCCCCAGCACCAACAGTCTGTCCTGTTCCATTAGAGCCCCCAGCACCAACAGTCTGTCCTGTTCCATTAGAGCCCCCAGCACCAACCGTCTGTCATGCTCCATTAGAGCCCCCAGCACCAACAGTCTGTCCTGTTCCATTAGAGCCCCCAGCACCAACAGTCTGTCATGCTCCATTAGAGCCCCCAGCACCAACAGTCTGTCATGCTCCATTAGAGCCCCCAGCACCAACAGTCTGTCCTGTTCTATTAGAGCCCCCCAGCACCAACAGTCTGTCCTGTTCCATTAGAGCCCCGCAGCACCAACAGTCTGTCCTGTTCCATTAGAGCCCCCAGCACCAACAGTCTGTCATGCTCCATTAGAGCCCCCAGCACCAACAGTCTGTCCTGTTCCATTAGAGCCCCCAGCACCAACAGTCTGTCATGCTCCATTAGAGCCCCCAGCACCAACAGTCTGTCATGCTCCATTAGAGCCCCCAGCACCAACAGTCTGTCCTGTTCTATTAGAGCCCCCCAGCACCAACAGTCTGTCCTGTTCCATTAGAGCCCCCCAGCACCAACAGCCTGTCCTGTTCCATTAGAGCCCCCCAGCACCAACAGTCTGTCCTGTTCCATTAGAGCCCCCCAGCACCAACAGTCTGTCCTGTTCCATTAGAGCCCCCCAGCACCAACAGTCTGTCCTGTTCCATTAGAGCCCCCAGCACCAACAGTCTGTCCTGTTCCATTAGAGCCCCCAGCCTCAACAGTCTGTCCTGTTCCATTAGAGCCCCCCAGCCTCAACAGTCTGTCCTGTTCCATTAGAGCCCCCCAGCACCAACAGTCTGTCCTGTTCCATTAGAGTCCCCCGGCACCAACAGTCTGTCCTGTTCCATTAGAGCCCCCAGCACCAACAGTCTGTCCTGTTCCATTAGAGCCCCCAGCACCAACAGTCTGTCCTGTTCCATTAGAGCCCCCAGCACCAACAGTCTGTCCTGTTCCATTAGAGCCCCAGCACCAACAGTCTGTCATGCTCCATTAGAGCCCCCCAGCACCAACAGTCTGTCCTGTTCCATTAGAGTCCCCCAGCACCAACAGTCTGTCATGCTCCATTAGAGCCCCCCAGCACCAACAGTCTGTCATGCTCCATTAGAGCCCCCAGCACCAACAGTCTGTCCTGTTCTATTAGAGCCCCCCAGTACCAACAGTCTGTCCTGTTCCATTAGAGTCCCCCAGCACCAACAGTCTGTCCTGTTCCATTAGAGCCCCCCAGCACCAACAGTCTGTCCTGTTCCATTAGAGCCCCCAGCACCAACAGTCTGTCATGCTCCATTAGAGCCCCCCAGCCTCAACAGTCTGTCCTGTTCCATTAGAGCCCCCCAGCACCAACAGTCTGTCATGCTCCATTAGAGCCCCCAGCACCAACAGTCTGTCCTGTTCCATTAGAGCCCCCCAGCACCAACAGTCTGTCATGCTCCATTAGAGCCCCCAGCACCAACAGTCTGTCATGCTCCATTAGAGCCCCCAGCACCAACAGTCTGTCATGCTCCATTAGAGCCCCCAGCACCAACAGTCTGTCCTGTTCCATTAGAGCCCCCAGCACCAACAGTCTGTCATGCTCCATTAGAGCCTCCAGCACCAACAGTCTGTCATGCTCCATTAGAGCCCCCAGCACCAACAGTCTGTCCTGTTCCATTAGAGCCCCCCAGCACCAACAGTCTGTCCTGTTCCATTAGAGTCCCCCAGCACCAACAGTCTGTCCTGTTCCATTAGAGCCCCCAGCACCAACAGTCTGTCCTGTTCCATTAGAGTCCCCCAGCACCAACAGTCTGTCCTGTTCCATTAGAGCCCCCAGCACCAACAGTCTGTCCTGTTCCATTAGAGTCCCCCAGCACCAACAGTCTGTCCTGTTCTATTAGAGCCCCCCAGCACCAACAGTCTGTCCTGTTCCATTAGAGTCCCCCAGCACCAACAGTCTGTCCTGTTCTATTAGAGCCCCCCAGCACCAACAGTCTGTCCTGTTCCATTAGAGTCCCCCAGCACCAACAGTCTGTCCTGTTCCATTAGAGCCCCCAGCACCAACAGTCTGTCCTGTTCCATTAGAGCCCCCAGCACCAACCGTCTGTCATGCTCCATTAGAGCCCCCAGCACCAACAGTCTGTCCTGTTCCATTAGAGCCCCCAGCACCAACAGTCTGTCATGCTCCATTAGAGCCCCCAGCACCAACAGTCTGTCATGCTCCATTAGAGCCCCCAGCACCAACAGTCTGTCCTGTTCTATTAGAGCCCCCCAGCACCAACAGTCTGTCCTGTTCCATTAGAGCCCCCCAGCACCAACAGTCTGTCCTGTTCCATTAGAGCCCCCAGCACCAACAGTCTGTCATGCTCCATTAGAGCCCCCAGCACCAACAGTCTGTCCTGTTCCATTAGAGCCCCCAGCACCAACAGTCTGTCATGCTCCATTAGAGCCCCCAGCACCAACAGTCTGTCATGCTCCATTAGAGCCCCCAGCACCAACAGTCTGTCCTGTTCTATTAGAGCCCCCCAGCACCAACAGTCTGTCCTGTTCCATTAGAGCCCCCCAGCACCAACAGCCTGTCCTGTTCCATTAGAGCCCCCCAGCACCAACAGTCTGTCCTGTTCCATTAGAGCCCCCAGCACCAACAGTCTGTCCTGTTCCATTAGAGCCCCCCAGCACCAACAGTCTGTCCTGTTCCATTAGAGCCCCCCAGCACCAACAGTCTGTCCTGTTCCATTAGAGCCCCCAGCACCAACAGTCTGTCCTGTTCCATTAGAGTCCCCCAGCACCAACAGTAGGTCTGTTTTGTTTCTGATAGGCAGTTTCTAAAGGAAGCAGCGAGTCGGAGAGGGGAAGGGAGGACGCCTTGCTTCTTTCCTGCATCCAAGAGCAGCGGGCACTGACTCACTGACAGACGCCTCTGCCAGTCAGCCAGCTACTCAAGAAAAGCTGCAAAGTTTCATAACAATATCGATGTGGAATGCACTTGATGTTAGTACAGCTTGCATCCAGTACCTAAAATAAATGTGTTTAGTCTTAGAGTGCGTATCTGAATATGTTTTGTAGGTTTCCCAGACAGATTAAGACTAGTCCAGTTCTAAAAAACATTCTCAATGGAGATTCTCTATTGAACGAGCTTTTTAGTCCATGAGTATAGGCTTAATCTGTGTCTGAGAAACCTTTCTGGTTCAACTGCTGCAGCCCAGTGCAGTTCCACTTCCATAACATCCTCATCATCATCATCCTTCTACCTTATAGCAGAGGGTTGCCAGATTGGAGGGGGACTCCTCCCGAACAGCTCGGATCTCTGCGGCTGGCACCAGGGCAAAAACATCCTGCACAGTGGTGGCAGTGTCAGCCCAGAACTGGTCCCAGAAGGCATCGTCTGTGGCCTCCACTGGCTGTGGAAAATGCATGTATCTGCTTTTAGACTACATTTCCCACCACCCATTGGGCTCGTCTAGGCTTGCTCCAATCTGACTAATGATAACCTATTACATTGGGTGTAAAAACAGAATGTATAACAGTGTCATAGAAAGCAATAGGGTAATGTAATGTAATGAATATCAAATCACACAACAAATGCATTCAGTATCAACAAATAGATCAATAAGGATACTATGACATAAAGAGGGCTAGAATAATAGAGATAAATATATGATGACAATAATGTCACCTCATTCTAGTGACTAGGTTTCATGTCAACACAAGTTAGCAGATGGGGAAACATAACAACCTATCTCTTCCTAATTGCTGTTAGTCTATACAACAACAGGAAATATGAGCTGCTCTAATCTCTGCAAATAACAGTACACCTGCCACATCTGTGGGCGGTGGGAGAAAGGACGCCTACGTCATTTGACCATCGAATAAGATAATAAGATAAGATATGTGTTATCGGTGATCTATAAGAATCCAAATATAAAATGTAACATCTTAAACAACAAGTACTCTACTTGGCTAAAAACTGTGCTGCCTGTTTCTCATGTCACCGATGATAAGGCCTGCAGAAGGGAGTTATGATCATACAGACAGTGAATAGACACTGTCTATTAAACAGCGAAAAGGGGGTGTTTGGGTATGCTATAGGTTTATGAGCCCACTTTTCATTTAATGCAGAAACCTAATGCAAAATAGAAACACCCCAAAATAACAATAGGACAGAATAAGGCATATGAGGGATTTAAAACAGTAGCGTGTCACTGCTATCATTGCGGGGGATTTGATTATAACCTAACAAAACGCATGATCAAATACGCCAAGCATTTCATGACGTGCGGGAGGATATTTGTTTTAAACAAATATCTCAATATAGACCTATGCATTGAACATCGACGGTCTATATGCAGCCTGTATCTTTTGTTTTCCTATAGAGCCCTTATCCTTCCTAGTGATATACAACCAGCTATTGCGCTCTTTCTGTGGTCGCTATTTATACTCAAATATTTTCCTATTTCTCAGCGTTGGCCTATAATAAATATTTCAAAGGTACCCAACCTGTGTTTTGGTTGTCAGCTGTATCACTGCTTTCCTGAAGTTCAGTTTAGAATCGGTGTTACCCATTTTGATATTCCTTTATATACTACAGCGTTGTTGATGCCGTGAATCCCTACTAATCTTGTTCACCTCTTTCCTCCGCTTGAGTCACTCGCGGAGGCGTTTTTACGTCACTGGCTGGCTAGCCTTTTACACTGGGCTCTAAACTTCCGGGTTCTTCAAGAGGACAATAATCACTATGCCTATCATAAGATAAAATGTAATACATATTATACAGCGAACCCTTGTACCTGGTATAATATCATTAAATTTTAGGGTTATCTCTTTAAAAATATATTAATGGAATGCAATTTACAATACAACAATGAGGGGTTTTATTCTATACAACCTCTTTGATTCAAATCACTGTTACAATATTGATATAATTGGTTACAATATGCATAATTGTAACAATAAGATATTGTAGCATTGTATCAATCATTGTATTTACAGTGGCTGTACTGGTTGTAGACAGTACCGGACTGTAAACAGCGACACCATGTGGTATCTCTTGCCAACGTTCTGTCTTTACTGCGCAGGCGCGGTGTCATGTAAACAGCAGAGGTTAGTGAGGTAGCTAGCCAGCTACATAGATGTTGGGGCGTGGATACCGGCGATATTGTTGAAATATAGCTTTCAATCAATGTATTTGTCTTTCTTTACCACACATCGCATTGTCTAGCAGGAGAATCTGACCTGGGAGACACTTATCTACACTGAGGATACCTCCTTTTGTTGTTTTGATCAGTGATTCGAGAAGGCTAACGTGACTGTAGCTAGCAAGTTAACGTTAGACAGCATAGTTTGGGTCCTTGCAACGTTGAGCTTCAAAGCTCGAATGTAAGGGCGGGTTTCTTTTTCTCACATTGTTTACATGTTAGCTAACTTTAGATAACTATCAACCTAACGTGACCGGCTTGCTAGCCTAGTTAGTCTGTCAACTGTCGTTTTGCTAGCCATGATTTGACTTCGAAAACAGCAGGTACACCATTATGATATTATTGTTGTGGTGTTTTGACTGTTTGCTAGTGTCTAACTTAACAGCTTAACTGGTAATAAAGTAGTTCAAATGTCATGTTTGGATGAGGTCGCCAAGCGTCTGTCTGTCCCTTTATGTTAATTAGCTAACGTTATATATTCGACACGCTGGTTTCATGGCACTTAAAATACCAACATAATGTATTTTAGCAGGCGTTTAGCACTCGCTAGATCGCTAATTAATTAGCTTGCTGAGCCGTAAACGTAATCAAACTGTGAGTAGCCTAGGCCGAAAACAGGGACGGTGAAAAACAACTCGTCACTGCAGCCTAACGTTATATTGACCACGACACGTAACCAGCTGCAAGGGCTGTCATTAGGACAATACAATCAATACATGTTAACTGAAAACAGGTGAGTTCGTTGCATTATTTATCTGCATGCTACTTGCACCGTCTAGCATGTATATTGTATCTTAGATTCTAATGTGTTTGTCTTTCAACCCCTTATAAGGAAACGCCAGCGGAGTGGTGGGGAAGAGGAGAATGGCCAGCTGGTGCCTAAGGCCAAAAGGTCGAGCAGAGGAGCTAACCCCCTCTCTCCTGAGCTGGGCCGGGATGCCTGGGACTCGGAGGTACATACGAGCACCAGTGACAAGAGACATTACATTGTCAATATTGTGTGAAACCCTCCCAACAGTACATTGTCAGCTAGGGGTAACAGCAGCCTAGTGTCAGCCTACTCTTAGGCATAAGTTCCCTTCCTGGACTTTCACTAACAGTGCCATTGGGCCTACCGCTGTTACACTTGAGGTGTTGCTAAAATAGTTAACCTACTGTGTGTGTCATTGTCAACAGGTCGACAGATACTGAATGAGGAAACCATAGTCAGTCAGTGGTGTTTTTGCTAATGCTTGAATGCCACTGTCTCCTCATCTCCTCATCCAGTTGTCCAACAGTGAGAGCAGAGGGATCAGCAGTCCAGACCATGCGGTGGGGAGCAGCAGCAGTAGCCAGTGTGCTGTGGACAGCCTCAGTGGGTCCCAACCCTACGCCCCTGGCCCATGTAGTCCCCTCAGCTCGGCTCTCTCCTCAGAGCTAGCTGACCCCACTAACCTGGTCTCGTACCACCAAATCAACCGCATCCTACGAGAGGCCCACTTTGAGAGTCTGCAGTGCCGAGGCCACCCCAGAGATGCATGATGATTCCAGCCATGCCGCTGGGGCAGGAGAGGACCGACCACAACCTGGGCATGCCCGGAGCATTACATGGTGGATCACTCACTCAGCTCTACTACCCCTCTACATCTCCTGTTTCCATAGCATCACAGCAGCTTTATGCTGTCTGCATATCGTTGGATGGAGACTAGCTAGTCCAGGCCCGCTGTATTATTGAAACTTGGCAATCCATTTAGAATGTAAAAAGAAACCTGTTTATATTGTTGGCAATAATAACTGTTTGATCCAATTGGGAATATCCTGAGACTCTTTTTGTTGTTCCGGACCAGTCTGGGTTACATGCAGCATAGGACCAGTCTGGGTTACATGCTGCATAGAACCAGTCTGGGTTACATGCTGTATAGAACCAGTCTGGGTTACATGCTGCATAGAACCAGTCTGGGTTACATGCTGCATAGAACCAGTCTGGGTTACATGCTGCATAGAACCAGTCTGGGTTACATGCAGCATAGTACCAGTCTGGGTTACATGCTGCATAGAACCAGTCTGGGTTACATGCTGCATAGTACCAGTCTGGGTTACATGCTGCATAGAACCAGTCTGGGTTACATGCAGCATAGTACCAGTCTGGGTTACATGCTGCATAGAACCAGTCTGGGTTACATGCTGCATAGAACCAGTCTGGGTTACATGCTGCATAGGACCAGTCTGGGTTACATGCTGCATAGGACCAGTCTGGGTTACATGCTGCATAGGACCAGTCTGGGTTACATGCTGCATAGGACCAGTCTGGGTTACATGCTGCATAGGACCAGTCTGGGTTACATGCAGCATAGGACCAGTCTGGGTTACATGCAGCATAGTGAGTGATTTATTATTATTATATTTTTTTACCATATATCCATGTTTTTAGTTGTCCGACGTGGGTTTATGGATGTTTGAGAGTGAAATTGGAGGGACTGCAGGAACTTCATGTCTGTACAGAGTTACTGGGGTTTAGGGTCTGTGTATGGTTTCCTGGGGTTTAGGGTCTGTGTAGGGTTTACTTGGGTTTAGGGTCTGTATAGGGTTTACTGGGGTTTGGGTAGTTATATACTGAATGAAATCTGCACTATGTAGGCTACGGTATGCAGGTGAACTGTACGTGAATCAATAACAGTGAGGATATGTTTGCTTCTGCACTTTACAGGGAGCAACAATCACGTACTGTAACTATCCAGGGTTTTGTTTATTAGGTACCAAATGGAAGAAAATAGACTGAAAAGGGGGAATGCCTGGACTTGTCCATAAAAATCGCTTGTTTAAATTTTATTTCACAACATTTTACTACAGTGTGTCCTACTGAATAGGACCAAGGGTCATAGTGCAACTTAATCAGGAAAATGTTCACCTACCCCAGTAATGAAGGGACCTTGGATCTGACTGAGCATGTATAAAAATGCACTGTAACCTCTGTTTTGTGACCTGTTTTTGGGGGAGCTTTGCACACAGCTTTACTACCCAAGCACCTCTTATCAAGAAGACCTTCCCTCAGCCTGGACTTGTTAGCAGTGTGGTTGAAGCAACTGAAACTGGCCTAGCTGCAAAACAAACACACTTGAATCCAGCTGTATGATCCAGTCTGAATCCAGCTGGATGGTTGTGGTATGATCCAGTCTGAATCCTGCTGGATGGTTGCGGTATGATCCAGTCTGAATCCTGCTGGATGGATGCGGTATGATCCAGTCTGAATCCAGCTGGATGGTTGTGGTATGATCCAGTCTGAATCCAGCTGGATGGTTGTGGTATGATCCAGTCTGAATCCAGCTGGATGGTTGCGGTATGATCCAGTCTGAATCCAGCTGGATGGTTGCGGTATGATCCAGTCTGAATCCAGCTGGATGGTTGCGGTATGATCCAGTCTGAATCCAGCTGGATGGTTGTGGTATGATCCAGTCTGAATCCTGCTGGATGGTTGCTGAATGATCCAGTCTGAATCCAGCTGGATGGTTGTGGTATGATCCAGTCTGAATCCAGCTGGATGGTTGTGGTATGATCCAGTCTGAATCCAGCTGGATGGTTGCGGTATGATCCGGTCTGAATCCTGCTGGATGGTTGCGGTATGATCCGGTCTGAATCCTGCTGGATGGTTGCGGTATGATCCGGTCTGAATCCAGCTGGATGGTTGTGGTATGATCCGGTCTGAATCCAGTCAGGATGGTTGCTGGATGAATCCAGCTGGATGGTTGTGGTATAATCCAGTCAGGATCCAGCTGGATGGTTGTGGTATAATCCAGTCAGGATGGTTGCTGTATGATCCAGTCTGAATCCAGCTGGATGGTTGTGGTATGATCCAGTCTCTGTGAACATCCAGGTATTTAAAGCACCGACCATAAGGCTGTGTGTTTTCGCAGGCCCCTTTCCCCCAAAGTTGGATTCGCTGTCCTCTTCGTGGGGGAGGAGCACCACTGTCCCTCTTTCAGTCAAGACTGGGTTTAGTGTTCTATCAGAAAATATGGTTTATTTTTATCATTATTTTTTGTATTAAGAATTTCTACATGACATCTTACCTGCCATTGAAGTTTTGGATTTGATTTAGTTTCTTAAATTCACCTACATTTGAAAATAAAGATGTTTTGAAACAGGTTTGTGTTGTATCTTTGTACCTTAGCCTGAATTTTCAATAGAGACGTGTCCCCTTGACATTTAAATCTTTTTATTTAACCTTTATTAAAATATTGTATAAAACAATGAGATACTTTAATGAGATATGACCTGTGTTAGGCTCTGCAGCCCAGCGTTAATGAGATATGACCTGTGTTAGGCTCTGCAGCCCAGCGTTAATGAGATAAGACCTGTGTTAGGCTCTGCAGCCCAGCGTTAATGAGATATGACCTGTGTTAGGCTCTGCAGCCCAGCGTTAATGAGATAAGACCTGTGTTAGGCTCTGCAGCCCAGCGTTAATGAGATATGACCTGTGTTAGGCTCTGCAGCCCAGCGTTAATGAAATGTGACCTGTGTTAGGCTCTGCAGCCCAGCGTTAATGAGATATGACCTGTGTTAGGCTCTGCAGCCCAGCGTTAATGAGATAAGACCTGTGTTAGGCTCTGCAGCCCAGCGTTAATGAGATATGACCTGTGTTAGGCTCTGCAGCCCAGCGTTAATGAGATAAGACCTGTGTTAGGCTCTGCAGCCCAGCGTTAATGAGATATGACCTGTGTTAGGCTCTGCAGCCCAGCGTTAATGAAATGTGACCTGTGTTAGGCTCTGCAGCCCAGCGTTAATGAGATATGACCTGTGTTAGGCTCTGCAGCCCAGCGTTAATGAGATATGACATGTGTTAGGCTCTGCAGCCCAGCGTTAGTGAGATAGGACCTGTGTTAGGCTCTGCAGCCCAGCGTTAATGCGATATGACCTGTGTTAGGCTCTGCAGCCCAGCGTTAATGAGATGTGACCTGTGTTAGGCTCTGCAGCCCAGCGTTAATGAGATATGACCTGTGTTAGGCTCTGCAGCCCAGCGTTAATGATATATGACCTGTGTTAGGCTCTGCAGCCCAGCGTTAATGAGATATGACCTGTGTTAGGCTCTGCAGCCCAGCGTTAATGAGATATGACCTGTGTTAGGCTCTGCAGCCCAGCGTTAATGAGATATGACCTGTGTTAGGCTCTGCAGCCCAGCGTTAATGAGATATGACCTGTGTTAGGCTCTGCAGCCCAGCGTTAATGAGATATGACCTGTGTTAGGCTCTGCAGCCCAGCGTTAATGAGATGTGACCTGTGTTAGGCTCTGCAGCCCAGCGTTAATGAGATATGACCTGTGTTAGGCTCTGCAGCCCAGCGTTAATGATATATGACCTGTGTTAGGATCTGTAGCCCAGCATTAATGAGATATGACCTGTGTTAGGCTCTGCAGCCCAGCGTTAATGAGATATGACCTGTGTTAGGCTCTGCAGCCCAGCGTTAATGAGATATGACCTGTGTTAGGCTCTGCAGCCCAGCGTTAATGAGATATGATCTGTGTTAGGCTCTGCAGCCCAGCGTTAATGAGATATGACCTGTGTTAGGCTCTGTAGCCCAGCGTTAATGAGATATGACCTGTGTTAGGCTCTGCGGCCCAGCGTTAATGAGATGTGACCTGTGTTAGGCTCTGCAGCCCAGCGTTAATGAGATGTGACCTGTGTTGGAGGAGGAGCGCTGAAAGATCCCTTTAATTAGTCCCATCGTTGTCTTGTCTCAGACCCATTTTAACAGATTACATACATTAATGCATCTCACGTAACCAGGGCTACCTCCTACTGGAAGTCCTCATTACCAGTGAGCGTGCCTAAAATGTCCTATGCTTCCCATGTCCTCATAAGGAAATGATGGATGTGTCAATGATAACCCATGATTAGTTATCTGTTGGGAGGACAGTTGGTGCCCTAGGATGTGTTCATTAGGGCATGCAACGTAAATCATTTTGCAACAGAAAATTACAATTGAACAGAAAAGTCCAGGTAGTCCCTGCCTAGGCCATGCCTCTAACTCCTTATCATGGCAAATGCTGCTAGAAAACAGACATAGGACTAAAAACGAGAGAGGAAGTGTATCGGCCCTCTTTTTCAACACAAGATGGCCTTGAGGAGAACTTTGTCCTGAGTGGGAAAGCTAATTTATCCTATAGGCCTGGGCAAACAGAAACAATATATTTAAATATTTGTTGACATAGTTTTTTCCAGAACAGTTCCAGCAGCTATGGTAGATGGATAACTAGGCCAGCTCAGTTTAGCCCGGCTTGGGATGCTTTGTTTCGGTATGGCCCTATAGTGTGAAATTGAATCAGGTGTTCCATTTCTAAAACAAGCAACACATTCCATTTAATCTTGGGCTTATCTATTTAGGTGCTAATTAATCTGGTCATGTGGCAAAATGCTCGCATCCAGCATCTTGAATAAAACATCTAGTAAGTCTTTAATTGAATTGAAGACCTTATTTAGAAAGCAATGCCATTTATTTGGACAATGAAAACGATAAGGAGTGTCCTGGCTGATTGCCAGTGTGGTAAATGACAAACTGATACAGGAAGCTAAGGAATAGACAGGCCAATGAGAAGGAGTGTGTGAGAGTGTGTGCGGTTAACCTTGACTCTTTCTTTAGCAAGGCAGGCTAGACCAGACAGTGTTTATTTCCTGGCCGTCTCTGAGGAATGTCTAGTCAAAGACAAACCTTACACCCTTGATCCCTGTTCACACATTGATTATTAAACAGCACTAATGTTCATCACCACTAGATGGTGACAGACTCTGAGAATTAAATCAAGTACCTTGGAACGGAAAGACTTCCTGTATGAATGATTTCAACTCTGTGAGTGTCAGAGAATTCTTGGTTTGTGATGCACTTTAATAAGAATGCACTGAATCGACTACATATATTTGCTTCGAATCCCTGTTCACACACACATACACGCGCTAGTGGAGGATGCTGAGGGGAGGACAGGCTCGTAATAATGTCTGGAACGGAGTGAATGGAATGACATCAAACATGGAAACCATGTGCTTCCGTTATTTGATACCATTCCAGCTACTCCTCTCCAGCCATTATTATGAGCCTGTCCTCCCTAATTAAGGCTCCCCCAACCTCCTGTGACACACACACAGCACATAAAGGTGGGTGTCTGTGATGAATGGCTTATATTATTTGTGCAGATGGGAAAGATGTAGTTCAAATGAACTGTCCTTGTTCTGAGTTCCATGTATATGCACACATTCGTACATTGTTTACTATGGCCAGCAGAATCTGGGTTAGGGCCAATTCCTTGTTATCATTTTGGCCTCTGCAAAAACGTCTCTAACTCCAAATCAGTCAAAGGAATTGAACTCCAAACAGTTCATTGGAATGTTTTTACCATGGTTTTGTTGGTGAAATGTCATTATTTCTCTTTGTAGTCTGAAGGATTTGGCCTCCATTAGCAAGACTTCTAGACATGTTGAGAGATTCATGGTCTGGCTCCCATATCGTCTGTCCACGTAGAGCTGCGACTGACTGTGGTGGTGGGAGACAGAGAGTTTATCTAGTCGCCCCCCTCCCTCTCTATGCAAGACCGGGGTGAAATGTGTTTGGGCAGCTGTTTCTGTTGGCTGGCATGAGATGGTCATTGGGCTGGCATATACAGCCCTGGGTCTCCCATCTACCATACTGGCCAACACAAACATCTGCTCTACCCTCCCAAGACACACACACACACACACACACACACACACACACACACACACACACACACACACACACACACACACACACACACACACACACACACACACACACACACACACACACACACACACACACACACACACACACACACACACACACACCAAAAAGGCAAAGTCTTCCCACTCCCCTGCACCGCTGCCCATCCCAAAAATATATGACCCACTAGCCAGTGGTGTTAGCAGTGACCAGTGGCTTATGGCAGGGCATTGGAACCGAACCAAAATGGGGATGCAGAGGAATATGATGGCAGGTAGAAGAGAAGAGTGATATAGAATAAGTCAGGTTTAAGGCCTCCCTCCCTCCCTCCCTGCCTCCCTCCCTCCTTTCCTCAACAAACAGCTCTACCATGAAGACCAGCGCCATGTTGAGTGATGGGACTATCTCAGGGTGCAGTCAGGAAGTCCACGTGCTGGACTAGCCAGGTTTTAGGTTTATACAAGTTATTTTTCACAGACTGTGGGCTTAACATGCTGCCTAAGTGGCAGACAAAGACAGTCACCCCCCCCCCCCCCCCCATCATTGCATAGTAAAGTAAGCAAATGCCCCCCCACGTGTTCTATGGTGTACTGTCTGTGTCTTCAGGGGTAATGCTCCCTCCAGTGAATCTTGAGTGCTGAGTTACCAGCAGCCTGAGCCTCAGTGTGCTTGTGTCAGTGTCTGTGACTTTATGGTCTCTCCCCAATCAATTTCACCAAAATGCAACAGAGACAATCTACAGTAGACTGTTTTCCAAGCGGAGCAAAGCCCACAGTCCAGGCTCTCTGCTAATCAATCACAATAAAAGTTCACCCCGAAGGGGGAAGAAAAGCATAGTGGACCTTTTTGTTTCACAGTGCTCTGGCTGAATCGTCGACCAGACAGCTTATCTCATCCTCTGTGTATGTTCAGGCATTCTTGGTGTCATATAGTTTGATGTTAAATGTTTTGTGATTTTCAGGACCAAGACCCCCACTCCAGAGAGCCGGTCCTTATTCTAGGCAAGCAGAACTGTAGTGGTTTATACAGGAGAACTGTAGTGGTTTATACAGGATGTGTGTATAATGGATGTTTATGAGTGGCTGGCTAGTACATGAACTCACAGCACCAGTATATAGGTTGCTGTTTAAAAGGGGCCTATTAGGCGAATGGGAACAGTGCTGCTCTTAGTGACTGCACTCAGGCCTATTAGTCAGTCCGCCCGACGACGGCAGCCAGACTGCAGCTCCAACCACCTCCCATCGTATCTCTAGCCACACTGATGACCTGCCACACTGATGACCTGCCACACTGATGACCTGCCACACTGATGACCTGCCACACTGATGACCTGCCACACTGATGATCTGCCACACTGGTATGTTTCATCAGGAGAGGAGTCCTATGGCTGGCTCCTCTCACAACAAGACCCTGTAATGCCTGGCTCCTCTGACAACAAGACCCCATAATGCCTGGCTCCTCTCACAACAAGACCCCATAATGCCTGGCTCCTCTCACAACAAGACCCTGTAATGCCTGGCTCCTCTCACAACAAGACCCCATAATGCCTGGCTCCTCTCACAACAAGACCCTGTAATGCCTGGCTCCTCTCACAACAAGACCCCATAATGCCTGGCTCCTCTCACAACAAGACCCTGTAATGCCTGGCTCCTCTCACAACAAGACCCCATAATGCCTGGCTCCTCTCACAACAAGACCCTGTAATGCCTGGCTCCTCTCACAACAAGACCCCATAATGCCTGGCTCCTCTCACAACAAGACCCTGTAATGCCTGGCTCCTCTCACAACAAGACCCCATAATGCCTGGCTCTTCTGACAACAAGACCCCATAATGCCTGGCTCCTCTCACAACAAGACCCAATAATGCCTGGCTCCTCTCACAACAAGACCCCATAATGCCTGGCTCCTCTCACAACAAGACCCAATAGTGCCTGGCTCCTCTCACAACAAGACCCCATAATGCCTGGCTCCTCTCACAACAAGACCCCATAATGCCTGGCTCCTCTGACAACAAGACCCCATAATGCCTGGCTCCTCTCACAACAAGACCCCATAATGCCTGGCTCCTCTCACAACAAGACCCCATAATGCCTGGCTCCTCTCACAACAAGACCCAATAGTGCCTGCCACCGAGGTGCAATTTGTTGCATTTGGACCATAGCTGTCAGGAAGAGATATTCCCTCACTTAAATAGCCGCTCGTAATCTCCTCCATCTCCCTGTTTTACCGTAATTGAACCCACGGGCCGCCAACCCCATCAATAGCTGAGCTCATCGCCAAATTAACAAAACCTGTGCCAGGCCCAAATGCTTGCCCGAATTAGAGCTAAGGGCTTGCCTGGTGTGACTGTCTGGACTCTGTCCAGCATGGTGTGACTGTCTGGACTCTGTCCAGCATGTGACGGTCTAGACTCCAGCATGGTGTGACGGTCTAGACTCCAGCATGGTGTGACGGTCTAGACTCCAGCATGGTGTGACGGTCTCGACTCCAGCATGGTGTGACGGTCTAGACTCCAGCACAGTGTGACGGTCTAGACTCCAGCATGGTGTGACGGTCTAGACTCCAGCACAGTGTGACGGTCTAGACTCCAGCACGGTGTGACGGTCTAGACTCCAGCACAGTGTGACGGTCTAGACTCCAGCACAGTGTGACGGTCTAGACTCCAGCACGGTGTGACGGTCTAGACTCCAGCACAGTGTGACGGTCTAGACTCCAGCATGGTGTGACGGTCTAGACTCCAGCATGGTGTGACGGTCTCGACTCCAGCATGGTGTGACGGTCTAGACTCCAGCATGGTGTGACGGTCTAGACTCCAGCACAGTGTGACGGTCTAGACTCCAGCACAGTGTGACGGTCTAGACTCCAGCATGGTGTGACAGTCTAGAATCCAGCACCGTGTGACGGTCTAGACTCCAGCATGGTGTGACGGTCTAGACTCCAGCATGGTGTGACGGTCTAGACTCCAGCACGGTGTGACGGTCTAGACTCCAGCATGGTGTGACGGTCTAGAATCCAGCATGGTGTGACGGTCTAGACTCCAGCATGGTGTGACGGTCTAGACTCCAGCACAGTGTGACGGTCTAGACTCCAGCACAGTGTGACGGTCTAGACTCCAGCATGGTGTGACGGTCTAGACTCCAGCACAGTGTGACGGTCTAGACTCCAGCACGGTGTGACGGTCTAGACTCCAGCACAGTGTGACGGTCTAGACTCCAGCATGGTGTGACGGTCTAGAATCCAGCACCGTGTAACGGTCTAGACTCCAGCATGGTGTGACGGTCTAGACTCCAGCATGGTGTGACGGTCTAGACTCCAGCACGGTGTGACGGTCTAGACTCCAGCACAGTGTGACGGTCTAGACTCCAGCACAGTGTGACGGTCTAGACTCCAGCATGGTGTGACGGTCTAGACTCCAACATGGTGTGACGGTCTAGACTCCAGCATGGTGTGACGGTCTAGACTCCAGCACAGTGTGACGGTCTAGACTCCAGCACAGTGTGACGGTCTAGACTCCAGCACAGTGTGACGGTCTAGACTCCAGCATGGTGTGACGGTCTAGACTCCAGCACGGTGTGACGGTCTAGACTCCAGCATGGTGTGACGGTCTAGACTCCAGCACAGTGTGACGGTCTAGACTCCAGCACAGTGTGACGGTCTAGACTCCAGCACGGTGTGACGGTCTAGACTCCAGCACAGTGTGACGGTCTAGACTCCAGCACCGTGTGACGGTCTAGACTCCAGCATGGTGTGACGGTCTAGACTCCAGCACGGTGTGACGGTCTAGAACCCAGCATGGTGTGA